>NW_024081471.1:178314-673924 GCF_003009895.1 Hyaena hyaena | reverse complement strand
TGAGATAGAGACAGTGTGAGCAGGGGAGGGTCAGAGTGAGAGGGAGAAACAGATTCTGAAACAGGCTCCAGTCTCTGAGCTAGCTGTCAGCACAGAGCTCAATGCAGGGCTCGAACCCATGAACCATGAGATCATGACCTGAGACGAAGTCAGACACTTAACTGACTGAGCCACCCAGGCGCCCCAAGAAAAGTTCTTTAGTAACTTCTACTTCCTGATCCCCAAGTCACATTCTTTCATGTGTTATATTTGTAAGCTAAAACCATGTTTTAATTTGTTTTCCTTTTATAATTCTTAGATTTCCACTTAAAATATTATGTAATTTCTTTAAGTTTAACTGCAAATACAT
Organism: Hyaena hyaena; assembly: GCF_003009895.1. NCBI lineage: Eukaryota > Metazoa > Chordata > Mammalia > Carnivora > Hyaenidae > Hyaena > Hyaena hyaena. The sequence continues at coordinate 673,575 of NW_024081471.1, read as the reverse complement.
TATTTTTTGTTCACTTTTTTTGCATTCTTTGTTTCCTCTCCATTTTAAGATCTTTCCTGATTTATTGTTATACTGACTAGCCTTTATTTCACCTTCTTATTTTCCTGCTTCAATAAGTTGTTTTCTTAGTTCTTCCATGTTTTAAGTATCTGCCTTTGTCTTTCTTATTTAAGATATAACAAAGTACCACAGATGACTTCGCTATGGAAGAATTTCTGTGCTGCATGGGCAAAATTAACTAGAGGGAATGTCTAGGGAGGGGATGAATTACATGAAGAGAAAAGACTTTTATCGGGGTAAGATAATAGAAGTAAATAAACTAAGTGTATTTAAGAAAACTGGAAAAGTCAAAAAAGTTACCCAGAAAAAAAATGACAAGCATAACACAACAACGCAAAACCACAGCAATGTAAAGAGGCGTAAGAGGTGAAAAGATAGGCAGAAATTGCACATTTTGTGTTTCCCCAGAATTGGTGAGAGAAGCCAAGAACTCAGCAGAAGTTTTCAGGTAGCACTATCTGTGGATTCCTTACTCTTGATGACCCATCACAGGAATACCCTCAAATGCTTACAGTAATTGCAATTGATCTGTCTCTCTCCTTTCCAGATGAAAAAACTGAAATTCAGAATTACTTAAAAACTGTCCCTTTGTCATGCGGGTGAGTAGAATAGCAGCTATTCAAATCAGCACTCACTCTTTGGTAAGGCAGCATTTGATAGAAAGATAAGCAGTGACTTCTACAATGTCAGATAATATAGTTTCAAACAGTTATTAACTTTCCACTTTTCCCTGTAGAACAAAGACAACATTCGGTGAAAAATCTCTCATGTTACCCAGTGAGATCAGTAACGTTCTGAATAGTTGGAAGTCTGGCAAAATACTGCAACTAAAGGAAAGTAGCGATGTGTGGTCTAACATCAAATAAAATGTAAAAAGCTGTTTGAAACAACTCCTTGCAAAATATGAGAGGTCTGTGGAACTATGCCTCCAGCTGGAAGAATTGTTTGAGGAAAAATGTGGCAAGGAAGAAACTATGTTTTCTGCTCCTTTAGTTCATTCTTCAAGAAGGCTCAACAAGTTCAAAACCGAAGCAAAGCCTTTCTTATGAGAGGATTCAATCAGGGAATATGTCACAGGCACTTGGATGTAGTCCTCCGTTCCCACCATTCTTTCTTCAGTAAAAGTCTTTTATGGATGATACAGATTCAAGGCAAGGAGGCTGGGGACACTGTATCAAAGGCTTTAAATGTTAATACACTTTCTATTAAAACTCCAAATCTTACCAGCTACATGTACAACTTTAATAGATTGCAATAAAATCTATGATCAAGAATGAATAAGTAAATATTTTCATGTAGACATTCTGCTATCCCTACTTATTAGCAACCATACATACCATATATATAGATATAAATACATATATGCATATATATGTACCTATACACACACACATATATAAACCATGTAGATCCACACATAACATTTTATATAACTAATTGCACACACAGTGCAACCAGTAATGTAGTTTGACAAATGACTGATGTGGTTAACTATTAAATTTGTAAATTGTGTGGTATGGGGCATTAGTTGGGATTGGGGGGAGAAAAGGCTAATGTCTGAGAAGAAGCTAAATTCTTTTCATTGTTAAATCAAGTCACACTCATGCATGCAATGTATCTTTCTTTACCCACCAAAGATGAAATTAAATTATCTCACAATTCAAGAGAGTTTGAGCATATGAAGAAAATTAGAGAGTGAAAGAGAAGTTCAGAGGAAGAGAACAGAAAAAGTGATTTCCACAAATAAAAAGAGGAAACCATGCATCTTAGAGAACATACTTTCTTAAATGCTAGTATCATGTATGTTCTCAAAAGGGTAAATAAAAATTCACTGCTTAAGTAATTAGGAATTGAAAAACTTTGGTAGCTGAAGTTTAAAATTCTGACACTAAACTGAAGTGGCCATTCTGATGGATATCGCTACCTGACAAGAACATTAGAAAATGCATCAGAAGTTGATTAATATTGTACAAAATAACTAAAAAGGAGAAAAAAACATTCCCTTATAAAATGATTTTTGCTAACTCTCCATATAGGGGTTTGGCAATTAAAAATTAAACCCACTTTATATAAAATCTGTATATAATTATGGTTTCTTTTATATAAACAACCTCTATATGATTCTGATTTTGTGATATTATTTCAATGGTTGTTATTTGAATAAATAATAAACAAAGCTTTTTATTTGTTCTTCAAATATGTATTGAACATTTATTATCTCTTTGGAAGCCAGAACTATGCTAAGGTCTACAGCAATTACCCACTAATTCAACATCTTTGTTAAGATGTTAATATTGCCCAGAATGGGAAAAGAACCTAGACAATGTCCTTAAGAAGATGTTTTAAAACATCTTATTTCTGTCATAGTGCATAGTATATAGTATTAAGCCATTTTAAAAAGTAGTGGGAGGATTTTCTCTCAATTTAGATACTCAGGAACTTAACTAAATTCCAGAAACATGCACATAGTACATGGTAAAATCCATGAGTGACCACTTAATACATCTTAAGTTCCTAAATAAATGCTTGGCAAAGAATGCTGTGGGTCATTTTAATATGATGATTCTAATGCCATCAATTTTTTTTGTCAATGCTAAAATCCCAAATAGAAGCAAAACATTGCCACAAGCATATTGGGAGAAAAACACCACCTTAACTAGCTCTGTGGTTTCAAACTAAGGAAAAACATATTATTCTCTAACATGTAATTTGACCTTTTTTGCCTCATTTTGTGCAGTATGGAAAATTAGCCAGGTCTAAACATACTTAGCTTTGCCTGTGTCGTGCAGATCTGTTAAGAGAAAATACTACTTATTAGAAATGGGGGAGAATTTAAAAACAAGTTCCTAATGTCAAAACCAAAATCAGTCATGCTGTGGTTAAATTAAAAAGCACACCAAATGCAGAAGAGAGAAAACTGAGGAATTACACTGTCGGAAAACTCGTGTAAATGGATAGAGCAGAAACAAAAGGTAAATTTACTGGAATCAAGCTCTGGGCAGTAGAGTGGTTTAGGAGTGGGGAAGAGATGATAAATAAAACGGAGAGTAGATACATTTGGTGGGAGGTGTAGGTATAACACAACAAACTCTTGCATCCTGTACTTTCATGGAAATCCTTCTTTTCTATGCAGCTTTCTGCCTATGAACTGCAAGAGGTGAACCTGTGAAAGTGATTGACCATTACTAGATATACTATCAAATGGGTCTGATAGAAGAGTAGCTATTTTGCCCCCAAATAGCTTCAAGCTAAACTATTTGTATAAATATGGGGCATCTGGTTGGCTCAGCTGGTTAAGCGTCGGACTTTGGCTCAGGTCATGATGTCACAATCTGTGGGTTCGAGCCCTGCATCAGGCTCTGTGCTGACAGCTCAGAGCCTGGAGCCTGCTTTGGATTCTGTGTCTCCCTCTCTCTCTGCCCCTCCCCCACTTACTCTCTGTCTCTGTATCTCAAAATAAAATAAAGACATACAAAAATTTTTAAATAATTTGTCATGATCTGTCTAAAATGCAGAATACACAGGAATTTGTTATGATCCTAAGTGAAAAAATGCAGGTAATGGCTATGTGTGAAATCTAACCTTTGATTCCTTTGGAAATACAACTGACCCCTTACCAATGCAGGTGTTAGGGGTGCCCACCCCCCACACAGTCAAAAATCCATATACAACTTTTGGCTGCTCCAAAACTTAATAACATATGTTGACCAAAAGCATTATCGATAACATAAACAGCTAATTAACATGTATTTGGTACATGTACTATATACTGTATTCTTAGAATAAAGTAAGCTAGAGAAAAGAAATTGGTATTAAGAAAACCACAAGTGGGGTGTCTGGGTGGCTCAGTCTGTTAAAGCGTCAGACTTTGGCTCAGGTCATGATCTCACGATTCGAGCCCCGCGTGGGGGTTCTGTGCAGACAGCTAGTTCAGAGTCTAGAGCCTGTTTCCGATTCTGTGTCTCCCTCTCCCTCTGATCCTCCCTTGCCCATGCTCAATCTCTCTCTCTTTCTCTCATAAATGAATGAATTAATGAATGAATGATTAAATAAATAAAAAGAAAACCACAAGAAAGAGAAAACTATATTCACAGTCCTGTACTGTATGTACAGAGAAAAATCCACATAGAAGTGGGCCTGCTCAGTTCAAACCGGTGTTGTTCAAAGGCCGGGTGTATTTCTGTCATCTAGGGACTATGAATCCTAATGGATTTGGTCATTTTGGAATGACAAAACCATACTGTATCTTTTGCTTTTGAATTAAGCTGCCGTAATTCATGCCTGACTTGCTTTTTTTAAAAAAATTCCTGATTAAAAGAATGGATATTGTTGAAGCAAATGCACCCTCCAGACAGAATCTATAGAATTCTAAAAACGTCTATTGGTGAATTTAGTTAAATTCAATAGGTTGCTGGTAAAACAACTGGTTTGGAAGTCAGCTTTATGAATTTGAACTATTTATGTAACTGATTAAATCTTTCCACATAAAATTCATCCAGCTGAATAACATCAATTTCAAGGTATTGTAAAACTGACTAAGCATTACTTTGAAAGTCTTGAGCATGGATTCTGTTTCCTTCTAAATTTGGCTGTGCCATTTGGATGTGTTACACTTGATATTCTGCAAAATAAAATTGAAACATCTTGAACCATCTGGTAGTTTTGTGGATAATTTAGCATAAATCCACTTGTGGCAGTTTATTTCAGAGTGGTTCCCACTAAATACTGATCTTTAAGTATTGGAACTCCATTTTTAAGTACAAATGTGTTGTAATTATGTATCTCCAGTTGTCCGTAGGCTTTACTATAATTGTGGTAATTACAGTCAATAAAAAGATAATTTGAGTCTCTTTATCATTATGGAACTGCTGTTGCCTACATGTGGTGGGTAAAAAAATACAGTTAACCAATAGATCCCCAGTTGCTGGAGCCAGAGGGATATCTGTGAGGAATACAAAGACATGGCTTTTTTCAAGTTTTACTCAGTTTCAATTTGCTTTCTCACTGGAAGAAATCTTGCAGTATTTATAAACCATCATAGGCCTTTGGTAATTCTGCTGGATTGTGAATGCTAAGGCTACACCCACAGAGAGCTAGCAAGGTCATTCACAATGGATACACAGCAAATTCCTCATATGTTTACTCTTATCTAGAGCAAAAATATTTAGAACTAATGCACAACAGAAAAACATATGCGATAGCAACTGAGGAATTTCAAGAGACTATTATTTTTCTTTAATATAGAGGGTATGGTTGGAGGAAATAATTTAATTTTGAATTGTTTGAGCAGTCTAGCACATGGAAGAACAGAACATAAAGTACTGAATAAGAATGACTTCAAACAAGGTTGAAACAAAACACTTCAAGTGATAGTAGAAATGAAAGAATTCTACAGTGAAGCTTTGAACATGGACTTCATACCAGAGCCATACTATATATTAGTTGTCGTACTTTTCACTATTAATAAGAAAATGGAAAGCTTATGATTTAACTGTCTCAATATCTTAGACCCTGCAGGAAGCAGAAGTAGTTTTCAAAAGCAGATGAATAAGAATCCAATAACCCATGTCTTTCCATTAATCAGCACAGAATTTATATATTTGAGTACTTGAGGTCCTCATTTGGTACTTGGTTCATCATTTTTTGTTTCTTTTATAAGTGAATTATCACACAATTTATATAAAATGGAATTATACTGCAAGGACATTTTAAGAGAGCTCAGAAACCCTCCACCCCCCTTTTTAAATCAGACTAATTCCTCCTATTTGATAGTCAAGGGAAATATACCCACTCTGAGGCCTGCAGCCCTCTAGAAATAAGTATGAGAAAAGCAAGGCTTTGGCCAAGAGTAGGAGAATAATTACTCATTTTCTACAAAAATACCAGGCAAACCTTAACACAGAGTGAGAAATGTCAGAATAGCAAGTCACGTTTTAGGTAGGAACTTGGGTAAAGCATATTGAAGTGTGGCCCATGAGATTTATGACCTGACTGGAAATCCAGCATTGGACACTTAACTGATTGAATGACTCTGACTCCCCAATAATTTATGCAGTTTTTAAAAACATTCACTTTCCTCCAATAATATCTGGGAAAATGTACTTTTATTCCTAAAGGTCAAGTAATTATTTGGATCCAATGTGCTGTGACACCATTGTTTCTTTATGGGCACAACTGTAATGTCTATCATTTTTCAATTGCTACTTCCTTTATAACAGTAGGGTTCTCTGGCTTGTTTTCCAACAACAGTTGGAATAGGGCACAAAAAGTCTTGATTAAGGGGCCCATAATAAAGTCTGAACAAAGAGCAAAGAATGAAGGTGCTTCAATTAGCACTACAAGTAGACTATCATGCTTTCAAGTGGCTCGCAGTTTTGATATATTTTCTGGAAAAGCAAAAAAAAAAAAAAAAAAAAAAAAAAAAAGTGTAGGATAATCTTCACCAGAACAATGATCTTTATGTACAAGTTCTTTTATTTGAAATTACTGATTATTAGAGAATTAACTAAATTATTTCCTGNGTCTTGATTAAGGGGCCCATAATAAAGTCTGAACAAAGAGCAAAGAATGAAGGTGCTTCAATTAGCACTACAAGTAGACTATCATGCTTTCAAGTGAAAAAAAAAAAAAAAAAAAAAACTGGAAAAGCAAAAAAAAAAAAAAAAAAAAAAAAAAAAGGTGTAGGATAATCTTCACCAGAACAATGATCTTTATGTACAAGTTCTTTTATTTGAAATTACTGATTATTAGAGAATTAACTAAATTATTTCCTGAAAATTAGAGGTTAATTCATAAATGCTTTGATTGTTTTTCTTTCCTGATGATGTTCTTTAGCAAGCTACTAGGGCATGTACCTATCTGTGAATATACATAGAGTTTATATTTGTACATAAATATTCATTTGTATAATGCCTTATTAAATTAAAATTTTAAGTATAAGTATATATTACTACCTTCAAAAGGAAAATTTCATCAGAGTGATGATTAGTATCTGCATGTGAGTGAGAGAATTATGTGACCAATTGCTTCCGCACTGCATACTGTGACGATTTTTTTTATGACACATTCACATTTAAAATTTAGTGCCAGTACCCTATTTTTATGATTTATTTTTCTTCTGCTGGATTCTATTTGATACTAATAGGACATATATTTATCCCTCTTTTTGAAAATATTTAGGAACAAACATGTATGTATTTTGCTTATGGTTAAATTTAATAATAAAGGGACATTAAAAATTATCCATGTTCTAAAGGCAAGATGCTAATTTAATAGTCAACGTGTTCAGTAATTTCCATTCTGAGGTCCATCATGGCAGTTGAAAAGTTCCTCATTATAAAACATAATTACCTGCATTTTTAAAATGTCAAGTTCTGGGAATAATTTCTGTCAAATAACATAACACATTAAAAAGTATTTGATGAAATATATTCACTTTTCTGCTATGTTAGACAAAGGGAATATACACTAATGGTAAAAAATGTGGTCTTAATTGGTTACATTTTTGTATTTTAATAGAATCCTAAAATGCATGCTACAATCTCTAACGCACAAAGACTCTCATCTAAGTCTTCTTTGAAGAAAGGTTGCCTAGTTTAAGAATTCTGAATGGATTTGTAGCTAATATTTTGATCCCAGGATAATAAATATTAATTATTTGGTTTTTTTCTAAGAGAAATGCTGAGCATATGTAATCATAGTTTCTCAAAGTCAGAAGTCCAGGTCATAAATCTCAGTGTTTCCAAGCAAAAACTGAAGAATCCTGGGTAAGATTTTTTACCTGTCTAAATCCCTATAAAAATGTAAATACCTAACTCATCAATCCATTATGAAGATTAAGTGAAACAATCTACATCATGTATACTTTATTAGTTTTCATAATACTTTATACATTCCTTCTAAACCACATTATTTGCAACCATATTTTGAAACAACACCCAGAGTATTGATTACTCAGCATGTTTATTTTGCCTTATCTAAAACCTTCAAAAACATGGCTGTCTTCAAACACAGGTAGCTGATCCTAAACTCTGCCATGTCTGAAATGCCATAGTTAGAATGTCATGGAGTTTGGTATTCTTCAGCTGGAATCAATGTTTGGCTTCATTCTTAGCACTGCAATGTTACCAAGTTTAAGAAATATTCCACCCATCAGGTGAGAAATATTAATAAAATCAACATCAGAATGTCCAAGACATAAAACATTCTAGTTTTCAGTATAAGACATTTAAAACTGTCACTGTCACATATATTAGTGATACCCTCCCGGGACTAAATCTAAGTTACCTAAGATATAGTCTGTGAATTTTTAAATTAAAGTTTTCCCAAACTTGAGAATGAAATCAGTTGTGAGCCACGTGTGTGAACAAAGGACATGCAATTGTGTATCCAATAACTGACTAGCACTTTGCTAGAAACTGCACAAATTTTGGTATTTATGTGAAAACCTGGAGTTTACTTCTCACAGAAAGGAAAATCTATGTGAAAAACAAAAGCAATAAAGCCCAAACTGAAAAACACTAAACCCTTCATTAGTACAATTGAAGTAAAGGAAAGATTATATTCAGTGTTTTTTGTTGTTCCTGTTTTCTTCATTAAGATTTACGTATTCCATTTTAATAAATAGTTTTGTTTGATGTTATCATGGAAGAATTTGTCAATATTGTTAATTTTCCTCACGTTCACATACTCAAGTTTTTAAAAATTTTATGATTTTATTTTAAGTAACCTCTACACCCAACATGGGGCTTGAACTTGCAATCCCTAGATCAAAAGTCATATGATCCATCGATTGAGCCAGCTAGGTGCCCCACCCTACACACTCACTTCTTTATGCACGTTCATTTTTGTCACATATCCACTTGACTATCTTGGAGAGTTTGTGCAAGACTTTTTGGAATTAAGGAGTTCTGAGAAAACTGATATGTAATCCCACTGGCACATTAAGTTTTAGTTTCTTAATGCTCTTATAATCCATTCAAGATGCTGAATTTGAGACACTGGTATCACTTATTACTTCAGGGAATTATTCTTGACATTGGATTGCACAGATGGTAATTAGTAATTAATCATATTTGTCATAACCTAAAAAGTAATCATAGATACTGAAGTATCATAAACCATTTATGGCGAAATGAAGTCAAAATTTCAGAATAGATTCACACATTTGAGCATACTTGCATCTGCCTAGAGAGAGAGAATACACTGAATTTCTAAGACCGTTTTCAGAAAAATTAGGTATCAAGAAACCTGAAGATGAGCATGTTGATGAAAGAATTAAAGTTTGGAGGTGTGCATCCTTGGGAATATCTATTTTCTTTATGATACTTAGGATTAAATGTTTAAAATAAAATACCTTGAATTGAGTGAAGTCAGATAAGGAAATTTTTTAAAAGTGTAGAATTTTTGAGGTGTCAACTAACATAGAGATCATAGGCCTTAACTGTGTTCTTTAAAGATGCATAGACTTACACCCAGTAGTATTAACAGTCATGTTACAGCATATAGTTTGTCATCAGGGACATAGGAGCACAGTCCTGATCCTTGTTTACAGTGTGATATTCTTTCCGTTGTATCATGCCATTTTCATATCATCATTTGATTGTTCGCAAGACACTATTAGTCATTAGCCACTTGGCTACTTACATCCTATGGCTGCTATTTATATTTGAAGGCCAAGTTAAAGTTGAATTGAATTAGCAATACAGAGAACAGAATCCATGTTTGAGAAGGAAAGAATTTTTCTCTAGCTTATCCCTGTCACACACCTTGTGATTTTTTTTTCATTCCAGTCTTTCAGTTTCCTCGCTAATAAAATAAAAAAAAAGTGGGGAGCACATGAGTGGCTAAGTTGGTTAAGTGTCCAACTTCAGCTCAGGTCATGATCTCATGGTCTATGAGTTCCAGTTACACGTGGGGCTCTGTTCTGACAGCTCAGAACCTAGAGCCTGCTTTGGATTCTGTGTCTCCCTCTCTCTCTCTCTGCCCCTCCACAACTCACACTCTGTCTCTCAAAAACAAGTAAATGTTAAAAGCTTTCTAAAAATTGGGGTGCCTGGGTGGCTTAGTCGGTTAAGCGTCTGACTTTCGCTTAGGTCATGATCTCGCAGTTCGTGGGTTCGAGCCCCGTGTGGGGCTCTGTGATGACTGCCAGCTCAGAGCCTGGAGCCTGTTTCAGTCTGTGACTCCCTCTCTCTCTGACCCTCCCCTGCTCACGCTGTCTCTCTCTCTCTCTCCTAGAAATAAATAAAACATTAAAAAAAAAAAGCTTTCTAAAAAATAAAAAAAAATTTTTTTAAAGTTTTTTTCTACCTACTTTAAAGGTTAGTAATCAAAAATATTATTATTAAGTTGCAAGCGTCTAGACAGATGTGATTCCTTTACAATAATAATTTTTGCTATATTGTTTACATGATTTTCAGAGGATTGGATGTACTCTACCTCGTTAGAAAATAATGGATAGAAATAACTGGAGTTCAGGAAAGGCAAGTGAATCATGGAATATTGACAACAATCTCTAATGCGCGCATGCGCGTGCATGCGTGCACATACACACAAAGGCATACTTACATAAACATTTATTTAATGAAAATTCTAATGAATTGAATTATATATGAGTCCACACATAAACTCCAAAAGACATAACATTTCTTATTGTATACTTTCACTCTCATGTACTAAAATGAAGTGCTGTGTTCTTCAGAATGGCCATTTTCCAACACTAATGGATTGATTTGTTCCTCAGGGACACATAAAATGACTTCTTTCATAAGTTTGTCTTCTTTGGGCAAAGAGCGAAGGTTCTTTTTCTGTCATTGTTTAAGTGCCTTGAACTCCATTCTCTGAACGCTTATGAAGCATAAGCTAACTATAGTGGGTGACTTTATTCTAAATGAAATTAGCACTGGTTGACAAGAGATTATTTTCTATCTCATCAGCATGCTGCGGTGATTTGGTGATTTAGGGTGGTGATTCTACAAGTTTGGATATTAAACATGACAGGGGCGATGCTATCTATTGATATTATGTTCCATTGGTAGTGGATTCCCACTACCTTGTTCTATGCAGAGTATAGAATTGTTAAAATCTGTAAAATGTTTGTAAAATTTGTAATATTGTAAAATCTGGCTTTTACTTAAGTTCATTTTCACATACAGTAAAATGTTAGCAGAAAATTTGACATTTTAATTGTAGAAATGGTTTAAAGGATTATGTATATATCAAAATTTAGCAAAAGCAACTCTTTTTCTTTCTTTCTTTCTTTCTTTCTTTCTTTCTTTCTTTCTTTCTCTCTTTCTCTCTTTCTTTCTTTCTTCTTTTCTTTCTTCTTTCTTTTGAGAGAAAATGAGAGTGAGTGCACACATGCATACACAAGTGGTGGGGGCAGAAGGAGAGAAAGAGATTATGTTAAACAGGCTCCATGCTCAGTGCAGGGCTTGACATGGGGCTCATTCTCATGACCATGATACCATGAGCTGAACCAAAATCAAGAGTTGGATGCTCAACTGACTGAGTCACCCAGGTGCCCCCCAAAATAAACATTTTAAATATGTGAACTTTGTTATGTCACTTATATCTCAATAAAGTTTTAAACTAAAAAAAAAATGTGTAGCTATTTGGAAACAAGTGAATTTAAGTTCTCATTATAGTTATCACCCAGAGAATTTTTTTCTTTTAAAAATGTAATTTATTTTGCTTAAACATAGATGATTTCTTTAATTCATATAATATTTGGAGATATAAACATAAACCAGATGAACTTGTATTTATCACTAAAATATATATCCCATGTAGCATAATATTATTTGTGCTTAATATGAAGGGAGGGGAATGGGTGTACACTTAACCATTTTTCCTAATTTTTACATTTGGGAGAGTAACGATGTCTATATCATGGGTTGTTAAGTAGGGTTTATCATAGCTGCAAGACACAATCTGTATATTACCCTAAGTGAGGACAAATAGGTTCTACTTTCCCACTAAATATTTTTGTGCACTTGTAGAGTTTATTGGCTCATTTATTTAGTAGGCCTGGGTAGGGTTACTTTGATGATACTATAGCCAAACTCAGTATATTTTGGGTTGGAAAGAAAATGCTTCCTTACTTTGATCTACAAAAGGTGAGAACATTTCCATAAAGTTCACAACAGGATACATTCTTTTATTTATGGCATTTTAAAAAATTTAAATCCAAGCTATTTAACATATAGTGTAATAATAATTTCAGGAATAGAATTTAGTGATTCATCACTTACATCTAACACCCAGTACTCATCCCAACAAGTGCCCTCCTTAATGTCCATCACCCATTTAGCCTTTCCCCCCACCCAGCAACCCTCAGACAACCTTCAGTTTGTTTATAATATTGAAGAGTTTCCTATGGTTTGTCTCCATATTTTCATCTTATTTTTGCTTTCCTTCTGCTATGTTCATCTGTTTTGTTTCTTAAATTCCACATATGAGTGAAATCATATGATTTGTGTGTTTCTGACTTACTTATCTCCCTTAGTGTAATACACTCTAGCTCCATCCATGTTGTAAACGGCAACTTTTCATTATTATTGATCACCAAGTAATATTTCCATTGTATACATATAGCACATCTTCTTTATCCATTCATCAGTTGATGGGTATTCGGGGTCTTTCTATATTTTGGTTATTGTTGATAGTGCTACTATAAACATTGGGGTGCATGTGCCCCTTTGAATTAGCATTTTTGCCTCCTTTGGATAAATACCTAGTAATGCAATTGCTGCGTCATAGGGCAGCTCTATTTTCAGTTTGTTGTGAAACCTCCATACTGTTTTTCAGAGCGTCTACACCAATTTGCATTCCACCAACAGTGTTAAGAGGTTTCCCCTTTTTCTAAATCCTCACCAACATCTAATGTTTCCTGTGTTGTTAATTTTAATCATTCTGACAGGTGTGAAGTTGTATCTCATATGATTTTGATTTGTATTTCCCTGATGATGAATGATGTTGAGCATCTTTTCATGTGTTTGTTAGCCATCTGTATATATATATATTTTGGAAAAGTGTCTATTCATGTCTTTTGCCCATTTAGTCACTGAATGATTTGTTGTTTGGATGTTGAGTTTAATAAGATCACTACAGAATTTGGATACTAATCCTTTATTTGATATTTTATTTGCAAATGTCTTCTCCCATTCTGTCAGTTGTCTTTTAGTTTTGTTGATTGTTTCCTTTGCAGTGCAGAAGCTTTTATTCTTGATGAGGTAGGTTCCAATAGTTCATTTTTGCTTTCGTTTCCTTTGCCTCTAGAGACAGGTCTAGTAAGAAGTTGCTGTGGTAGAGATCAAAGAGTTTGTAGCCTATGTTCTCTTCTAGGATTCTGATGGCTTCCCATCCCACATTTAGGTCTTTCATCTGTTTTGTGTTTATTTTTGTGTATGGTGTAAGAAAGTGGTACAGGTTTCTTCTTCTGAATGTTGCTGTACAGTTTTTCCAGCATCATTTGCTGAAGAGACTGTCTTTTGTCCATTGAATATTCTTTCCTGCTTGTCAGAGATTAGTTGGGCATACACTTGTGGGTCCATTTTTGGGTTCTCTATTCTGTTCCAGTCATCAAAGTGTCTGTGTTTGTGCCACCACCATATTGTCTTGATAATTAGTTTTGTAATACAAAAGTCCAGAATTGTGATATATCCAGCTTTGGTTTCCTTTTTCAACATTAATTTGTCTATTCAGCATAAGATAAGACATGTTTTAAAAGGGTGTATTAATGTGTAAACATGGAATACACGATTAGATGATACATTTTTTTGTCAAGTTTATTTTGAGAGAAAGGGAGTGGGGAAGGGGCAGAAAGAGACAGAAAAAAGAGAGCATCCCAAGCAGGCTTTGTGTTGTCAGAGGAGAGCCCAATAAGGAGCTTGAATTCATGAATCAGGAGATCATGACTTGAGCTGAAGTTGGACACTTAACCGACAGAGCCACCCAGGTGCCCCATAGATGACACATTTTCTCCCCTATGGCTGTGTTGATCTATAGCTGTGCTATTTAATATAGTAGCCATGAGTCATGATCATGACTATGCAAATTTAAACCAAAAATTTAAATAAAATTAAAAGTTCAGTTCCACAATAATTTTATGTCACTTGTGGCTACCATATTTGGAAGCATAAATTTTAGAAATTTCCATTATTGGTGAGTGAATATTATGCTAAACAGCACTACAACATAGTATCTAGAGATAAGTTATCACAATTTTTGGTTACTCTGATACATCATCAATAGAACATCTGAGACTGTAGGGGTGCCTGGGTGGCTCAGTCAGTTAAGTGTCTGACTTCAGCTCAGGTCATAATCTCACGGCTCGTTCGTTCAAGCCCTGCATTGGGCTCTGTAGTGACAGCTCAGAGCCTGAGCCTTCTTCATATTCTGTGTCTCTCCTTGACCTTCCCCACTTGTGGTCTCTCACTCTCTCAAAAATAAATAATAAACGTTAAAAAATCTGAGATTATTGATTAGAAGGAGAAACATATTAGTTAATCCACAAGTACAGAAGCTTAAGACATAGAGTCCATCTTTCCCCCAAGTCAGTGTGCAAAACTTGATAGCAAAAGCCCAATGAGAATAGGTATATTGCTAAGAGATAGGGCATTACATATATTTTGTGAAAAACTGTTTAGAAGACACACTCAAAATGTGACAGTTGGTGATATACTGCCTTCATGCTTACAATGCCCCTAAAGTCATCTTTCTATACATTATAAAATGGAAATATCTGACCATAAACATTGACTGCTGTAATTAGCTGCTGAAGATAACATTTATGTAGAATCCAAATGTTAATTTCAAGGGACCTGATCCAGATTTCAGGTAATAAAAATAAGGCTTGAGAATTCTTCATTTAATTTAGAATAATAACTTCTTTCATTTGTACTGCATCTAAAAACTGTTTATTTTTGTTTTTTAAAAATTTACTCATTTATCCCCCATTGACTAGTGTCCACCAATAATACTAATTTTTAAGCATTAATAAGTTGTTTCTAAATTTTCTCAGATGTTCTACTTGGAGAGTCAAATGATCTCAAATAAAAGGCTGCTTTTGTCCCTTGCAATTCTTGTCATTTTATTTTCTCTTTCACTCTCCCTTTTTTCTACTTCTTTCTTTCTTTCTTTCTTTCTTTCTTTCTTTCTTTCTTTCTTTCTTTCTTTCTTTCTTAAACCTTTCATATATTGAATAGCACATTTAGTGATGTGTGTCCTACTCTCGCTTCTAATAGATTTCACAGTAAAATTAATCATTCTACTTTTATTTTCAGTAATGAATGAGGTTTCATTAAATTTAATCTCTTCTGTTCTTGGTTTCCGAAAATATTTTTATCATTAAAGACTGTTGGATTTGCCTAATTCTCTTCATACATATATATACATTTTTTTTTTGAGAAGATCATGCCTGTGTGTCTATGTGCGTCTTTTCATATGTTGGCCCCAAGGGACCTAAGATATTGGTCTTGGACTCAAAATTCCTATTGTCCCTGGCCTCACAGAAACTGAAAAGAAAGAAAGTAAATAGGTCAGCTGAGTTTTCCCTTGTCTTAATCTTGTTAAAAAACAGAATGATGGAATGCAAACTTTCTCCTTACACTCTTAAGACCAAGAACTGAATACAAGAAGAAAAAAAAAAAAAGTGACATAGCAACACATGAAAGTGGTCAAGTACTAAAACTGAGTTGTCTAAAATAGTAGCCACTAGAGGGGCGCCTGGGTGGCTTAGTCAGTTAAGCGTCTGACTTTCGCTTAGGTCATGATCTCGCGGTTCGTGGGTTCGAGCCCCGCATCGGGCTCTGTGCTGACTGCCAGCTCAGAGCCTGGAGCCTGTTTCAGTCTGTGACTCCCTCTCTCTCTGACACTCCCCTGCTCACGCTGTCTCTCTCTCTCTCTCCTAGAAATAAATAAAACATTAAAAAAAATAAAAAAATATAGTAGCCACTAGATACATATGGCTATTAGGCATTTGAAATGTGACCGGCATGACTGAAGATTACATTTCTTTTTAAATGATAAAAGTTTGGTGACTGAATTGAGATGTGCTTTAAGTATAAAACATACAACCATTTAAAACATGTAACAGAAATAAAATAAAGTATCATATTAATATTTACATTGATTGCATATTAAAGTGATTTTTTGATATATTTGATATCTTTTACCTATTGAGTTAA
Source organism: Hyaena hyaena (assembly GCF_003009895.1). NCBI lineage: Eukaryota > Metazoa > Chordata > Mammalia > Carnivora > Hyaenidae > Hyaena > Hyaena hyaena. The sequence goes on along the minus strand of NW_024081471.1, from coordinate 657,325 downwards.
AGTATGTTATCAAAATTAAATTTATCTTCCTCTTATTACTTGTTTTCAATATGGAAACTAACAATATGTAAAATTATATCTTTTATGCTTATGTAAATGTTTGGCATATTTGTATATTACTTTAACACTTTACTTCATATTATATTTTTATTGGATAGTGCTAGTATAAAGACAGAGGCACCACTAATAATGTCTAAATCAAGACAGTCACTGAAGGAGAAAGGCTACATTTGCATATTAATTGTTTTGGCAGTATTTAAAAAGATTCAACAGGAATCATACAAAGACCTTCCACATTTTAAAATCAACAACAAATACCCTAATAAAAACAGAAAAATTGGACAGTGGATAATCACCATCAATACCAAACTACTGGCCTCTGATAGCAAATTGAAGAAATATCTAAAAATTTAAAGTAAAAATACACAAGGAAAAAATATGAAGGAAATTGTTTCAATAACACATGTTAACATAAAGATTGTTATGAGAAGAAAAGGAGCAGATGGAAGAGAGAAACAGTTATATAATGTAAGACAATACTTAACAAGATGGGGAAATGCCAATGCCTTCAGTTTGAAAAACTAAATTAGTGAAAAATAATGCAAATTCTGGTGTTCCCAATAAACATCTTAAATTCAAGAAAATCTAACACGCTGTCATTTAGATATAATAAATTCTTAGAAAACAAAATGATTTAGTATCAGAATTCTCATCTAAAATACTAAAAACTGATCTTGATTGGAACACCATGTGAGGTTGCTCATGGGAAAAAAAAAGTACTTGTTATAATATATAACCAGACACTTTTAAATGTATAAAATGTCACATCCCTTGAACTTAGAATACATTTCTTTGTACATCTGTGGAGTATTTAAAGGAATACTTAACAGGCCATTGGCTATAATGTTTTAAATATTCAAAAATTATATATATATTTATATTTTCAGATCATAATGCAATGAATTCAATAATATAATGATGAAAATGTGGCTTGAAATACTAAATACATAGAGTTAATAACATACACGAAAGGCAATTTTATGAATTATTTTAGTGGATGATGATAGTAATGTATTTATTTACATGGATTAGGAGGGATTTGTGATTAAAGACTGTTGGGAGTACTAATTGTGTTTGTGTGTGCGTGTGTCCACATATATGTATTCAGCACATGAAGAAACCGAGTGAATGACCTAAGGAGAGTGTTCCTTACACTTTTTTTGTAAAAGGACATTTTTGCATGGATTAAGGAAGGAGGATGCTCCCAAGGTAAGTGTGATGAGAATTTCTCCTATGAAGTGATAGTAATAAACTACTATGAAAGCGAATTGCTTTATGACCCCTTCAGACCTTCCTAAAGGTTAGTTATTTGCCATATCCATCTGAATACTAAAAAAAAAAAAAAAAAAAAAAAAGCAAGCGACAGAAAAGAGTATATTCTCAAGCTAAATCTCAAGCTAAAGATGTTGGATACGGTTCACCATTCCCTTTTCATTTCTTTCCTTTTAATTTGAGGTTTGATAGAATTATAACAAGCGGTTTTCTTCTGAGATATAGCAGACATGATCGGTCACTGGCCTTTAGAAAATTGTTCTGAAATGAGAGTTTTAAAATAAGAGGGTAGAAATGCAAATTAATTCTCTTTCTAGCAACAAGGGAATATAATATCTTTTTAGAAAAGAAAACAAAAAAGCCTCTCTGTGCAAAACACTTCAAATATCTAATAAAATATGAAGATGTACTTTGAAAAGGCACTGCTGAGCAGACAATTATATAAAGGAAATCTTGACAGGCTCCAAACAGTGAAAAAGCTTGAATCTAGAAAGAGAAACAAGCCCTCCAGCTAGAAGTGCTCCCATGGGCTTCTGCCATGCCATGATGACCTGGAAATGATGTTTTAAAGGGCTACACGGAGTCAAAACAAACAAACAAACAAAAAGCCTTAGGGGCTCATGCAAGTTGGAAATTCATATTAAAAACTTCCTTGTAAACCTAGGACTAAGAAGACTGAAATATCAGTGATCACACAGGAATAGGAATGAGAATAGGCCATCCTAGTTTGGAATCTGGATCCAAAGTCCCGGATGAACAGTCTTCTTTTAAGAATTGAAAATGACGTTAGCCATAAAATGAGGTTGGAAATGGTCTTAATATGCCAAGAGTCATCAAAGATTATTTAGTTTGAGATAGCTCTTGGTTGATAGTAACTCTAGTACTGTAGAGGACAACAGCAAATACCTTCCCTTAATCTACATATTCTAGGTTTTTATTAATTCACAATGAATCACTTTAAATTTAGTGGTTCGCAATAACAGCAAGCATTTATTTTGCTCAAAAATGTGCATTTGGTTGGAAATTCGAGGAATAGCCTGTTTCTGCTCCTCAGACACCTGCAGTCACCTCAAAGACTGGAAGATTAAGAATTTTAGAAATAAATAACATAATAAATCAATGAAAACAGATACAATTAATATATTTAAATGAATAAAAGGGCTTATTAAATGTATGATGGAAAAATGAGTGTTTTAAAAATGACCAGTATGGAGGTTCCTCAAAAATTTAAAAAGAACTACCCTATGACCCAGCAATTGCACTTCTAGGTATTTATCTGAGGAATACAGGTGTGCTGTTTCAAAAGGGCATATGCACCCCGATGTTTATAGCAGCGCTATCAACAATAGCCAAAGTATGGAAAGAGCCCATATGTCCATCGATGGATGAATGGATATAGAAGATGTGGTACATATATACAATGGAGTATTATTCAACAATCAAAAAGACTGAAATCTTGCCATTTGCAACTACATGGATGGAACTAGAGGGTAATATGCTAAGCGAAATTAGTCAGTCAGAGAAAGACAAATATCGTATGACTTCACTCATATGAGGACTTTAAGATATAAAACAGATGAACATAAGGGAAGGGAAGCACAAATATAAAAACAGGGAGGGGGACAAAATGTCAGAGACTCTTACATATGGAGAACAAACAGAGGGTTGCTGGAGGGGTTGTGGGAGGGGAGATGGGCTAAATGAGTGAGGGGCGTTAAGGAATCTACTCCTGAAATCATCGTTGCACTCTATGCTAACTAACTTGGATGTAAATTTTAAAAAATTGGATAGTCACTCTTGGTTTTAGCTCTGCCATGTACACATGTTGCAAGTCATTACTCCTATCCTTATAAGCAGTAAAAAAGTTGAATAAACTAAAAATCCTAACAGAGGAAGACCTCAGGACACACTGCCACATGGACATGTCGAGAGACTCACAAATACACAAAATAATAACCAAATTTTGCTTGTCTGCATTGGAAGCCATTGGAGTACGTGTGGGTAGGAATACTAGATGGCCATTTTGACAAATTACTAGATGTTGATTTTAACTAGAATGGGAATCTCCTGGGGGCCTAGCCTTGGCAATTCTACAATTTTGTGAATTTCACTTATGGGAACTCTATCAGGTTTTTACACCACTAAAGGGCCAATAAATCTTCCTGGCTCTAGCAAGGTGAGGGGAAAATCAACCATCAGGAAATAAGCACACAGTAGTCTTTGTAACAAAGAAAAGTGGGCAGGAAAGGGTTTATGAGAGCATTATGCCACCTAGGGGAAAGCATTTACCTGACTCCATTCTCTAGAGCTAAGGAAGAGGGTGATCTAAGAATTTGTGGAAAATATCACAGCCCAGATGACTGAAATGCATAGAATAAATCATGAGATTTAGAAGACACTTCTCTGTCCCCACTTCTTACCTCCATATCAACAAGGCTACAGTTGAATAACAGTGGATTAAAACTGACAGAGCTGCAAGACACAGGCTCTATTGAAGGAGGAGTTCAAAAGAACAGGAAAAATTAAACCAAGGGCACTAGAGGATTTCGAATTTTCTGGCATGTGCAGATAACACAGACATTCAACAGTATCCAACCCCTGGTCCAGTGAATGTAAAACCTCACACTAAAGGCCTACTTACCTGGTCTTTGACCAAAAGTAACCAGACATATTGAAAGGGAAGCAAACACACAATCTGATCAGACCAAGCAAGCATCAGAATCAAACCCAGACATGACAATGGTTTTGGAATATAAAAGACTTAACGGGAAAAGGGTACTAATGGGAAAAGTAACAGCATACAAGAAGGGTGACATAGGCAGAGATTATCATATGGGTATTATAAGGATAACAAAAGAATATTATAATTAACTCAATGATTTTTTTAAATAAAGCTGTTCCTTAAAATATATAAACTGCTAAAACCAACACAAGAAGAAAAATATTTTCAATAGGCGCATCTATTAAAATTTTTCAATCATTAATAATCTTTCAGAAAAGAAAACACCAGAACTAATTGATTTCACTGGTGAATTCTACTGAACACGTGGGGAATCATTACAGAAACACTTGAACATCTGTTCCAGAAAACAGAAGCAGAGGGAACACTTCAGAACTCATTTTGTAAATTCTGCATTATCTTAATACCAAAACCAGATATTGCAAGAAGGGAAAACCACAGAGCAATATAACTCATGAACATAGATGCAAAAATCTTCAGCAAAGTTTTAGTAAATTAGATCCACATGGTATATATGCAGTACTACAATTCTTGCACTAACTGCCCAGAGTTAGCCCAGACTTTACAGGTAATGGGTACTGTACCCAACAAGACTGCTCTCAAATTAGACACCAGCCACCAGTTCAGGGGTCTCCAATGTACTAGCATCTGACCAAATAGCCACACATTCTAGGATTCCCACAACTCTGTCAGGTTTTATAATTCAGTAGAACAATGTACAGAACTTAGAAAATTGCCATGCTTTCAATTGCCATTTTATTATCAAGGATTCAGATTAGGACCAGCCAGATGAAGACACTGACAGGAGTCAAGAGGGATCCCAAATGTGGAGCTCTTCAGTCTTCATCCTGCTGAATCAGAACATATCCTTCTCCTGACTCATCAATGTGATCATCAGCCAGAGAAGCACAACGAGTTTTGGTGTCCAGAGCTTTTATGGGATCCTATTATGTAGGTATGACTGAATTTTTGTCCAAGTGACTATATATAATGTCCCATCCCCTTCCACTCCCCAGAACTTGATCCAATCACCTAATCACATGGTTTGTCTTATTGACATGTCAGCTCCTAACCTTTACTCATGCTGAAACTCTTTGAAGGTCCATCATAAGTTACTTCACTAGTATTAACTATGGTGTGATTCTAGGGTCCTCAATGAATAACAAAGGCTCTTCTACCACTCAGAAAACCCAAAAGCTTTAGAGGATATATCTTAGGAGCCTGGAACAAAGGTTAGACAACATTTTTATCATACAACAGTATACAAAAATTACACACTATGACTTAGCGAAATTTGTTTTTAATTTCCAAGAATTGTAACATTTAGAAATCAATCAGTGGATTCTTCCATATCAACAGGAGAAAGAAAACAAAAGTCATGTACCCATATCAGTTGAGGCGGGGAAAGCATATGACAAAATCTGATACCCATTATGGTTTTTTGTGTGCATCTCTTGGAGGATGTTTCAAATGAGATTAACATTTAAATTTGTGATGAAACGATGCTCAGCATCCCTCCTTATCAGGGAAATACAAATCAAAACCACACTGAGATAGCACCTCACGCCAGTCAGAGTGGCTAAAATGAGCAAATCAGAGAACTCTAGATGCTGGCGAGGATGTGGAGAAACGGGCACCCTCCTACACTGTTGGTGGGAACATAAACTGGTGCAGCCCCTCTGGAAAACAGTGTGGAGGATCCTCAGGAAACTAACAATAGAACTCCCCTATGACCCAGGAATAGCACTGCTAGGAATTTACCCAAGGGATACAGAAATGCTGAGGCATAGGAGCACATGTACCCCAATGTTCATAGCAGCACTCTCCACAATAGCTAAAACATGGAAAGAGCCTAAGTGTCCATCAACGGATGAATGGATCAAGAAGATGTGGTTTATCTATACGATGGAATACTACATGGCAATGAGAAAGAATGAAAGCTGGCCATGTGTAGCAACATGGATGGAACTAGAGGGTGTTATGCTGAGCGAAATAAGTCAGGCAGAGAAGGACAAATATCATATGTTTGCACGTATAGGAGGATTAGGAGGAACTTAACGGAGGAACAAGGGGGAGAAGAAGGGCGGAAATGGTGGGGGAAAGGGAGAGAGGCAAACCATGAGAGACTCTTGAATGCTGACAAAAACTGAGGACTGATGGATGTGGGGGGGAGGGGGGGATGGGCATGGAGGAGGACACTTGTGGGGATGAGCCCTGAGTGTTATGTGGAAACTAATTTGACAATAAACTATTTGTAAAAAAAAAAAAAAAAAAAAAAAAAAAAAAACATTTAAATTTGTGAACTTAGAATAAGCAGATTTCCCTTCACAATGTGGCTAGCCTTATCCAGTCAGCTGAAAGCGTCAATAATATACAAAGACCAGCTCCCTCCAGCAGAGATAATTCTCCAGTGGAATGCCTTTGGACTTCATCTGTACCCCATTGGTTGTCCTGAATGCCTCGTCTGCTGGCCACACTGCAGATTTTGTACTAACTAGCCTCCATAATTGCTTGAGTCAATTTCTTACAATCAAACTCTTCACACACACACCCTATCAATTCTGCTTCTCTAGAGAACCCTGAGTAATACACACATTTGTGACTAAAAAAGCAACCAAAACAAACAAAGAAACAAACAACGAATCTTTCAGTAAACAAGGCATAATCGTGAACTTCCGTAACTTAATAAAGAACATTTGCAACCCCACCCCCCCATCTAAACTATATAATGGTGGGAAATTGTTTACTTTCTCGCAAAAACACCTAACAAGTTTTCAGGAAACAATGTACATAGTAAACCTATGAGTGCCTTCCTTACAAAGATCTGCTTGCAATTTAACCCCTTCGATACCATCTGAGGGGTTAGAGTTTGGAATACTTCCCACTGTTCCCTAACTGGTAAGCATGGATTAGAGTACCTAAACTGTTGGTGAAAAAAATAACATGATTTATTCTGACCATTTCCTTTACTCCTGGGAGTCTAGGATTTGGACATGTGTAGGCAGAGGATGTATACACGAAAAGTCCTCAAATAAGCTGTAGCAGTAACATTTCATACCTTTTCTTGCATCTAGGTAAGGTATGGTACCAGATCTCCTCAAATAGAATATGAGCGAATCAGTCTCTTTTCATGAAGGCAACTGGATACAGACCATCGGATTCCAAGTCCTAGGGGGTATCAGAAATAGAAAATGGAAGGTGACTGGATGCTTGGATCACAGCCAGGGAAAATCCAACTATAAATTGAGAACACAGACTTTACCAGAGCAAGATACATTTCTACTCTGATAAACCACTGAGATTTGCATTTTGTCTGTTATAGGAGAGAGTATTGCCCTGATAGATACAGATAAAACAGTTGGGGAAGAGATGTTAGAAACTAATAGTAGATTAGTTAGACTAATATTAGAAAATAAGAAAATCTTAATATAAAATGAATTGGGTTTTAAACTTTAAGTATTTGATAGAGATTAATGAATAAAGCCAAATGAAGCAGAATAATTTTAAAAAGAAGTTGAGAGCAGAATTTAGAAAATTAAAAAATATATATGCTATAGAAAAAAATTAAAAAGTTAATGTCATTCATGAACAGGTGATAAATTTGACAAAATACTTTCAAATTCGGAAAAAAGGGAGATATAGATGCACTATGTACTACAAAGGTAGAAAGATAATACAAATACCTTCTTGATAAAAATTTGAAAACAGTTTAAAAAAACACGTCAACAAAAGTATTGTTTTACACAAACTTACTCAAGAAGAATTAGAAAATCTGAATATTCCTACAAATACTAAACAATTGAACTAAGAATCTCACTCTTTTCCACTCTCACCTCCCCCTGGGTAGGCCCAGATTATTTTACAGATGAATTCCTTGGGGTAGCTTTATGTCTTCTTCCAATTTGGGGGGTGGGGGGAAGGAAATTCACCACTGGAAGCTTTCCTAAGGAGAGACCCAGAGTGAGTGCTTTTTCTCATTAACAAAAATTTGCTTTCTAAAGGTCATACACAAAGTGACTACCATTAGCTATATGTCCTAATTTATTGAAGTCATTTGTTGTAATAATTTGGATAATACTAGCCATTTTCATTCTTCATAGATTTGAGGTTTTTTGTGCTCCTTGTTTTCATTTGATTTTCCAAACTGATCTCTGTCAGCCCCTATCTATGCATAGCAGTAGGCAAGTGTTTTTATTTAATTTTTTAACAATGTTTTACTTATTTTTGAGAGAGAGAAAGAGACAGGAAGGGGCAGGTAGAGGGAGACACAGAATCCCAAGCAGCTCTGAGCTGTCAGCATAGAGCCAGATGCAAGGTTCTAACTCACTGCATGATCATGACCTGAGCTGAAGTCTGACACATAACAGACTGAGCTACCCAAGAGCCCGAGGAAGTGTTTTTATTTAAAAGTACGATTGAACAGAGTGAAATCCCTATCTCTACACTCCTTAATGCTGCATAAGGATGTTTAGTCTCCCCATTATGAGATGAAAAAAAATCTTCCAATATTCGAATCTCTTTCTACCTACCTCTGGCTTTAATGTTGACATGGTCACTAGCATTTTGGGAAACAAGTAAGTCATAGGAAAAAAAGGCACAACATAAGGAATATAGTCAATGATATTGTAATTACATTGTGTGGTGAAGTCTGTGCTATTGTGCTAAGCACAGTGTAATATATAGACTTGTTGATTCACTTTGTTGTACATCTGAAACTAGCATAACATTGTGTGTCAACTATACTCCAACCCCACCCCCCAAAACAAACAAACAAAAAAACTCCCACAATTCCTTGTTTACTTCCTTTACTGTATAGTCAGGTTCTGTTCTATGGTAATATTGTCATAACTTTTATTTGGGGGATGAAATACTCCAGTTCCCTCATTATTTAATGTTTTCTTCAAAGAATTAAGTGTAACCTGGTTAGGCTGTTGGTTACTCATCTTTAAGAAGCCTCTGGTGAAAATCAGTGATTCAATGTGCAAAGGCGTAACACTCTCAAAAACTGTATTACGTCACCAACACTATGATTTTCCTTTTCTATGTTGCTTTAAAAATTTTTTTTTCAGTGGTTTTCTTGGAGTAAAGGCTGAATGAAAATTTGAGAGAACAATTCTTTGACGAAAAAAAAAAAAAAAAAGCTATTGAAGAAGACTCCAGAAGGACTTTTGAAACTTTCTAGATGTCAAATTTGTTTGTTGAGACGAAATAAGGCTTGGGAAAAATAAAGAGAAAGATGTGGACTTCTGTTAATTTACTTAATTAGTGACATCTACCTTTCAGTGAACAAGAAGATCAAGCTGTCACTTAACAGAGAGGGGCTGGTGTATGTTTGGGACAGAGGAAATTCAAAAATTCCTCAAAATTTGCTGTGGTTTCCAACAAAACCTACATTAATATTCTTTAAAAAATTTTTATAGTTTATTTATTTTTGAGACAGAGAGAGACAGAGCATGAGCGGGCGATGGGCAGAAAGAGAGGGCCACAGAATCTGAAACAGGCTCCAGGTTCTGAGCTGCCAGCACAGAATCCAATGCAGAGCTCGAACCCGCGAACTGCAGATCATGACCTGAGCTGAAGTCTGACGCTTAACCGACGGAGCCACCCAGGTGCCCCTGCATTAATATTCTTAACTTCCTGTGTCCTAATGAAATACACTGACATTAGGTTCTTCAAAAGGAAGCTATTTCTTCTGAAAACAAATGTTTCCTTTCCTGTATGTAGAATATGAAGTTTTATTGTCCGACAATTAAGTAGCCTTAATAAATCATTTTTATTTTGTTCAGTGCATCCTTAAATAGGAACATTTTGGGGTCACTTGGGTGGCTCCGTCTGTTAAGCGTCGGACCTCAGTTCAGGTCATGATCTCACTGTTCGTGGGTTCGAGCCCTGCATCAGGCTCTATGCTCACAGCTCAGAGCATGGGGCCTGATTCGGATTCTGTGACTCTCTCTCTCTGCCCACCCCTCCCCGATCTCTCTATCTTTCTCAAACATAAATAGACATTAAAAAATAAATAGGAACATTTTTCTTTGATTGAAATGGGAGAATAGGCTCTATTCTCTATTGGAGATACAACTATATCACAATGAATAATGTATAAATAACGATCAACAACGAGATTTTCCTGGGTCGTGGGTGAAATAGAGAGGAAGATAGATTTCAAAGAAGATACAGGTTTTCTTCTTTTTTTTTTTTTAATTTTTTAAATGTTTTTATTTATTTCTAGGAGAGAGAGAGAGAGAGACAGCGTGAGCAGGGGAGGGTCAGAGAGAAAGGGAGACACAGACTCTGAAACAGGCTCCAGGCTCTGAGCTGGCAGTCAGCACATAGCCCGTCGCGGGGCTCGAACCCACGAACCGCGAGATCATGACCTAAGTGAAAGTCGGACGCTTAACCGACTAAGCCACCCAGGCGCCCCAATACAGGTTTTCTTCTATGTTTGGCATCATGTCTATTCTATACAAGAATTTGCAAGCACTGGGTGATTTTAGACTATTATTCTGGGTTTTATTAATTATTATATAATAACATAGTCCTTTTGTACATGATAGAGCTACTGTAATTTTCCCCAAAAACCTCCCAGAGGTCAAAGAAGTATGTTTCTTTGTTCATGCAAAACATATCCCATGGCTATGCTATGAGTTTTGTTTCCCTTGAATTTTAAGAGTTTTTATAAACTGTCCAATATCCTTGTCTAAACATGTTTTATTGTTTGTTCAAGAAAATCGTGAGAATTATTTTTCAAGTTTTTTAGTAATTATGTAGCAAAAGAAACTGGTGTTTATAAAATATATTTTGAAACAGAGAAGTGAATAAAGAATACATATAATTCATAACACAGTGCTAATGTATTAATATAATCTTATGTTTAGATTTTTGTGTACTAAAGTTATTGAGGGAAATCGAATACATACAGATAAATTGAGATTATAATTTCTTTTGTTCTCTGCATGGTGAAAAGAAGGACTCAGTAGGCTAATACTGGAATGGCTCTTTTTCTTTGTCTCCTTGGATGGAGAATGTATCTCTTTGCTTAGCCTGTGTTGAGACTATGTAAAGCTTTCATTCCTGTAATATATAACCCAAGTCATAATTTTCTGAGGCCAGAGAGTGGGGAAGGTTGAAAGGCCGAAAGAAGGAAAGAAAGGAAAGAAAGGAAAGAAAGAATGAGAGAGAGAGAGAGAGAAAGAGAGAGAGAGAGAGAAAGAAAGAAAGAAAGAAAGAGAAAGAAAGAAAGAAAGAAAGAAAGAAAGAAAGAAAGAAAGAAAGAAAGAAAGAAAGGGGAGGAAGGGAGGGAGGAAGAGGGGGGAACGGAGGGAGGGAGGGAGGAAGGAAGGAAGGAAGGAAGGAAGGAAGGAAGGAACAGAAAGAACCCATAATAAACTTACTCAATTTGCCAATAAAGGTAGTCATTTCTTATGTTTTGTACACACACACACACACACACACACAAACACCACATCTGGTATTCCTAACAATTTCTGTGAGATAAATATAAGATATTTCTATTTCTATTTGAAACTGAAGGAGAATTTAAACAAGATTTACACTGACATTTAAACTCATACAAGCACGTACAGTCAGAAATAATCAACTATGTGTTCTGAATTCTGGATTCTCAAACCTAAGGGTTTATTTTCCCACACTAATATTGCCCAGTTTCATATTTTTCTCAAAACATTGAGTAGGAATCAAAAAAGTTGAGTTGTGACCTGTTTTTTTTCAATACCGTTTGTCCCAATAAAGAATCTAACTTTCCTGTATCATTGATTCTCCAAAAACAGAAACTGATACGGATGAGGCAGGTGACTGGTTTAAGACTGGCTGAGTGAAAACAAATGGCAAATGGTAGGTAGCAGTAAGGAAAAAGAGTGTATACATTTCTATGTCTCAGAATTCATATTCTGAGGAGAATTTTGTGAAATACAAATTAAAAGAGGTTAAGCTCTCAGCCTAAACTATTAGATACAATTAAAAGTAACTGTTAATTGTGGGATTTTATTGATATGCTGATTTTCACATACTATCATTGTCAAACCATTGTGAAATGTGTGCAATCAGAAACAGAAAACATAACTCAGGTGATCAATTTGGGAGATTTACTCGGTGTTAGTTCTTTCAGAAAAACAAGTGTCTAAGTTTTCTTTTAAATGAAGGAAAGGGTTATGGATCAAATTACACTTTTTTTTTATTTTGTAAATGATAATTATACTTTAAATGTGTAAAGCATGGGGCGCCTGGATGGCTTAGTCGGTTAGGCGTCCGACTTTCGCTTAGGTCATGATCTCCGGTTCGTGGGTTCGAGCCCCGCGTCGGGCTCTGTGCTGACTGCCAGCTCAGAGCCTGGAGCCTATTTCAGAGTCTGTGTCTCCCTCTCTCTCTGACCCTCCACTGCTCATGCTGTCTCTCTCTCTTTCTCTCCTAGAAATAAAATAAAAATATTAAAAAAATAAAAATAAATGTGTAAAGCATGATATTGAAAATGATTTGCAAAGGGTAAAACTTTATTTTAATTCATAATATCAGTGGTTAGGAAATATATCCAAAGCCTTTTGAAATGTTTGAAATAAATTTCAAATGAACAAAAATGACGTTCCCCCTGCCCCGGCTACCTTGGGCAGAATGAAGACAGTATGCATCCCAAGGGTCTGCATAAGCACAGGGCTTCAAGAATGACAAAACCCAGTCCCATCATGGAATGAAACCTCAAGCTCAAAAAGTGATTTTCACAGAGTATTTTTCCGAACGCAATTTTCTTTTATTACTTTTTGGTGAGGAAGAGTGTGATTAGTGACAGAGGGGGAGAAAATGCATTGAAAATCAAAACCCTGAAAATAACATGATAACTACTTTCTATTTCTGAAAAACATTTTCTTGAATTTGTTCTGAAAAATACATGAAATATAAAAATTGCTCAAACATAGTTACTCAGGGTTGTGGGAAAAAAAAGGACAAGTAAATGTGAAGGAAGAAAAAGTTAGAAATAGAAGGTATAAAAGTTGGGCTTTCAGGCTAAGTCTACCTGTGATATTAACAAATTATTGAAACTTTCTGTTGTATGATAGATATGATGTTGTATGTTGTATTTATTAAAAATAAATCCAAATGGAAATTTTTATATAACGAAACACTGGAGTATGTAACATCTTTTGTTAGGTATTAAAAGAATTATTAAAAAATAACTCATAGTTTTAATAAGGCCTCTGTTCAGTCTTTGGTATTTGGATATTATTTTTTTACCTTGAAATATTTTTCTTTGTAAAACAATGATTGGAATAGAACATTTATCCAGTTAAGAATAAATTTATATGAATAAATATTGTTCTTAAAAGTATTTCTTGACCTCATTTTATTTGTATTATAATTAAAAATGTGATAAAGTAACTCCAAAAATCAAACCTAAAATGTACATCACCTATGACTTTTTTCCACAAGATATATTCCTAAAATAAGTAATTATCCTTTGGAAATGAGTAAAGTAGGTCTACTATTTCTCCTGCTGGTATATATAACTCTAGAATCTTTCTTTAATATGTCTTCACTGAATCATAGATCTTAATAAAAGGCTCAGATACCTAAAGGAGAAGTCTGGCCACCATCATTTTTCTGTTTTGGGGAAAAATAAACTCAATGACATTGCTTAATAGGTAAATTTCATTCAATTACATTAAGTCTAAATCCAAGTTTTCATAACATCTTGCATTAACATTATTTCCCTGAATGAATCCTCTATTCCGTAGAGAATAATCTACTTTTCTACATTTGTATAATCTGTCCCCTCCATTCTTCTCCCCCCTGCACTGTACCATTCCCCTGTCCTATAGAGTCCTTCTAGGTTGGCAGTAATGACAATGTCAGAGTGAGCCTGGGACATTTCCTATTATGGTGCCCCAGTCTATTTTAGAACACTTGCCACTTTTTGCTTTATATTATATTGTCTACAGCTTTTTATATGTCAGCCTTAACTATGAAGTGAGACTCTAATTTCATTGCTGATAACACCTACCATATATAGATAGAAGATAGATAGATAGATAGATAGATAGATAGATAGATAGATAGATAGATAATCTTTTTTTCAGTGCCTGGAATAGTATCTTCCATGTACTGCATGATTAGAAGAACTTATTCAATTAATAAATGTTAGATTGAGCGAATTTCTGTTTGAATCTAAGACATTTGAAAAAGCACTCTGAAATGATAGTAGATGATTTAGAGTAAGAATTTGATGCATTTGACATGTGAAAAATTGCCTTGATGAAATTATTTGGGTGACCTAACTATTATGGCCCATTTTCTTACTTCCAAGCTAATATTGCTGGCAATAAGACTAAACCATTTGGTGAATCCACTTTAATCTATGAATGGCACATGCCTTCCTCACAGGATGTAATTTTGAGAGTCCTTAAATGCTTATTTTCTCTATTCCCTCTCACCTAAGACTTTAAAAATGAATCATTACTAAAATAGGTTTGATGTCTTTATAATGTTGAAGGGTAAAAGCCCTTCATTTTTGTAGACTGAAAGTTGATAAATGCAATCATTCCTTAAGAGCCCAAGAACAGTTTTTTTTCCCTGTATTAATGCTTCAAAGAACGTATTGTTTTCCTCTGACTTCTTCCTTATTTAAAAACAACAACAAAACTACATATTTCACTGATATAAGTTAAGAATACATCTTTTGACATGTTGACGAGTGCTGAATTTTCATTTAAAAATGATGTATTTGGAATCTTTGGAAAAGAGAGTGGCTTCTGTGCTGGTTTTATCTTCAAATGGTCGTGAGCTACTTTGGGCTGTAGGGTTTAGGAGATTTCTAAATTTGTGTCGCAAAAAAGATTTACCTTCTGCAGATGATGTAGAAAATGAAAGTTGAAATGGTTTTATTTCCTTTAGATAATATTTAATTTGCCTTTAATCCTAAAGGACTAGAGAGAGAGGAGGGAGAGAGAGAGAGAGAGAGAGAGAAAGAGGAATTTTAAATTTGAGTCACATATCTCCCAAGAACTATTCTGAGATTTGTTCTATTCTCAAAATTGAAAGCCAAGTGAGTTAATTGAATGTTATCACACCTTGAAGCTAAGTACAATTTGAGTTTGAAATATGGGACTCTTTCCTCTTTCTGGAATAATCAGTTTTAGAGTTCTAACTTGTTAAAAAGCTAATCAATTACCGTCCATCCTAAAAAGCAAAGTAGACTTACCCCAAAATACTGGATATATGTGTGTTCCATTATACCTATTACAATGCTCACTTAACTGGCACTTCTTGATAGCTGTTGAAATAAATGAGTCTAACTGAATTCCAGTTTGTTTTCTTTATATATTCAGCTAAACCAAAAAGAAGACAACAAATCAAACCTATGCAGCTCTGTAAGAACAAATTAAACAATGACTAATTGTGTTTTGAAGCTTTCTACATTGCTAAAAATGGTGGACTCAATACTCCTTCCCCTTTCTACCCATATTTCTGACTACAATGTGGTATACAAAGTATCTCAGTCAAAGTACTTGTTAGTATTTAATGGCTGCATTGTGTCCATTAAATCATCATTTGTAGAGGCGCCTTGATGGCTCAGTTGGTTAAGTGTCCGACATCAGCTCAGGTCATCATCTCACGGTTCATGGCCCCACGTAAGGGCTCTGTGCTGACAGCTCTCTCAGAACCTGGAGCCTGTCTTTGGATTCTGTGTCTCCTTCTCTCTCTGACCCTTCCCTGCTCATGCTGTCTCTCTCTCAAAAATAAATAAAACATTAAAAAATTTTAAAAATATAAATCATCATTTGTAGCATTTTGATTTAGAACTAACAATTTTGTCTTCTCTGTGTAAAGACCTTTGTGAATCAGCCCTCATTACGGACAGTCCTAAAGATTAGCCTGAGACTGGATACAAAATAAAGGCTAATTGTTCACATGTTAAGTACTAAAATTTTGTATATACATCACATATTTGCATATCAATATCCAAGTCACTACTTTAAATATTCTTTTACTGTCCAATATTTTTTAAGAAGTCGTGTGTGTGTGTGTGTGTGTGTGTGTGGTTATATGAATGCAATATCCCTCAGAATATTTTTCTTCTTGTACCAGGCTAAGGAAAAGTCATAAGTTAATTTTTATAAAGCCTTATTTTATGGATAATTTTGTTGTTGATCTCCACCTAAAATCTGTGTTTGTACAGATTTCTCATAGAAAAAATTTTTGACAATACATCTTTAGTGATTCATGCAAGATCTATCTCAACTAAGGCTTACAAAACGTGTTTTTCGAGACATGAGTGATTCCATAGCTGATTCTGTATGGAGTCACATGATTTATAACTGTCTGCAGCTACTAAATACTCAGAGTTGATATGCAAACTCTTTGCCCACTAAAGTTTTTGAGAATGTTCTTTTGACACTGACAAACTGGAGTTTTTAAAGCAAGATATTAAGTGTTAAAATTACTTCAGTCTATTTGCAGAGAATTTCTATCATTTTTTTCTTTACTCAAAGTAGCAGAATTAAAAAAAAGACCTAATTTATACTTATAATGATATAACTGCCTAATTTCAGAGTTCATATAAAATATAGCACTTGAAATCCTTACACTAACAAATTCTAGAATAAATCAACATAGAAACATAATATTTCAGGGCTACAAAAGCTCTATTTTGCTTCCATATTAGATTTAATATTAGGGGCTTAGATGAAATCCGTTATTATTATAATGTGTAATAAAAATTAGATGGATCTGGGGCACTTGGGTGGCTCAGTCATTTAAGCTTTCAAATCTTAATTTTAGCTCAGGTCATGATCTCACATTTCATGAGTTCAAGCCCTGCATTGGGCTCTGTACTGACAGTGCAGAGCCTGGTTGGGATTCTGTCTCTCACTTCCTCTCTGCCCCTTCCGTGCTCTCTCTATTTCAAAATAAATAAAAACTTTAAAAGCAAACAAGCAAACAAACAAGCAAATAGAATTAGATGGATTTGAGGTGTTTTTTTTTTTTTCTCATAAAAAAATGCAATCAGGAAAGCATTTTAGTTCTCAAAACCATGTAGAGGACCTTGTCTTTTATGAAAATGGTTAAATATACACATAGAGTTTCATCTTTCACACCCTCCTCTGTAAAGTTACCGGGTGAATATTAAGAAAATGAACCAAACAACATCAAACAACACAAAGCAAAATAAAGGTTGTGAATAGTTTATCAAAAATCGAAATCCAAAGCCTAATGTAATGGAGTTCCAAAACCTGACCTTCCAGCTCCTCCTTGCATATAGAAAAGTCCTAAGACCAGAATCCATAGTCGTCTCCAAAGGGGGACCCTATGTGGAGGGTGAATGTAGTCCAACATTAGTATAATCAGAGTATGTGTCTCCAGAGGTTATTACCCAAACAAAGCCCCTTCGTATTTCTCCTGATACAGCTTTATACCGGAATCCACACCATTACTATATAAAAAATGATAAAGCAGCATCTGGAAAGCTAAAATGTTGTAAAAAGCTTAAATTAAATTTTATTCCTCAGGCTTAGAACACAGAATTATTCAAGTTAAACTTACTTACTTCCCATTCCTCTAAACGGAAATATGATAGCAGGGCAGTTGCAAACAGAGGCAAAATTTAAATTTTGCACATAGGTAGAATCAGACAGAAATTTCCATGTAAATTTTGAGGACACTAGATTTTGATAAATTTCAAAGAGCAAAGGAAAAATTCCTCCTTGAGATAATTATTAATTTGTGGATTTCCAAATTTCAATCTATCTGCAATACATAAATATGGTAATATTTGGAGGACAGGACTATTATGCTTATTTGAATACCAATAGCAACAACAGCAAATATTATCTAAACAATTTTAGGAAAAAAGAACCCAAGAAATTTGAAGAAAATTAGTTTATTTGGGAAAATACCAAAATAATTAAACTTGTGTATTATATGTTTAGTTAGCAGTTGCTTTACTGTTGAAAGTTTTATGAAATTCTCTCATGATAATATAATATTTTATTCAAATGTGTGGAGCTATATATTTATAAGCTAATAGACTTAGAAAATCAGATAGTGCCTGCAAGCCTTTACATAAGAGAACACTTTGCAGTGCACAAAGCATTTTTACAGATGCTTATTTATCCTCACACATACCCAGGAGACAGGCAAGAAGTTTTTACCACCTCTAGTCTGCAGTTTGGGACCCTGAAGCTCAGAGACTTTGAGGCACGTTTCCAAGGATAATAACTCTGAATCTCCTATATTTTTGGCTTCAGTTTTATACATTTTGCTATAGATCCCAAACAGATAAGAACGAAACAGCCAGTGAGACAAGGACTATCTGAACATGTGTAAGGAATAAAGGTCAGTCAATTCAAAGTCTATAAGAATTACCCAAATAGAGAACCATCTTTTCAGATTACATTGCTATCGTGTGAGGTACATATAAATAAGCAAATGAGACCGACGTCTAAACCAACCTGTGAAATGTCCAACAACTAACTTTAGGTATCGGAATGATCAAAACTGTGGACTTAAATGTACGGAAGCAAATGGACTGGAAAAAATAATTGAGCTTTCTAATGTTTTATGGAGGATAAGGTGTGTGGCTATTTTTTAAAGTAAATCTTTCCCTGACATATCAGATTATCTGAGTGTATCTTACTGAATCCATTCATTCTATCCATTAAAAAAAAAAAAAAAAAAAACAAGGGTGGGGGTTCTTTTGTGAAAATGAAGGAGGGCAGGCAGGACAGAGACAGTGGTCTCTGTGGTTCAGAGCAGTGCACGGTAAGTGCACAGAAGTTGCATACATTAGAGAGCAAGCAGCAAGTCCCCATGTTCCATCAATTTCCTATGGAGAAAAGAAGTGGGGAGGGCAAAGGAAAATGGCGCATACAAGTCCACGAAGGCATGGCCACGTGTGCTGAATAAACCTCATGGCATTTGTACATAACACAATGCTAATAAGATCTTGCACAGTAACAGACTGTGAGGCTCAAGAGTCCACACAGAGAAGTGGAAAATGAGGTCCCAATTACCCGCACAAGCTTCATTTTGCAGTTTACCACCCCTACTCCTGTGTGATTTTGAACCTTTCGGTTTAGTTTTGCCTTTGAAAAGAAATCACAAGATATTGAAACAAATGTCATTGTTTGGCTTCATTCAGGGATTCTTAATTAAAGAGTACCACAGACTTTATTGAGCAATTGAAAATATACACAAGGAACAATAGCTTTTACTCTATTTTTTTTTTTGTTTTGTTTTGTTTTGTTTTCAATTTGACTTTCTTCTGATTAAATGACCCATTTTCGATCATGAAAAGGGCACTTGTTTCTACAGTAGCTGCGGACAGCTTGCTCAGTTCCAAGTACTGTTTCCACGTGTCTTCCTTGCCATTGCTGAGGTTATATCTCCACTTGCTCAGGAAGCGAATTCTAGAACGTTTATAGAACGTTTACAAGAATTAAGCCCCTAAGTTGTTCTTTCAGATTCTATTTCTCCATAGAGTTCGGCTAACTTTTTAAATTCGGGTCCCCAGTCTCCAAGGTAGTGATAATCCTGGTCTGACTGTGTCGTTGCTGAATCCAGGGAGCTGATGGACCCAGCCTCCGATCTCTGACCTTCGTAGGCATAAGTCTGAAGAGAGTCATAAGGTGGGACGCTGGGGTCTAGATCGGCTTCCGCCAGTTTTTGCTTAAGAAACTCCTGGACATCTATACTTTCCAGGGTGGACAATGTCTGGTGTCTGGGGGTGAGTTTCACTTCGGGTCTGATATCTCTCCGATACTTGAGCTCCTCGGCAGCAGACGGATTCCTCAAGGCTGTGATGTCAAAGGCCTCGGTGTCTTCCTCCCCACCCCCCTCGTCATCATAGGTGACCACATTCTCTCTCACGTCCTCCTCTGAGATGATCAGAGGCTCTTTTTTGCTGCGTCTCAGGGTGATAAAAAGTACCACGATTGCTAAAGAAAAATGGAAAGAGGAGGAAGAGTTAGAAAAAAGGAAGGAAATTCTTGGAGATTTGACATCAGCAATGTCATCAACTACATTTCATTTAGGCAGGCATTATAACACAGCCCTCATGTCTGCACTCTCTGGAAAATATTTGAAGTGATTGTTTGTTTGTTGTTGGTTATTTTTTATCATCTCAAGGAATGTAAAAAAAAAAAAAAAGATTATCCCCTATCACTGAGGACCATCGATCTTCTCTAGAAAAACATAAGATTCTCAATGGTCAGGGCTTATGTATTCAGGATTCTTGGTTCACTATGGTCTAACCATCTGGTCTTCACACTGAGGCAAACAGATGATGGAAGAGCAATATGGAATTTTGGCTGGAAGAATAGTGGTATATGTTATTCTATGTATGGATTCTTAATCCTTCTAGGTATATTACACTAAAGAAGGATGTTTTAAGTTTCTTTTAAATAGGAAGAAGGAGTGCCTACCTTAAACCCTTTACTTTTGATGCTTTGTAGGAAACCTAAGCAGGGATATTTTACATAGTTGATCTCTCTTTTCCATTACCCTTTAGAATAATATTATCAGGTATTCATAACTGCATATATCTATCAATCTGTACAAGATGTTTGCTTTGTTTTTTTAAATTTTTTATTCATTTTGGAGAGAAAGAGAGAGAGAGACAGAGTATGAGCAGGGGAGGGGCAGAAGAGAGAGAGGGAGATACAGAATCTGAAGCAGGCCCCAGGCTCTGGGCTGTCAGAGCCCAATGTAGATCTCAAACTCGTGAACCATGAGACCATGGTCTGAGCCAAAGCCGGAAGCTTAACTATCTGACCCACCAAGGAGCCCCTTGATGTTAGTTTATTTGTACCTACTTTTGTTTCATAGGAAGCTTTCAGGTTACAAATGTTTTTTTATATAATTTTTTGATTTAATCTTCATGGCAAACTGTGGGTTTCCTCAGGGAAACTGAGGCTCAAGAGAAATTACATGAAAGACTAAGATCCAAGTCTAAGTTTAGACTTAGTGACTTATGGAAGTGACTGATGGAAGAACTTAGACTATAATCTATGATTTCTCATACCAAAGGGGATGAAGTTTCCATTACCATATCCCATTCTGTTATTTAAAAGAAATACAGAATGAGGAACTGAGTGAGCCGCTGGGCATGTGGATTATTACCAATAATGTCACAACCATTAGATGAAATAATGTAAATAGGTCTTGAGCACTTTCCTTTGGGTGTTTCTCAGTATTTTCACATCTATCTATTTGATGATACTAAGCCATTACTAAATAGAAAGCATTACTTCACTTCTATTTTGTGCTATTAGGCCAAATATTCTTTACTTCAGCTCTACAGAATGTTCTCAGTCAGCTGGTATTCAAGGTTTTATGATAGCAGTTACCAGGTTCATTAGTATTAACATTCTTTACAGTATAATAATCAAAGGAGTACATTCAAATGGCATGTGGAACACATATATGTGTATATGTGTATACATAGTATACATATATATACACACAGCGATAAATATACATATATAGAAACAAAATGTTTATAATTAGCATGTGACATACTTATGCTATTATAGTCACATACACCCCAAATATACACCTGTAGACATACATATTTATCAGAAATTCATATTTTTTAGTGTATATTTATTTATTTTGAGAGAAAGAGAGAGAACGCAATATGGGGTAGGGGAGGTGCAGAGAGAATCCCAAGCAGTCTCCATGCTGTCAGTGCAGAGCCCAACATAAGGCTTGAACTCACAAACTGTGGGATCATGACCTGAGCCGATATCAAAAGTCTGATGCTTGGGGCACCTGGGTGGCTCAGGCAGTTGAGTGGATGACTTTACCTCAGGTCATGATCTAACAGTTGGTGGGTTCAAGCCCCACATCGGGCTCTGCGCTGACAGCACAGAGCCTGCTTTGGATTCTCTGTCTCCCTCTGTAGCTGCCCCTCCCCTGGTTGCTGGTGTGCTCTCTCTCTCTCTCTCTCTAAAAAATAAACATTAAAAAAATTTTTAAAAATAGTCTAATGCTTAACTGATTGAGCCACCCAGGCATCCTGAAATTCACATTTCTATTTTGTTTTTTTTTAATCTATTTATTTCTGTCAACTGTATTTTATCTGGCAGCCTTAACAATGTGTATCTTGGAAAACAAACAAATGCCAAGTTAGCTATCCTCTGTTAAAGAACATACCTAGTTCTAGTACCCTAGAAATTGACTTTTTCCCTCATACCTCTAAAAAGTAACTTCGACCCTTATTTTATCATTACTGTTTCCTTGTTTCTCTTGTAATTTAACCCATTTTTATGGATATCTCTAAATAACACAATAAATGAGATTTGTCTATTTTTAAACTAGATATTGTAGTGTGCATGAGCTTTTACGATGACAATAGAAAAAGGAAAAGTAGATTTTCAAGCCATAAGTGCAAGGGATAATTGTGTGAGAGAAGTTCACTATATGTGGAAAGAGATGGTTACAGTGTACTGGAGAATCTAATTTTACAGAGAAAAGGCAAGGAGTGGCTCTCGGAATGAAGAAAAAAAGACAGAACACCTATAGAAAGGGTCAGAAAATCATTTTGAAAAGTACAGAGTAAAAAGATACTGACTAGGTAATAGCAGAACACAATGGGGGAGATTACGGCAGACATGGGGAAGCGGTGAGTCACTGTGTTTGGAGTACAATGCTTATCGAAAGCTGGAAATGAAAAGCTGGTGCTACATGTGACCCTGCTTCACTAATGTTATGCTATTTAAAAATAGTTTTCCAGATATGCTGCTTATACTTCAAAGACATTATCTAATATAGCACTTCATTGCTGGGGGTGGGGAGAACACAGAATTTTGCTGAATGCAGCAAATATGCATCTAATACCTTCCTATTTATTTTAGTACAAATCCCACTTAAAGCTTTCTAATTCAATGCCCTGAACAGTATCCTCAAGTAACTTACTTCATTCTATTCAGAGGTGAAGATTTATCATCCAATATATATGTTCGGTTCATCTTTATGATTAAGTAAAGAAGGTTGTTCTAACTTAAATCATCTATTTCTACAGACTGCCTAATTTATTATAGTAAAATGTCTTACCTTTGTTAATAAATCAAGTTACTTTTCTTTTTTATTTGTCTGAATCCTCTTTATTTTTTTATTATTTTTAAATTTACATCCAAGTTAGTTAGCATCTAGTTCAACAATGATTTCAGGAGTAGATTCCTTAATGCCCCTTACCTATTTAGCCCATCCCCCCTTCCCACAACATCTCAAGTTTCTTTTCTTTATATTAAATTGGTTGGTTGTTGATTTCAAGGCAATTTATGTACATATGTAACAGGGAAAATGCTATCAACATTATTATCAAATTGTGGATGTAATTTGTGTCCTTCACCAATATTAGTGCCATATTTGCCTAATGAAATATTGGACATCATGCTAGCTTTTTTATTATAGTTACATAAATATAGTATTATTATAATTATATAAATATAATAAACTTATATTTGCTTATTTTCCCAAATTAAAAAATATTCTTGATATATTTTGATTCAAAATATAGATATTAAGTTTGAACTTATGAAGTTTTACCTATATCTCTTTTGTAGGCATAGATAATCATTTGTTAGTGACCAACGATTTCTAGGTTTTTTTTTTAACTAAATACTTTTTAACTAGATTTTTAAAATAATTTTTTTTTTTTTTTATTTTTTATTTTTTTAAATGTTTTATTTATTTCCAGGAGAGAGAGAGAGAGAGAGCGTGAGCAGGGGAGGGTCAGAGAGAGAGGGAGTCGTAGACTGAAACAGGCTCCAGGCTCTGAGCTGGCAGCCAGCACAGAGCCCGACGCGGGGCTCGAACCCACGAACCGCGAGTACATGACCTAAGCGAAAGTCGGACGCTTAACCGACTAAGCCACCCAGGCGCCCCAATTTTTAAAATAATTTTTAACTAGATTTTTTAACTAACATAGTCAACATATAATTAACTGTATACTCTGAGACACTTTTAAGACTGAAAGGGGATTTTGTTTATAATTACTATAAGACCTCATGGCAAAATTGGACAGGCAGTCCCTCTAGTCGAAGGCAATTTTAAATAAACTCAGAGAAGAATGTGGAAACAGATAAGAAGGTGTGTTCCCAGTGAATCGCTTTACATTCATGTTTGTTCAGTAGATGTTTTTGGTGCAGACGGCACCAGGTAGATACTCCATAAACAATTCTTATGTGGATGGACAAAAGAATAATCTCAGGGCATCTCGGTGGCTCGTTCGGTTAAGCATCTGACTCTTGAACTTGTCTCAGGTCATGATATCACAGTTTGAGTTCAAGCCCCATATCAGGTGAAGAGCTTGCTTGGGATTTTCTTTCTCTCTCTCTCTCTCTCTCTCTCTGCCCCTCCCCTATTCATGCTTGCTTTCTTGCTCTCTTTTTCTCTCTCTGAAAATAAATACATAAACCTGAAAAAAATCAAAAGAGTAATCTCTGTGAAAGTGATGATGTGACATTGTGTTAAGTGAATCTTCATGAATGATAATAGCCTCATTAGGAAATAATTTTTAAATCAGTTTATGGTCATTAATTATATCAAACACCTGCTTTTGCTTGATAACATGTTATAATGTTGAAAACCAAACTAAATGCTTCCCAAAACATCCCATGTCCAAATACATTTTAACAGAATGAAAATAATAATTATTCACATAAATATGAGTGTTAAACTCTTATTTAAAAATTGTAGCCAAAAGAGTGTCTTCAAATGACTCTTCTCCCCCCTTCCCACAGTCAATCAAACCACACATGTGAAACAAGGTGCCTTTTAAGTGGTCATCTGCGAGGAGAGAATGTGATGGAGCCATGGCATTGAAAAAGAAATGGGATACAGCTCTTAACCTCTTTGTTCAAGATTATATGAGTTTCAGTATTTGTGAGTTTTATATAATGCGGATTGAAACAATAAACTGTAGTATTTTGGAGAGGACTTTATTTTTTTCACATTTATTTAATTTTGGGAGAAAGCCAGAGAACAGGAGCAGGGACTGGGACAGATAAAGAGAAGAAAACAGAGGATACAAAGCAAGCTCTGTGCTGAGAGCAGAAAGCCTGACACAGGACTCGAACTCCTGAATTATGAGATCATGACTTGAGCGTAAGTCAAACGCTTAGCCAACTGAGTCACCCACATGTCCTGGGGAGGACTTTATTCTAATGATTATTTCATTCCGGGTTAGTATATTTCACTTTCTTCTCTTTCAGTTTGATCAGGATTTTAAATCCATTGTATTCTTTTTATTTAAGAATTTTAAAATGAACTTATTGAGTTTTCCTAATTCATTTTATTTAGAAAGGAATTTAAATTTGGGGAAACATTTTTATATTTCCATTCTCACATCATTCACTCATTCATTTATTCATCTATTTATATATGATTCCAATGTGCCTGGAGTTCTAAAGGGGTCTGAGTTTTGAAAAGTTGAATTGTCATACAGCTTGCATTTGAATACATTCCATACTGACTCCCAATATATCCCCCAAATATTTTTCAGAGCAGATTTATTGCTCATATAAGCATTTCATTCTTTTTAATATGATCATATGTGGGTACTGAGTTTGGTAGAAAGGAGGTGGCCCAAGTTAGAAAGATTACTTTTATTAGCTCTTGTGCTATTGGTCATACCCATTAGTTAGTGACACTTTGTTTTTCTTTTAAAGTTTATTTATTTATTTTGACAGAGAGAGAACATGTGAGGGTAAGAGAGAGAAGGAGCGAGACAAAATCCTAAGCAGGCTCCGCAATGTTAGTGCAAAGCCCAACGTGGGGCTTGAACTCAGAAATGGTGAGATCACGACCTGAGCCAAAATCAAGAGTCAGGCACTCAACCGACTCACCAGCTCCACCCTTCTCTCCTAGTCCCTCAACCTCTCACATCAAATCCACCCTGGTCCTCATTTATCGGGAAATTTATATCCAAGAGTAGGAACACTCCAGCTGGTGGACTCATTGAAGTCACATTTTTTTAATGTGATGTGTGGACTTATGGGTAGTCTGAGTCAGAGCCAGATTTAAAGGTTTGTTGTGTCCCACCAGTGACTGAGGTTTGCTCTGCTGCCTGCTCTGGACCCTCTCACACGTGATGGGGTGAGGTTGGGAAAGAAAGGTCATATCTCTGGAAGGGAAAGAGAATTCCAGCTATCCCTTCCTCTACAACCAAGTTCTGAGTGCATCATGAAGGCTCACCCTAAATTCTCTCCCATTCATCCTATTTAAAAAGGATCTTAAAGAGATAATCCTGATGGAACATAACTCAACTCAAAACTTGCACATCTACCATTCCAAGTGAGTTTCATTAGTTTTCAAGCACCAATTTCAGATAATTAATACACACTTAGATGTAGTCTGACCATACTGCAAAATACGGAATCATTTTTATCCTGTAAGAAAACAGAATTTTATAGATGACTCTAATGTTCTTTTCCAGTTGATGATTTATTATTATAAGATTTGTATATAGAAACAGGAGACTGTATAGGTTGCCTGAGATCATATGGTTAATTAATGGCAAAACTAGGGCTGTGTTTATACAAGTCATTTCCACAAACAGTTAATAAATAAAACATTTCAATATTAAAATATTAGTTTCATAACTTGTTTAGCTGTTAGTTTTTAACATTATTTCAGAATTACAAAAAGTTCTACAATAAAGTTTTGCTATCACTGGTATAGCTGATATTTTCCTTGAAAATTATAACATTGCACGTTAGCCAACATTATTTCAATATTACAAATGATTACATTCTAAGTCTGTTGAATAGGTATCTTCTGAATAACAATAAAAACCCTTATAATGCCATGAATAATTAAAATTACATTATAAATAATAGTTGTTTAAACCAAACTTAAGAAATTATTCTGCAACCTTTAGATAAAACTGTAAAAACACATCTGAGTTTCAATAAAAATGGAAAGAGTAAACATATTAAATAACACCTTTTTTCCATTAGTCCTGAGGGAGAGCATAAAATTTAGAATGTTTTCTTATTTATCCCCGAGGAGAAATGACATTTTCATAAAGTCAATTAAAGGGAAGTATTGTTTCATGAAGAAATCAACCGTTATTTTACATAGTATACCTTACATGTACCTGTATATTAACATTTTTCAATTAGCTTTTTAAACCTTTACCTTAGCATTCAAAAATGGTTTTATAGTAACAAATGAAAACAAAAGGCAAAGCTAATGTGACTCCTCTAAATGAACTATCTTTCAGAATAAGGACTTTCGAGGAAATGATACTAAAGTTACCGGGTTCTATTCTTTATGGTTTAGGTTAGAAACCTAGAGGGATCCATATGTGTAGCTGTTTTATTTTATTTTCCATTTTGGTTTTGTTTATGATCTTTTGTTCTAATTTTCAAATGCCAAAAATGTAATACGTAAATGTCTAAAGCAAATATATATATACGTAATATATATTTATATATATATTTAAATAGAAAATAAATATATATGTAAAGCAAATATCAGTTGTGACCAATCAATATACATATAAATAAAACTGAGAAAGCCTGATTTTGCTGGTTTCCTTCTCCACCAGGCTTCGAGTAAGATGGTACTGCAGGGAAACACATCGAAGGTGATGCACCGAATCCCCATGCTCCCCATTGCTAAGTGCAGTCGGTATGCTTAGATACACAATTTATTTAACCTCTGAGCAGCTTCTGATATTGCTGAATAGTCTATCCTCTTTGATATATTATTTTTTCCTTTGGCCGTGATGACGTTATACTTTACACTTATTCCTCCTTCTTCTCTGACCTTCCCTTCCCTCTGTCCTGTTGGCACATCCTTCTTGACACCGTGACCACATTTGAGCTCAACACAGCTCAGCCTTGATTATCATTTCTGTCTTTATATTTGGCTGTAGTGACTTCAACAACATGCACTTCGGATGCTGCCAGCTGAGCGAGGATTGGTGTCCACATTCAGTAAGAGATGAAAAGTCCTTTGAACCTCTTCTAACTCAGACAATATCTATCTAATTTACCCAAGATCACTTTTTCCCCCCTGGCTATTGTATTGTAGCCTTTGAAAAATTGTTTCAAGGAAAACATACTATTGGGGCACCTGAGTGGCTCAGTAGGTTGAGCATCCAACTCTTGCTTTTGGCTCAGGTCATGATCTCATGGTTTGTGAGTTAGAGCCACACACTGGGTTTGGCACTGATGGTGGGGAGCCTGCTTGGGATTCTCTCTCTCTCCCTCTCTTTCTGTCCCTTGTACTCTTTCTTTTTTAAAATAAATAAATAAACTTAAATTTAAAAATTAAAAAAGAAAAATATACATGTCATAAACATTAGATATTAGTTCACTGACATGAAATTCTGAATGTTGCAGTTTTCAAATGAATCACAGGTACTTTCATTTATCATTCTGTTAAGATTTTGACAAAAACTGTTCATCTAGGGATCTGAATCATATGGGCCAAGATCACTTTTTATTTCACCTAAAACATTTTGATACTATCTACTATTCTTCACCTCTGCTCTAACTATGCTAGTCGAAGACGAGTGAGAAAGACAAACACACTCTTGTCTTAATTGCTTCGCCTGTGTACTCTCTCTCCATCATGAGGCCTGTTCCTTACTTCATTTATACCAATCTTTTTTCAAATGTGAATGTTATGAATGGAGCCTCTTGCTTGAAAGGTCTCTTGACACTCCTAGAAAAAAAACCTCCCATCTACCATGTTCGATGGAGCCCCAAACTATCTCACTGCTCCCTAAACATCCAGTCGATTTCCTGGCCTCTTTCTACCTTGCTCTCTACTCCTTCTATACTGGTGATTTGCCTTTAACCTCAGGAACAAAACAAGAACACTCCTTGCCAAAAAAAAATCTGTCTCAGTAAATCATACAGTTTTTTTTTTTTCCCCACATGTACACAGTGCTGAAAAAATGAGCAAATGATAAGGATGCTAAGAGAAAGGAAGAAGATAGTGGCTGGAAAAATAAATATCTACCTACTTTCAACAAAAATGAAGGATTCTTTACATCTACTTCTCTTGTTATAAAAAATGGGATTTGTGTTCTTGTTGAAATAGTGATTCTAAAGAGGTTACAGTAATAGCTTCAAATGTGGCTGTGGTAAGACTTAGACTTTTAAGATGATAATATATAATTAGAGAAAGTTTCTTATTTGTATTAAAATGAAATATAATACAAATCTCAAATAGAAATTCTATTAAACTTAATAAAATTTAATGTCTTTAAGGCCAAAATTATTCAGACTTTGTACTTTAAAATTCAGCTAACATTGATGATTATTTTAGGGGAATAGAAATTTCCACAAGAAATCTATTTTTATATGGTGTTTAGATTCATTTTAGAATGATGTCACTTGTGTTCTTTGAAATATATTGTAAAAGCTCCTTTAATGCGGTGTTTGGAATTTTTAATATCAATTATTTCCCAAATAGATCCTTTCCAAAAAGATTTCTCTCTTAGCCTTTCCCTTCTTCTTACATTTCAACTCTTTCACTCACACTTGAATCAAATTCTTTCTCCATCAGCTTTGGTATTGAGAACGTTAATTAAAAAGAAGTCTGTGCTGCTATACTTTGTGGTCTTTGTGGTCCAAGTTTTGTGTTCCTAATTTTTAAGTTCTGTCAAAGTCACTTTCATTGTCTTTTTTCTAATGCACTTCTGGCCACCATAGGGTACATTCAGAATCACCGTCATACAACATTAGGAGTCAGGATGACTTACCTAGGAGAATGACAACACACAGCAGAATAGCGATTAAGGCTCCTGTACTCAAGCCAGCCGAGGACAGGAACGCTTCCGCATGGCAGGTCCGCACGCGCCCATCTCTCTCGCATGCACAAACCCTGACGGTGAGGGTACTGCTGCTGCTGAGAGAGGGGATTCCACCATCAGAGATCATAATGGGGAGATAATACACATCCTGAATAGTTCGACTAAATCTCCTCCGCCTTGTCAGAATGCTGGCTGTGTTATCTATGACAGACATAAGCAAAACAAAATGTACTTAGTAAAGCCGCCGTTCAAGATTCACATTTCCTTTAATGGATAACATGGGTATGTGTTTTTATTGTTTTAATTAGTTC
Source organism: Hyaena hyaena (assembly GCF_003009895.1). Taxonomy (NCBI): domain Eukaryota; kingdom Metazoa; phylum Chordata; class Mammalia; order Carnivora; family Hyaenidae; genus Hyaena; species Hyaena hyaena. The sequence goes on along the minus strand of NW_024081471.1, from coordinate 627,162 downwards.
ATGAAATGGACAAAGGGACATGAAGGGGCGATCATTAAAGAATGACTAATATATGTTCTTTAATTGAGATACTGACTTGGAAAATTAATTGAGCCCAAATTTAGAGAAAGGAAAGGGCGGAAGACAGGGAAGTGAAGAAGCATCAACATTTTGGACATGGACATGAAGGCAAAAAGACTGAAAAGGATATAGAATCAAGTCAATGGGTCCTAAACTTTGAAATGAGACAGTGGTCCCTACATCAACCAGATCAATTAATAAACTTTTTCAGATTTAGTTGTGATGTGAAGCACTCTTGTTATATGGTAGGCATACCATAGAAAGTTAATGAGGGTTAAAATAGTTAATTCTACTTTTTATGTGCTTTCAAAATGCTATATATTACATTAATTGTTTGCATGATCAATCTGTGGATTATAGGTTACAGAGGCAAGATGTTAAATTTCTTATATTTTAGCAAAATCATTTTTACTATATATAATAATGAAAAAATAAATAATCTGAGCCCCAGAGGATAAATCACCCAAAGATATAGAGCTTGTAAATAATTAGGATACAACCCCAATACATTCCAAAAACCATAACATCACACTGCCTTTTTACCAATTCACTTCTAATTATACTGATGCTCTCAAGTGCACATAGTATATGGTTATCTTAGTATTGTTATTTTCACTCCAGCAAGTTTGTTCGTCAATAGGCCCTTTTGGTATACACTTAGATGTGCTGTGCAGATCCAGTGCATCAAATAACTAGTTGCCCTGGTTGTAGATTAGTGCCTGGCCCTGTGTTGCATCCTTCTGGAGCAGCTCATCATCAATGACTCATTGCTTTCAAGGTTATACAGGTGGACCCATCTCCACTGAATGTAGACCTACTGAATGCCAGGAATAGTTCCAGAGCTTTGCTATTGGGTTGACTGTGAGGCATTAAATTTGCACAGCAGTCCAATTTCTCACTCTGCTCAACCTGTTTCCTTCCACTGCCCACAGATGTTGATCCCAAGGGCACATTCCAGTAAACAACCTGCCCTTGAAACTCCATGTCAGAGCTTCCAGAGAACCTAACCTGCAAATACACCTATGAGTTAAATTACTTTTCACTAAAAAGTAAGTGAATCATTAGACAATTACATTTAGGGATTCTTTTATCTTATCAATGTTTTTTAAATTCTGAAAATTGAAATTCTATTACCAATGAGCATGTTTAAGACAGATATGATAAAATACCCTACAGTTATATTTTCTTGACTTTACACTGCCAAATTAATGCCATAGAAAGATAACACTTTTCAAATATTCAATGTAATAAAGTAATCAACACATGCATCATATACGTTTTTATAGTCATATGCACATATGATCATATATGTACACATAAACATATGCTTAGAGGTTTGTTAAGAGCATACATAATCTAATGACAAATTACAAAATATTTTCTTACCCAGTAGAAAAGGGAAAAAATGTATCGATTGTCTATTCTGAAGCAAGTTGAGAATGAGAAAGAAAAAGAGCCAAAATTGGATCATGTGTATTGTATAATTACAAAAGCCATGAGCCCTTTCCCAGAGACCTGAGCTTTGAGGCAGCACATCCCTCAGATGTAGAACGCTGCTTCATGGTTATTATAAACTTGCCTATATTTACAGCTCCTTAGTCTATGGAAAAGGTATGAACTAAGTGTTCACAGGCACAAATATGTTTGAGAATCTCACTGCTGGCCTCTGAAGAAGAGATGTAAGGTCCTGGTCCCTGATTGCAATAAACATGGTTAGTAACGTGTGGAATGATATAACATGAATGGTAGGTGTGGGCCCCCTTTTATGGCTCTGATCTAGTCTACATGTTACATTCTTAATCTGGAAGCATACTCTCTTTCAGAATAATTACCGGAAATGCAATCAGAAACATGATCAGAAACAAGGAGAAAGACAGAAAATGTTTCTAGTACACCTTAAGTTCTTAAATAGAAAACACTCAGACATAGAGATGTAAAACTGTTCTTTCTTTCTTTTTTTTCCAGTTGAAGGTTTGACTTTTGAAAGAAAAGAGAATTCAGGAAGCAAAGAGCTTCCGACCTAGAAAGACTTAGTAGAGCAGAATAATGAGCTCCTGAAAAGGGATATTGTGTACCTAACTGGAACTGCAAAAAAATTTACTTGGCTGAAGGCTCACTGAACTTGAACAAGAAAACTCTGAACTAAAAGGAAAGAGGTAAGATATATATATATATATATATATATATATATGTATGTATACATACATAAACATACACACACACACATATATACACACAAATGTACTTTAATACAGTGAACAAATTTTGTGTTGTTGAAACTGCAAGATTAGGTTTCAAGAGCAACAACAAATTTCTAAACTTAAAGTATAATTAAAAAAATAAACCAAGTAATATAGAAAATCTTCACTTCCAAGTGGATAAAAATATACAAGCTTAATACAGGTCAACCATAACAGGAAGGGACATGAAAAGTGCTAATTATCAATGGCATATAAAGGACAGTCTCTACAATGTTTACCCAAGGTTGGTCCTTAATTCTAATTCTCCATAGTTTGAATGGAGATAGATGCTCATAGAACTCTTGGAAGCCAAGAAATATATACTTGGCTAGTATTCTAGAACATATTGGACAGCTAGCAGAAAGAACTTCAGCTAAAACAATGTGAATAAAGATGCATATTAGATGAGTAAAAATATCATATGAGAGATCTGGAGTAACAGCTTTTATTTTATAATATGTATCTCTGAATGCAGGAATAAGGACATAGGACGTTCAGATAAACCAAACAGTATTGGAATCATTCAGTAAAGGTATGGAATATCTATGCCTCTCTTTAGTGAGAAGACTGCACTGAAATTCTGTGCATACTTTCCGGTATACCACCTTAAAAGTTCTATTTTAACCCAAAAGGGGTGTATTGAGAGACTTTGGGATGGTAAAATAAAATTGAAAAATATGTTACATAAAGAGTTTTTGAAGCAAAAGTGTGAAAATTCTACATATCGGATATAGATTTAGGTGGTGACCAAAGGGTCTCAGAAAAAACGGCCAGAACATAGGGAGACTCTCTTAGTCATTAATGTTTTTTGGCATATAATCAATATATCCCTGATATTCCCAGCAACTCTATCTTCAATGTAATTTGGAAATAGCCTTAAATGTGTTTTATTTTTTCAACACAGATGTCAAAGCATTCTATATTTTGATATATGTTCTATTTACTTTTCTTTTTTTAAAAAAATAATGTTTTTTTTATTTCTGAGAGAGGGAGAGAGACAGCATGAGCAGGGGAGGGTCAGAGAGGGAGGGAGATACAGAATCCGAAACAGGCTCCAGGCTCTGAGCTGGCTGTCAGCACAGAGCCCGACGTGGGGCTCGAACCCACGAACGTGAGATCATGACCTGAGCCAAAGTCAGACACTTAACTGACTGAGCCACCCAGGTGCCCCCTATTTCTTTTTCTTAAATGACTATGACCCATATGAGAGGAAGTAGGGAGACTGCTCTACAGATATGTAATATCTAACTCATGTAGACAGTTTAAAAATAGCATGTGATGACTGGGAAAAGCAATCGTAATAAGAAAAAAATTCACTTTGGAGCTGTAATAACTCCAGGGACTTTATACCTGGCTGATAATCCACAACAAAATATTTACAATAAAATGTTTTGTGAATTGATAGGTACACTTGCATCCTCTATGCTACTACAGGGACAGAAGCCTACAGAATATGATAGTATAATGCAAGTTGCATACTGCTTCTAGAATTCAGACGGAATTTTCTTGAACTAATAGCATGTGTCCTATTCTTTTTTTGATCAGTATTTTGAAAGACCTTGAAAGATTCCAATCTCTGTGCTACTTGTATGAGTTGTAATACAGCTTAAGTTGAAATAAGGGATGCTTTTTAAATACCCCCTCTGAGGCAAAACAGATCCTATATTAAAGTCCAAAATTTCCTTATATCTTGGTAAGTATTAAAACTATGTGTTCTTCACAATTTTGATTATTGGACATCCATACACTCCCTGCCATTTGACAGGATTCTTTGTTTGATAATACAGGTATAAAGATAGGCTTTATCTTAATCACAGCCAGCAGATCATTAAAATAATATTTCTAAATCCATCAGAACAGCACAAGTATTTATGATCCCCAGATATGAATCTCTAATTGAACTAAACTTAAAATTTTTTTTTTAAATCTGTCTGAAGAGAAAGCTAGGAAATAGAAACTTAATTTTACCAGACAGATAAATATGCATGACTTCATATTGTTTTCATTTTTTTCCTGATTCCGGCAGCAATATGATGTACTCATAATTTAACTATTATCAGAGCCCATGCATGAAACAATGCTCTTTTGCTTTCCTGTACAGCTCCTCTCACATAATAGGTACTTGATAAATAATGATTTGAACTACACTCAGCAGGAACTTGTCTTCTGCTGCTGTTTCTTTATTATGTTGACATGTATTAAGACATTAAAAGGAAAATGAACTTACATATCCTGTAACACTTCAGCAGCATTATCTGCTCATGCTCTCTATTAAATGCTTATTGCTTCTCTCCTGCTTCCTGACTTCCCCCTTCTTTTACCCTAGAATTGCCCTAATATCAATTCTCAGATGCCTGATTCTGCCTGTTCATTTAAGTTTGTAAACATCCTCCTCGCTTTGCTTGCTTTTCTGCCAAACAACGAATGTATGATCCAATATGTCATTATGTTCTTATTTGTACCCTGGAATGTCAACCCTTTGACCATCTGCCACACTCCTTGATAATCTTTAAATCCCAGATAAATACAACCATCCACTGTCTAAGGCTTCTGCTTTCAGAATCGTTACAAAACTATGTTAGTAAAATAGTTATAAGTATCTTAACTGGCCCCACCAAGTACGTGGAGAAACTTAGACTATGCTCTTAAAGGAGGCTAACAATCAATTTATTAATATCAATTCTTTATCAGACACCAGGCAGTAGCTATTCTGAGGTTTTTTTTTTTTTTTTTTTTTTTTTTTTACCATTTTCCTTTGAGCCTTAATCTTACATTCACAGCAGGAAAATGTCTTTCCCAAAAAGAAGCTACAATTTATGATGAACATTTAAAACCACAGTTGAAAGTGTTCAGTTCCTCTTTGCCACTAATTATGTCTGTCTCTACGTACAAGACTATGTATTAGAGACTTAAAAAAGAATATAAATACATATGAAGCAAAAATATGAATCTTGAAGAATATCAGCAAATTTGCTCATGAATAACACAGATGAATTAGCATGAGTGTTACTAACAGTGGAGAAGGTGATAAAAAAACAGAAACTTTTAAAGTAGAAATCCAAACCCAAATTCATAATAATTCATAAAGATATCACAATAATATAATTGTAGAAGGAGAGATAAAGGTAGTTTATTAAAAAAAAGACAAATGTAAGAACTTTAAGAGAAACCCTTTACTAATTATTTATCACATACCTTTAATGAATAATATTATTTTTAGTGGGAACGGATGAATCAAAGTAGAAGATATTACATTTGGGGTAAAAAAATTTGTAAACAATGAAAGGAAATTGTGAGGATAAATCCTTAGTTTGAAAAAGTGAACACATAATCCTATTTATTAAGTTGTTTTAATGCTTCCCCTGCCTGAGAGCAGAGGGTGGAGGAGGTGATTCCTAGAGCATTATGTCCCTCTGAGCCAGGAAGGGATTAAGGCAGAGAATAACCTACAGTTTCACCAAAGGAAAACATACAGGAAAGTGGAATGGAATGGCAAACATTAGGCACATTTTACTTTGTCTGCTTTTATACTTTTGCTTACAGTAGCGTAGAATGGAGCTGTCCTTTGCTGTCTCTGTGAGTGGGGGTATAAAAAGGTGAGAGGAGGTAGGGTCTGGCAAATACATTAGGAAAAATATATAATAGTAAAAAGAAAATCAACAGAGATTAAAATAACTAAGAAGAGAACAGAATAATATTTTCCCATCTAGAGCAAAACGGCCACTAAAATAGGTCACTGCATTTGCAAGTCATGCTTTCTGATTTTAGGGTCAAGATTGGCATATGAACCCTTTGCCTTCTTCCTAGTCAAGCTCTAAGTCTCTATCTTCCTTCCCATCAAGGACAGTGTGATGTTATCAGGTGTGACCACCTACATGCTAGTAAGGAGGACTAAGATTTGATTGCGAGGGAAGGGAGATCCCTAATAGAACCCAAATAGCGTGTGTCAGCCTCACCAGAGACTGCAGGTAAGTGACTCAACAGGGCCCAGCTGCTACCACATCCACTAGAGGATATTTGAGGCATCATTCACAACCATATTCTCGGTTTGGATTATGTGTCTGTTATTTTATTTAGGAACTGGGAGAAATGGCTAAATGGTCTCTTGAAGCCCTGTGGTTAAAAACAGAATTTTAAATGGTTAGACTCTGCAGAGAAATTAAGCACATTACAACACCAGCTGCGAGTTCTCATTTGAAGGACAAAAATAAACTCTGGGAATATTGACTACTACAAATCTGACAGTGCGAAAGAAGTACACAATATGCATCAAGTCTCTCATGGCTTCCAACATGTTTCAAACCAATGGGCTGTGAAATCTGAAAGAAAAGGCCCTAAATGACACCACTTTAAAAGCTTTTTAACATAGTCAAGTTTGATGGGCACTGGGTGGCTCAGTGGTCTGTGTCTAACTCTTGATTTTGGCTCTGGTTATAATCTCATGGTTCATGAGATCAAGCCTTTTGTGGGGCTCTGAATGCTGACAGCATGGAGCCTGTTTGGGACTCTCTCTCTTCCTTTCTCACTGCCTGCCAATCTCTCTCTTTCAAAATAAAAGAATAAACTTTAAAAAATCATCATATTTGAAAATAGTCTTTATCTTAAACTCAATATAAACTCAGATGCTCTTTTACCAAACCCGAATAGTCACAAGGAAAAACAGCATTTTCCAGCATTTCCATAAGTATTTTGCTAAAAATCATAAGACAACTTACAAATGATAGGATCTTCATTTTCAGAAGTATAAATGAATATTCCCAAGAAACAATTAAAGGTCATATAAACAAGGAAAATCCAAAATCTTCAAAAGGCTGCAACAAAGTGAATATGATAGTCGACAGAATCTTCTGTTTAATGGGATTAAAATGGTAATTTTCAGGGCAGTTCATTCATTTAAAAATGTGGTATCTGGACTCATTCATTTTTAAAGAATGGGAGTGTCTACCAAAATGGAAAACACATATCTGAAGAATAAAACCAAGAGACAACTATGAGTAGATAGCAAATTATCAACAAAATTATGATAAAGGTTTTCAAATTTGAAAGGCTTATTAAATGTGATTTGGAACCCTGTAAACAGAGATGCAAGTATACACCTAGTTATAAATGATTGCTTCCCCTAGTAAAATCTGTAAGACTTACAAATGCACTTGACAATTAGAATTAAGCCTAGGAATTAGGCTGGCAAATCTCCTTGCATCATAAAAAACCTAGTCCCTGAAGAAAGCGGAATAAAGATTATGAAGTGGAACAATCTTACCTGGTAGACTAATGATAATTTTGTATTTGGGTATTAGAGTACACTTTTTTTACAAAATGAATAAATACAACTATCATGTGTATAGAACCCTGGTATAAGCTTATACTGAAGGACTTGGTGACATGACTATAGTGCATTAGCTATAGAAATTTGCTTAAGAAGTTGGAATTAAACAATGGAGTTTTCAAGGTTAAAATGAAGTTTATCTATTACAATTTCAAGAGAAGGTAATTATAGGAAAACATATATAATCAGGAAGCATTTCATGGTTTTTTTTTTTTTTTGTTTTGTTTTAGACTAATGTAATTTGAAAATGCTTGTGACTTAAAAATATCTTCTGAAATGTTTTTTTATAAATTTTAAATAAAATTCTATTATTAGTGACATGTCAGTTAATGATAAATAAGGTCATATATCAAACAAACATATTTACAATATATATTTTGCTGTATATGTTGTAAAAAGAAAAAAATAATAGAAATTCTATACTTGGTTACTTTCCAAATCAAAGTCTTCAGTATTCTTATAGGTAAGGGTCATCATTTTCCAGATAAATATTAAAGATTTGGTTAAGCACCAAATTTTCTATTCACTACAATTTGGTCCTAGGACAAAAAAAGGATTAATGGCGGGATATTTTTTTAAGGGAAAGAACATAGATAACGTGGTACTTAATACTTAGTGTGCTCTCAATAGTGAGTAAATTGCCGGTGTCTCTGCCTTACCACATTTCCCTGGCTAGTTTCTTCTAAATGGTGTCGTATTCTGTCATCTCTTTGCTGTCTTGCTTCTCAGTCTAATTGAAAAGTATTCTCAGATTCATTCTACCTGGAGGAAGATTGTATCCTTTAAAATCGAATCACGTTTCAGTACAATTTTTAGTGGACTCTCTAAAGAAATTGAAGTGTCACTGCCTTCAGTTGCAAGTAACATTTCATAACATCTTCTTTTCCCCAACTAGACCAGAAGTCCCCTGAAAGAAAGGGCTCTGTGCTTTAATTCTCAGCATTCTGGCAGCTTAGATCACTGCCTTATAGCAGAGACAACACAACCTTACAGATTAAGTGGTAGGCGAGAAACAGTGTTAATTTAAGAGCTGACTACAGATTTCTTTTAGAGAAAATAAATTCTAAGATGAGAGAGGAAGAATGGTGGTGAGTAGTAACATAGTGTGAGTCTCCTGTAGAATGCTGGGCAGCCAGTGTAAATGTTAAGCCAGGAAATAAAGCTCTGTGTGTCTGTGTGTGTGTGTTTCGGGTGCTTTTCTTCATTTTTTAATTAGATACAATAAATGAGTATATTTTTACTGAAAATATCCAAAGTCCATTTCATAAACATGTCTTAAGACGGATATTTAGTCTAGGGTGCCTGGGTGGCTCAGTCCCTTAAGTGTCCAATTTGATTTGGTCTCAGGTCATGACCTTGTGGATTCTGAGTTCCAGTCCTGAAGTGGGCTCTGCACTTACAGAGTGGAGCCTTCTTGGGATTCTTTCTCCCTTTCTGTGCCTCCCCCATGCTCATGCTCTCTCTCTCTCAAAAATAAATAAATAAACAATAAAAAATTTTTTCCTTTTTTGAGAGAGAGAAAGTGAGACAGAGAGAGAGAGAGAGAGAGAGCAAGAGAGAGAGAGCGTGCATGGAGGAGTGGCAAAGGGAGAAGGGTAGAGAAGTCTTCAGCAGGCTCCAAGTTCAGCATGGACCCCAATGTGGGGCTCGATCTCACTACTGTGAGATCATGTCCTGAGCCGAATCAACAGTCAGTTTCATAACTCACTGAGGTAGTCAACTGCCCCAAGAAAGATGCTTATTTTCTATAGTATCTTTAATGCTAACACATGTGATTAAACTCTACACTTAGATCATTATTTTTGTCTGATGTTTAACATATATTGTTCATTAAATTCTTTGACTTTACCTTTTCAGATACTTATTCTTTTCTTATTTTCATTTGGCTACTATAGCTCCAATAATTTTATCAATGGAATTTTATAATTGATAGATTTTGTATTGAATATTACATTAATTATATTAAATACTGAAGAGTATTTTAAAATACTCTTCCCTGATTGTCACATGAATGATATCCTAACAGGAATAGGATTATTTGATTGTAGTACTTTTTTTCAAGTGTTACTAAAAAAGATCCATTGACTATTAGCTTGTTATTTTGCAAACAAGTACTTCAGCACCACTTATTATTATCTTTATCATTTAAGCTTATTGGAAATCGGTAAAATTATTTCTTTGTCAAGTTAGGGAATTTCTCTGGGATTATTATATATTCTCTCCATCTCAAACTCAAATATTTCTTTATTCAGAGTATTTATTCAGAGTATCTCCATATTATTTTTCCATCTATGTATTTACTTCTTAGTTACCTTCAGTTGTGCCCCTTAAGACACGTAGCGCTTTGCATGGGATTTCAAATTTTTTTTTCTTTTTTTTTTGGGATTTCAAATTATTTATGTATTTTAATCTCTCTTCATAAGAATGAAATAGTAACAATTGTGTCCATATCTCCATTTTACAAAAGAGGAAACTGAGACACACTAAGAACTAGGACTTGATGGTAGTCTCACAAATAATTAGCAGATAAACCAGGTTTCAAATAGAAGCAATCTATTTCCAGAGTCTAACTCTAAAATGTTCTTCTTTGTTTTTCCTTCTTATTTATTTTAACAGATAACAGATAGTTTCTTAAAGTTTCCTCTGTGGCAGGCACCATGGTTGGAGTGAGAAATATAGCAGTTAAATAAGTCAGACAAAATTTCTTATATTCCTGGATTTTATAGTCTAAATGGGAGAGAGCCTGCCCTGGGACAAGTGTTTAGGGAAGTACTGGTTATCATATAACCATTTGTTATTTAAAAAATGGATTTGTTCTAGCTAATGACTGTTGGTTATTGGGTGTTAGGTGGCTGAAGTGCTGGCCAATATGCTCTTAAATGCATTACATTTTTCCAGTTATGTTTATGACTATAGATGGAGTCAGGGTTCTCAAGACTTTGGGGAAAAGACGGAAGTGACTGAAGCTTGATAGATGATAGAAATCAGGAGAGGTAGCGAAAGTCCATAAGATTCAAAAGAGCCGGAGGCATCCAAGGATGCTGACGCCACCTCTCAACTCCCTTGTGAGAATGTAAAGAAAGCAGTGTCTCTTGGGCAATGTTCCTTCTTTTTCCATCTTTCTGATCACTAATTCAGTTTTAAGCGGGGTCTATTTGAGTTTTATCACTTTACCAGAAATTTTAAATTGGCAATGTTATCATGTATCTACTCAAAAAAGTCTTTTTTAGGTATTTAAGTACGGTTTTCTCTTTCTAATATTAAGTGTTTCCCAACATATGCTAACTGTCTCTCTTTCATCCTACTTGACTCTTGCAATGTCCTGTGATTTTCCACTTAGGAACGTTCTTTGAGCTCCAATTCCCAGTGGTTTCTCCAACCCAGTAAGGAGTAGTGAGTGGATCCAGAACAGTATTTATATACTTTCTTGTGAATCTCAATGCCACTCTGCTTTGGAGGTGACTTTTAGGATACATCCACAGACCAAGTTTATTTAACTGTATATTGTTATCCTAGCAAATATTTAGACGAATGAGCCCAAAATCTGTTTTTAGGCTGGAGTTTCTTTGATCTGTTATTCCTTTCAGATATCTGCTAAGCAAGACTCTTTTTTCACTATACCCGGTTCACCCATACTTTTGGTACTAGTGTGTGCTTTGAGTACATGGTACTTGGGGAGAAGGGATGCAGTGCAAATGGAAGAGTAAGAGGGAAAACAAAAGCCAGAAAAATATGAAAAATCAGTGGAAGTGGTACCTGGCACAGAGTGATAATGTTGTTACCCAGTCCAACTTAACAGAAATTTTTAAAAGGATCTTGGCTTGGCTCTGCACATAGGATGGTGTTCTGAATCAATTTTAATTAAATTTTAAGGAATACCTGTGGAATATCGGTAAATGTCTAGGAGCCAGCATCTCTATGATAATTAGGTATTACTAAAGAGCATCCTTTCTTCTAACCCACTTTATATCTCACCTATTTAACAGAACTCTTGCCAAACACCTCTTGTTTTATAAAATGGAGGTCTAGGTAAAATAATTTTTGACTGATAAATATGCTTAGTGATAACTTAGTTAACTTAGAGAAAAGTCTGAACATTTCTTTTTTTTTAAATTTTTTAATGTTTTATTTATTTCTGAGAGAGAGACAGCATGAGCAGGGGAGGGCCAGAGAGAAAGGGAGACACAGAATCTGAAACGGGCTCCAGGCTCTGAGCTAGCCATCAGCAAAGAGCCCGACACGGGCTCGAATCCACGAACCACGAGATCATGACCTGAGCCAAAGTTGGACACTTAACTGACTGAGCCACCCAGGTGCCCCAAGCCTGAACATTTCAAGAAAATATCTGTTTAATGGTGTTCAAGAACTACGGAAGCAAGATACCTAAAGGGGTAAGATTCCAGAGAGAGGAAATGCCTGAAGAGGGTGCTACCAATTACAATCCATTTGCTTGTACTACTAAGTAATGGGAGGGTGGAATTTCAACCTGGGAACAGAGAAACTAGAACTTTCAGAAGTCTCCTGGGCCTACAGTCAAATTGAAAATTGAGGGGCCTTAAATACATGGCTGACTTTCTGTAAAGACATTTGTTAAATTAAAAGTTTAAATTGGAAGTTAAATTGAAAGTTTGGTAGAGGTCTAAAACACACAGTGAAAAAGTCCTAGAATACAAAGAAGAGGTTTTTGGTTTGTTTGTTTGTTTGTTTGTTTTCCCCTTTTTTGTATTGAACAGACAATAAATAGTTAAAGTTAGGGACCAGGGAGGTGGCCCACCCAAACAAGCTAGTGGTTGTAAGTCCTAGAGGGCCATATCCTAGAAATGGGTCAGAGACTGAATCTGAACAAAACTACAAATCAGCCTTGACTTAATTCAACACTGATTGGATGAAGATAATAATCCCCCTCTATCATTGTTTGGCAGAGAAAATGGTGAATAGAAAATAGTGAATAATGTCATGTGAGACCCTCTTAGGTCTACACACTAAATGTGACATCTAACAAAACAATTACTAGACATGTCAAGAAACAAGGCCATGTGTCCCAGAAACTATCTGTCAAATTTTCTGATGAAAAACAAAAACCTGTCATCTTATTGAGATATTAGAGTTAGTTGACAATGATCATAAAATCATTAAGATTAATATGTTTAAGAAATAGAGGGAAAAAGAAAAGATAGGTAATGTCACTAGAGATTTATATCTTTATAAAAAGAGGGAAGAGGGGCATCTGGGTAGCTCAGTCAGTTGAGTATCTGACTGGAAGTCAGGTCATGATCTCATGATTTGTGAGTTTGAGCCCCACATCAGGCTCACTGCTATCAGTGCAGAGCCCATCTTGGATCCTCTGACCCCCCTCTCTCTGCTCCTGCCCGACATGTACTCTCTCAAAAATAAGTAAACATTAAAAAAAAGAAAAAAATGCTATCAATCAAAGCAGTCAGTATTTGGGCTATGCTTTCTTTGCAAGAAGGAGAGTTTTGATAGGACTCTTGCTTCTTTGAACAGAATATTAGCTATATGTTGGTGTTTTCTACCAATATACTCATAGAATATGTCACAGCAAATACTAAACTATAGGCACCAAATAAAGAAATTCTTACATAAATAGGATGGAACATGCAAAAAGACATTTGTTCTCCAATGTTCAGATAAATTAGAAAATTCCAAATTAATGAGGGATAAGACATATGGCAAAAAAAAAAAAAAAAAAAGAGCTAACGAAGATGCTGTAGATCTGGGAAAACATGAAACAATGTTTTAAATATAATTATTTAGTAAGCAGATCTCAATGATAATTAGGAGAATTCTATCAGGACATAAATGGAGGAAAAAGATTTTAGTTGCTATGAGCAATTTAGTGAGTTTATATGAATGCTGGTATAAACATGGTTAAGGTACCTGCCTTTGGAATAAGCTTAGTATAACATATAATAAGTTATAATAACAATTGTTTTTCATAGGAATTAATCCAGGTTTCAAGAGGGACTGAGATTTTATCAGACTCATATGCTAATGGGTTAGTCTATTACGATTTTACGAATGCTGCCAGAAGATACAAGTCTCCTGGGTCAGACACAAAGGATTTCATTACTCATATCACAGCATACAGCGTGAACTCTCATTCAGAACAGCCTTAGACACTTAGAGAGTGTCTCCCTCCAGAACACAAGGCAGGTTTGTTTATCAGCTCACATAATAAATACAAGAACAAGCTCTGGGGCAAAGTCCAATCTAATTTTTTTGCAAGCCATTATAGAACGTTGAGATTCCCTGACTTAAGATTCCTCTGCTCTAAAGCAAACCCACTGTGCATACCATGCTCCTGGGTCATTCTATGTCACTCTTTGGAGACTTTGGTGTTAGGAGACTCAGAGAAAACATGGAATTCATTCTGCTTCCAATGTGATCAGAAACAAAGCATTTATCCCTGACCCAGGAATATGGAGCCTACTCCCAGTATCCATGAAATTGGGTCAAGAATTACTGGTTAGCATGTAATTAAGGTGTAATCTCAACATCAAGGTGTAAAGGCTCTTATTATACATCTTTAATACTACTTGGTTTTCATACTAATGACCTCCCCAGATTTTGTTTTTATTTTTGCCTAATGGGATGCGTGTGACGATTATGTTACTGTCTTCTTATTCTTATGTGTGAGATTATTAATAGTTTTGAACATGTGTTCATATGTTTATTTGTTATTTTGTATTCCTCTTCTGTTAATTACTTGTGTGTATCCTTTAACTAGTCTGTTAGTCTGTTGGAATACTTCTTTGTTTTGTGGGATTTTTAAATAAATTCACGATACTAATCCTTACTCATTTATAAATATTGGCTATATCTTACCTGAAGGTATAACCTGGTTTAAAATTTGTTTAGAAATTATTTGATGCATAAATAATTTTAATGTTATCACATTTGTCAATATGAAATGAATGTGATATTTGTATCTTTTCTATAAAATCTTCTTCTACCCCGTTTATATAAAATTAGTTCATTTGATTTTCTTCTAGAATTCTTAAAATTTGCTTATAAAGGTAATTCTTTAAAATATATATTATGTATATATAATTTCATGCATTTGGGAGATTCTAGAGAATCTAGATAACTAGTTGATCCTTTTCTATGTACCTTTTGTATTACCCTTTCCACAATGGTTAAAATATGCTAACTTTGCCTTCTGCCAAGGTCATATGCTTACATATAGATTTAGATATCTAATTATTTTATTCAGTATCCTGAATTTGTTCTCTTCCTCTCTTTATTTCTCTACTACTGCCATATTTAAAGAGTACTTCATCATTTTATGCTAGTCTCAGCTTATCAATAACTAATTTTGTGATTGGATTAGCCTTTGTGATTTTTATTATAAGACACTCTTCAGCAATAACAATTAGGAAACTTTGGAAAAAAAAACTGTTTATTACTTACATGTCCTGGAAATCATGTGGCATATCTGGGGTCACACAGAGAGGTGGAGGGTAGAGAGAAAGAGAATGTGGGCGGGCCTAACGTTCTACTGGTATTGAGGTCAAGGGTGGGTCCTAGGCTTTTGAGGACTCACTCTTTATTGATGAATTTAAAACATAAGAGTGGGAATTCAAAGCACAGAAAGAGAGACAGAGAGGAAAAGGCCCAAATGGTCAGTTATCAAAATCAATCAAGGTCTCTAAAACAAAGAGTCTCTCGGGCAGAGGAGGGAGCCTGGATCTCCATGTAGTCCTGTGGCTGGCAAGGTATTTGTTCAAGATCGTCCTCTTTGAAGTGGAGGCCTCTTTGAAGTGGAGGCCTCTTTGAAGTGGATGTCTTGGCAATCAAAGCTTAAGCCAGGCACTTGCAATACAAAAAAAAAAAAAAAAAAAAAAAAAAAAAAAAAAAAAGCCAAGTGTCTCGGTTTACACTCACTACATTCATCTTTATAATGTCTTAATGTCTGTTAGGATATGTCCTCTCATTTTCTGTTTCTGCTTTATATACCTCCTTCATCTTTTTCAATACATTCTTGCTCTTCTTAATCCTTTACCATTTGCATTTTATTAACAGATCAGTATTCAGTTTGTCATTAACGTTAGATTTACTTTATAGATTAATATGAAGATTTGAGTGCTCTGGCTCACTAATTTGGTAAATATATTACTTTGTGGTTGCATTTTTATTTTCTAAGTAACATTGCTCTTTATATAGAATAAACTTGAGCCACCCAGGTGCCCCGGTATTTTTCTTAAATGTAAGAAATCTATCCACTTGGGACATTTACTAGTATTCAAAAAAAAAGTCCCATTATTATGTAAGGTATTTCTGTAGATTTTCTTACATTTTCATATAGACAGCTTCATCTTCTGTTAGCAAGGATAATCTTGTGTTTTGTTTCTAGTTATTATTGTTCTCATTTTTTTTGCTCTTTGAATTGAGAATATTTTGGACAATGCCTATGAGTTGTAGTGACTGGAGGTATCCTGAGATCATTAGAATTGCTTAGATGAATCTATCAGAAGTTGCTCCTTCTTAGATATGTGAGCTGAATAAATGTCTTTTAATTTAGACACCAAATTTGTCATGGGTTTCGTTTTTCAGCAATAGTTGTTTCTTTTGAAGCAATACGTAAATATATTGAACTTTTTGTACCAAATTTCCTATCTTATTTTGAATTTGGTACATCTCTTCTAAGCAGCATGTTTTTATATAGCTTTGATTAAAAATGATATTCCATCTGATTATGACTACAACATGTTTGAACTTATATCTCTTTCTTTCATTTTCTATCCTTTTACTTTGCATCTTTTATTTTCCTTTCTGGACTTCTGCTCCACAGATAAAATAAGCTTTATTATTTAACTTTCTGAAAATCATTCCTTGCTTTGGAAATTACAGATTTTTATTCTCTTAATTTAGCCTTTACTCTTCAAGCTTTAACATATGAAATAAAGAATGAATTAACAGATTTTTTTCTTGGCTATAAAATTCCACAGAGATTCTGAAGGCAAAGATTAATACAATATTTGCCATAATGTCAGTAGCTAAAGGTAAACATCTTATTTTTATTAATTGGAAAAAATCATAAATAAGGGGTCCACCTTGATTCAAGATAGCTTATCATTTTTAACTAAATCTAGGGAAGGTTATTGATAATAGCAAATTCTTTTCAGCACATGACTTTTATCAACTTCTTCCAGCTTTGAAACATTTTTAAACCAGGAATCAACTTTAAATCGAATTATCATTGATTTTTAATTATTCTGCATTTTCTCTTTCATCATGTAAAGATTTTTCTCTTAGAGGTTTTACCAGTTTTAAGCAACCATATCTAAATATGGATTTAATTTTGTGCTTGGCTATGGTGTTTATGTTCATTGAAAGAGCCCATCTATTTTCAGTGTGAAATACTGTCAGGTAATTTTACCTATTTATATTGCTGAATGCTATAATTTCTTCTTAATTCTTCTAGGCACACTATACTCCATATCTGCTCACTGTTCCTGCCCATTTTTAAAGTTTTGATCTATTTGAGCTGATTTGATTGAATTAATGAATTTTACTTTTTCTTTATTGAATTTTACATTTGACTTGTTAAACTTTCTTTGTCCCCAGTCTAGAGGTAATGGAGCCTAGTAATTTGTATTGTTCTCTGTATATATCTGTGTCCATGTGTATGTGTATATATATTATATGTGTTTATATACATATATATGTCTTTGTAAATACATTTTAAACTTAAGAATATATTTTACATATATATAGTTGTATATATAACTAAGTATCTATATTTCTATATATAGATCTGTATATTTTCTATATATTCAATAACTATCATTTTATGTATATAATGTGCATTCACGCACTATACATACATATATAATTAAATTTTAGCTTTAGATATATGTTTCCATAATATTACATGTATAAAACTGAATTACTATATGTTTCTCAGATAGCTCTATATTATTTTCTATAGGTGCAAAAATAAGGATTTGATAAGGATTTAATTAATTAATTAATTCGATAGGGATTTGTAAATTATTTTCATACAGACTGTTTTATTACATTGTCTCATTTCACTTAATCCCTTGGTCTTTTTATAAAAAATATTATTATTATTTTAATTTTGAGAATCCCAAACATACTTCTATTATCTTTCTTATCATTTAAGTGTTTTGTATTATTCAGAGTAATTCATTTTCTGACTTTTTTATTTCATTGCTACCTTTTTTTTTTTAAATTTTTAAAAAATGTTTTATTTATTTCTAGGAGAGAGAGAGACAGCGTGAGCAGGGGAGGGTCAGAGAGAGAGGGAGACACAGACTCTGAAATAGGCCCCGGGTTCTGAGCCGGCAGTCAGCACAGAGCCCGACGCGGGGCTCGAACCCACGAACCGCAAGATCATGACCTAAGCGAAAGTCGGACGCTTAACCGACTAAGCCACCCAGGCGCCCCTACATTGTCTATCTTTTAAGGTGCTGATCTGTAGGCTTAGAGTAAACAATAATGTATACATTTCTCTCTTATCTTGAAAATCTCTTTTTCCTTCTTTTCAGTCTTTACCATTTAGCAGTTTTGGAGATTCTACCAAACCAATGGCTTCCTGCTCACTCATCCTGGCTCAGAGGCTGGGTCAGCCACCTACAGTTCCCTGCAGATACACTCTTGTGTAAGCAGGGAGTGTGCAAGTAGGAGTGCATGCATGCGTGTGTGCGCGCGCACACACACACGCACACTAATTTTTATTGTCTTTGCTCCTTTTAGATTTATTTTGTATGTTCTGGGGGCATATAAATGCTGAAGCTACCAGGATTCAGCAGGCCTAGATTGCTAATATTCACTCCTTTGCATTTTTGTGCTGCTTTGTTGTCCAGAGAAATATTTATGCACTCGTAAGTGTACATATGTATGAGAGTATTCATTTTGGCACAGCTATTCCATTTTTAATTTCATCTTTACATATTATTATCCATAGCTGCCTCGTGTTTAGAGAAAAGGCCATCTTTACATATAGTATCATAAATTCTACTACTGGTCCAGAGTAGATATTTTAAAACATAATTTATGGGTGTAAAAACTGAGGCTCGGAAAGGTTAGGTGGCTTGGCTTATCGAGCATAATCAAATCAGCTTGCATAAATTCATGGTTTCAGCTATGCACCTGATTTTTTTCTAGAAATTGCTGTTTTACCTATCTAAAAGAAATTTTCCTGTGTCATTTATAATTTTATCAATTCCCAGCACAAAAAATGTCTTACTAATAGATTAAAATATATTTACCCCCACACAAATGTCCATAGGCCTCACATATTTGACATGGTATAGCCAGTTTAAGCATTTGTGTGTATGTTTAAATCAAATTAAAATATTTACATCAGGATCATAAATCCTTTTAAGAGTGTGCATAAATTTGACAGGAATTCCTGAAAATGAGTTCTTATTTGACTGATGAGTCAAATGACTGAATTAAGTCCTTTTGAATGTATTCAGTCATTGAATTCACAAATTCCAGATATAATATTTTTGTATGAAGGACTTTTAGTCACTGAGTGGGTTTCAAAAACACTAAAAGTCTCTTTTTTAAAAAATATTTTTGGAGTTATTCTTACGTGGATTAAATAACTTGAAAGGTCCTCTCTAAATCCAAGTCAAATTTTCATTATGTCATCAAAGAAAATTACTTAATAAACAAAAATTAAATACTTATTAGAATGTAAAAACAAACAACCGAAATATAAATATCTAAGTATTATTTTAATCTACTAAGGCAGAAAGTTGAATGCTCTCCAAATTTTGCAATTATTTGAAATATGGGAAATAGTAATAGTTTTTTAATATATTTAACATAAATACATTAAACATATTTGGGATTGTAGAATGGGATGTTCAAATGCAAATAAATGTGCAACAGTCAACTAAAACAACTTATCAGATATGAACATGCACAAATATTTGTTTTTGTACGTAGAGCTGACTATAGGTTAGTTAATATGAGAGAAAATGAAGCTTTGTATTTTCACATAAACCTTGTTATGGCCACATGTACAGTTTGGTATTCTTGTTATGAATTAAAGAAGGAATTAGGAATGCTGAAAATAATGTTTTAGTGAGTTGACATTAAGTGATAGCATTTTTTTTTTTCTTCTGGTGTTTGAAAATGCTTCTCCCTGACATATATAGAGAGGAAATTAAATGTTTACTCTTAAATGGATGCACTATTGTTTCTTTCATATGATTTTGAGGTAGGTGTTAAACTCCAAATAATAGCATATTCAGATAAACATGATCAAAGATAGTTTTTGGGAAGAAGAGAGTTGATACAAATCAGAACACTGCACACATTGAATGACTTAATGTTTCCTTTACATATGGAAGATTGATTTTTACAAGACCTTGAGGAATCTACCGAACAGGGAATCTAAATCATGGCCAATCTTCCCTAGGTACTAAATTATGGTATTCTTTCTTTCCCCACACGATACAGAAGTTTAAACAAACGTAATTCAAAATTTACAAAATATTCTGCAATTATGCATATTTTCTACTCATATTTTGAAAAATATTCATAATAACAAGAGGAAATATAATTTGTACACCACATCTTGATAGCCTTGCTAATGCAAAATGAGTTCAAACATTGCATTTCCTTTCCTAACTGTCCCTAGGACATATTTTTCATTTTTCCTAATTTAAAATTTTTCTACCTCCTAGCAATTGCAAGCAGCTCTCATAAACATGTTTGTCAGCTAAGATTTCTCTTAAAATTTGCCCAAGAGCATATTACATGTACATTTCTTGTTTAAAGGGATGCTTCTGAATAAACTCAATGAAAGTTATTTGTACATATGGCTCAATTTTAAATACAAGCTATTCACAGATCATAACACATTAACATCAAACTGACTTCGAATGCTGATTTGCAAGCTGTTCATGCGTATGTAAGAATAAAACAAAACTGCTCAGGCCTATTCCATATTAAGTCAAAGCAGATATCACATAGATTAAAAAGTATATGTAATTCGTGTTCACCTTCATTGTCCTTCAAAGTGAAGTTTGGGTTTATAGACAGGCGTTCATCAAGAAAGAAGTTAAACCTTGGTCCATTTGCAAAATCATCTTTATCAGTGGCACTGATGGTATGAATAACCTAAAGAGAAAACGCAAAAACTAAATAGTAAACTTAATGTTGCTTATACCTTTGATTTTAATTATATTATAACATTTTTAATTGTCATCACAAATGGATTTTTAAAAGACCCCTGTATCTACCTTTACTGGTTTCAAATTCAACTAATAAATGTACCAGTTAACTGGCTCTCTCTTGTATGAGATTTTAGAAAACACATTATGGCATAATTTATAATCATTCACACTTTAGTCGCAAGATTTTGTATGGGCACCTGTTTGGGGAAGCGTGAGCTATCATTTGTACAAATATAAATATCCTTGTGTTCATGTACAATAGATTTGCCATATATGTGATTCTCAGTAAATGCAAAAACAGTGGAATCATATTGTTTTTACTGTTTCAAGGACTTTTGAGAGCATGATCTAGCCTCTCTGTTTTACAGATAAGGATTCTGAGACCCCAAAGGATTTTGATGTGCCCCCAAACCGTTAAAATAGTAGCAGAGGCAAAACCAGACCACTCAGAATTTTATGGAATACTTCTCATATACAGTGGTTGGGAGGAAGCAATTCTAAAATTTGGAGCAGAGAAAGTTCAAAGACATAAACAAAATATTCCAGGTGACCAAAGGGCAGAACACAAATTCCAATAGCTGTAGGCATTACACTCTTAAAGAGGAAATAGCCAAACTAATACACAGGACAATATTCTCCTTTTTAAAACTTAGTGTCCTAATGCTTAGGTATCTTTTTTCTAGCTCTTTCTTAGAGAAATTAAGAACAAAGAGAGGGACAAGAAGGTTGTGAAAAGAATGTTTTCTATATGGGAAATACAGTATGTTCATTTCAAAAGTTATGATTTTTAAAAATCTCTTACTCAATTTCATCCTATTTCAATCTTTTCTGAGTGAAATAATACACCTTTATGTACAACAGTTAAAACCTAAAGTCCTGCCCAAGTATTGAGCCTGTTAGTAGGTCTGGCAGATGAGAATGAATATAAAAGTACAAAAAAGGAACAATCAGTGGCAGTGATACCAGAAAAGCATGTGTCTTCATGCACTTCCTTGCTGAAAGTGCTTCCGGCGATTAAAGTGATCCATTTCGTCCATATATGTATGTGGCTCTCCCATCATTGCTCGAAACGTACTTTCTCAGCAAGAAATTCTAGGTAAAAGCCTCCCTGCCACCCAGCCTACATATGCCAAGAAGTCTCTATCATTTGTCTCTTCTTTCCTTCCCTTCACACTATTATTTAATGAACTGAAAAATCTACAGATCTTGATGTTTGCCTTCTTTCCCATCTAAAGTACAGCTAGTCTCTGGATAGATCTTTTCCCATTGCTATCGGCTTTTGACTTGATAGGAGAATAAATTGATGGATAATCAGAAGCAATCTGACAATTTTCTCAAATGCACGAAAAGCTCCATGGAGGTCACATCTGAAGAACACCTACATTCTGCGCATGTCAGGTACTTAATACAAAACTGAAATAAAAATATCAAACTTTCAAGATTGTTTTACGGGTTACCTAACGTAAATATCCATTTTTTTTTCTTTTGGAAAAGAAATGTACTATCTCCCCAATTCTTTGTTCATTGTCATTCTTTAATTCTCAACCCTATTTTCTTGATGATACCTCAAACATACAGACACATTAGCAAATTCATTTCTTATACTAGACTGTGATTCTGGAAGGAAGTGGCAGAGAACACAATTTAAACCAACTAATTTATTTTATGTTTTCTCTTTTACTTCTTTGGGACAGTAATTTTCTTCTCATTTGAAATTATACATAATTTTAAATGTCCTTAATATGTTTATAAATGAGCTTATTCTATTTGTTGAACACTGATATAATTCATATTTTATCTTTACTGTTTTACTGTTATCTTTAGTAAAATGCACTTTCCATTTTTATACCAGTAATTTTAAATCTGCCTTTTCCAGGAAGTTCACTGTAGCAAATTTGTTTTCCTCATAGATTTCTCGATCTTATGTACATGGCAAATGATGAGCTGATTACCACATTTTGTTTAAGAAGGAACCGTTCAGCTTGAATTCTTACCGAATTCTTCCTCACGTGTCTATACTTAAATATTTTCCCAGAATACTTCTGAAAAATACTTCCCAAAACATAGAATGTTGCTCTACTTTTATCTAGAACTCTGAGATAGTCTCTTGATGCAAGAGGGTATATTCAATTTTTCTGTTTACTAATAACCTTTTTTATTTCAGTACGAAATAATTTCCATTTATTGTTTCCTTGGACTTCCCATCTTAGAAGTTAACATGTTTGGGGCGCCTGAGTGTCTCATTCGGTTAAGAGGTTAAGTGTTTGACTCTTGATTTCAGCTTAATACATGATCTCAGGGTTAGTGAGATTGAGTCCGGCATAGGGCTCTGCACTGACAGTGCTAACAGTGCAGAGCCTTCTGGAGATTCTCTCTCTCTCTCTCTCTCTCCCCTCTCTCTCTCCCTCCCTCCCTCCCTTCCACCCTCTGTTTCTCCCCTGCTTGTGTGCATGCTCCTTCTTTCTCTCAAAATATAAATAAACTGAAAAAAAAGAAGTTAATACATTTGTGATTTTTTGAAAAGTTAACTTTCTGGCAGACACCTAGGTAAGTGCCCTGTAACTGTCATAAATAGTTTCTACTCTTTTGTCAGTTACGAGTTATCTACACTCTGCTACCTGTGCCTTCCGTTTGTGCAATTTGTTGATGATATTCAATCCATAAAAATTTGTTTTCCATCTCTCATTCCTTCTAACTGAACTTAGATGATTCCTATCATATGCATATTATGTAATTAGTACATAAAGTCTTTGATTATTTTGAAAGATCTGAGAGAAACAGTTACAGATTTATTCTAGAAAATGGAAAGGGATATCAAATAAATATATCTCCGTATAAATGTGTTACTTCTTGGGTACTTTATTAGGGGAAAAAATCAAACTAGTCAGAGTCATAGATTTACACAAGTAATGTAGTCTTCTGTTAGGTAAATGAGCTAGTCCTAACTAAACATTTAAAGTAAAAGAATGTTTGATGGAACATGCTGTATTTTCTTTAAAGTAATCAATGAATTTGATTTATAATATAATCTCAAATGGCAGCAGATATTTATTTAATAACAATACCTACCTTTGTTAGTTCAATGAGCTTGATCTTTGTGAACTCTAAGTGTAAAATGTCTACTGATCTAGGTACTTTTTTCATACAAAGCTATATAGTTAATAATTGACGTGATGGAGGGAGGCTCATGTCAGGTAATACAACTTTTTTTTAATATATGTTATGTTTCCTAAGTTTACTTCTAATGAAATACACATGCACACATGTCCACAGAGAGGAAACATTCAGGATAAATAAGATAGAAAGTATCCTCATCATTTATGTTTCAGTTGCTACGTGTAGGCCCATCTCATTTATTTTGAATTCACTTACTTGGGGAACTGACTTCAAATTTCATGCATGCATGATTTTCCTCTTAATATTTATTTTCATGCAAGGTACCTTAAGATTTTTTTTCAGAACAGGGAAATATATGAACTCAGAGAAATATATTGTTGCATTTCAGATATATTGATAACTGAATCAACCTGAACTCTGCTGTTATATGTGGTTTAAACCTCTGCTTCACAAAAGACAAATCTCTTTGCCATGGCCACATGCTGTTATATTTAGAGGCACAGCATCCATAATAAAAATGTCTGTAATTCTAAAAGCGATTGTTATAGAAAGAGGAGCCGCTGTACAGCTAGGCAATATAAATATGCTTCAGAAACCTTATTTCACAAATCATTATTTAAATAGAGTTCCCTATTCCTACTCTGCATCAAAACACACAAAGTTTCTCCAGAAATGCTACAAACATAAGGTTAAATGAACCAAAGGCTGCAAAATTAAACAAGAGAAAGATGCAGACCATTTCCCTTGTAATAGGTTAATCATACAAATTGACCACACTGATTGGCAATGGTTTGTTTAAATAAGGGTGTAATAAACACTATTTTCTTTTTAAATTATTTTAATATTTATTCATTTTCGAGAGAGAGAGACAGAGTACAAGTGAGGGAGGAGCAGAAAGTGAAGGAGACACAGAATCTGAAGTAGAACCCAGGCTCTGAGCTGTCAGCACAGAGCTTGAAGCAGGGCTCGAACTCATGGACTGTGAGATCATGACCTGAGCTGAAGTCAGACGCTCAACTGACTGAGCCACGCAGGTGCCCCAATAATATTTCCAAATGACTTTTTTCCCTTAGTAAAAAAAAAAAAAAAAAAAAGTTTTAATTCATTTTGTGAAAGAAATGTTTGGGGAAACAAATACTTAAGCAATATAAAGAATCCACCTATCTTAAAGTGACTTCTAAAATCGTATAATATTAAAGACAACAATGATGCTAGATCTGAGTATAGTCTTTAAAGGATAATAAACAGAATCACATAACAAAATCAATACACATTAGAACTTAGGGTTGCTAAGTCTAGTGATCGATTGCTTTCTGAAAACAGTACTAGTTCTATGAATAAAAGGAAAATACTATATAAATGGTTTATGAAACCCAGAAAATAAAGATACATTTTCTTACAAATTTAGCCTTCTCTAAAAATGCAATATTTTTTCATGCTGAGAAACTAAGGTAATCCACATTTAAAGGAATCTGAGAGTCATCTAGGCATATACTCATAAAATCTCCGGCTTGGAAGGGTCCTGACATTGTGACAATTTTCTTCATTTTAGAGATGAAGAAAGCATTTATCAATGTCATCCAAATCATTTCTTAGAACTACCATAGAGCTTAGGTAGTCAGTATAGAGGGTAAAACAGAGGACCCAGACTAGCAAAATGGAATGACTGGAGAGCATGACCTGGAGGGAATGCCTGAATAAGCTTTCACATCAACAAAAGGTACAACATATGGGAGGTCAGTGGAAAAGGTCAAGGTCACTGGCCAATATGAAGAGAGTTCAAGTCAGGAAACTGGTACTAGTGTTTTAGATCTGGGAGCGAATGTTCACATTCGCAGGAGCAAAATCAACTCATCCAAGAGCAAGGACTCCGTACTGTTTGTCCACATTTTTGATGGTTTCACCTGCAAAGGTTGTTATAGACTAGCAAGTATGAGTTTCTCCTAGTACAACTTTTCACTGTATCCTATACATTTTGAGACTACCTTGAAAAACAAAAAAAGAAATATATTATCTAAAAGGAAAAAAATCTAAAAATGGCTGATGCCATCATTACTTTGTATTTGGATTTTTAAATCTTTAGGTCACATTTCAAATAATCCAATTTTGAATTCTCTGAATAGCCTACAAACCAAAGAAACAAAGATAAGGTGACGGAAATAACCTAAGTTTACTGAAGGTTACTATTTATCGATTAGGTGATAGATACCTAAGAAAGGTAATATTTATTTCTAAGAATTTTATTTTTTAATGAGATATTAAATGGCAAGGGTGCGTGGGTGTCTCAGTCGGTTAATCGTTCGACTTCTGCTCAGATCATGATCTCAAGGTTCCTGGGTTCGAGCGCTGCATCAGGCTCTGTGCTGACAGCTACCTCAGAGCATGGAGCCTGCTTCAGATTCTGTATCTCCCTCTCTCTCTCTGACTCTCCCCTGCTCATGCTGTCTCTCTCTCTCTCGGAAATAAAAAAATAAAAAATAAAAAAAAATTTTTAAATTTAAAAAGAGATATTAAATGGCATAGTGGTTAAGTTTTCTTTTCTTTTTTTAAATGTTTTATTTATTTCTAGGAGAGAGAGAGAGAGAGAGACAGCTTGAGCAGGGGAGGGTCAGAGAGAGAGGGAGTCACAGACTGAAACAGGCTCCAGTCTCTTAGCTGGCAGTCAGCACAGAGCCTGACGCTGGGCTCGAACCCACGAACCGCGAGATCATGACCTAAGCGAAAGTCGGATGCTTAACCGACTAAGCCACCCAGGCGCCCCAAGTTTTATTCTCTAATTGTTGGTGATATAAAGAAATATAAGAAACACATTTATATTGACCTTATATTTAGTAAATATATTAATTTTATCTACAAATTATACAAATGCACAGTAGTATTATTGTTGTTGTTATTGTTATTATTATTGGACTTTGAACTTTATCAAAAGCTTTGATTACAGCTATTGCAATGATTTTTAATATTTTTCCTTTTCATTGGAAAACATTATGTTTCCTGTATTATCTGACAACATGTCATATCATATTTCTATGTTCATGAGAGTATACCTATAATTCAAAATATATCCTTGCCAGATTTTAATACTAAAATTATATTCTCATCATAATATAAGTAGAAAATAGATTCCACCTTTTTTCTTTTTTAATATAGTGTATTTTCCCAATCATTCCAATGAAATATTTTTAATTTTTATTTGTCAAGTGTTTCTTAGCTTGTTTAGAGATGCCCTTATTTCCAATGACTTTTTTTTCTAGCAATACTTTTGAATGAGCTTCTTTGCATTTAGCTTTATTTCCTTGTCATACAGAAAATAATGAGGCCAATCCTTGGCAAATTACTAATACTTGCTTTGTGGCCCTGCATACAACAATTTTTTGTTCAATATTTTTCTAAGTTTGGAAAGAATGCATGATCTGAATTTGTTCAGTGTGTTAGTCTATATATGTCAAACATTTAAGTTTGTTAATTGTTGTGTCCAATCTTCAGCATGCTTACCAAAATTTTATGTAATTAGTTTATCAGTTTCTGGTAAAAGCATACTAAACTCCCAATACAATAATGGAATAATCTATTTTTTAAATATTTTTATCACTTTTTTGCTGTGTTCATTTTGAGGCAACATTGATAAGTATATATAAATATAAAATTGTTTTTTCTATCTGCATAAACTGTTTTCATCCCTATCTATATGTCTCTTTATATCTAGTAATGCTCTTTTGATGAAATGTATGTGTGTGTGTGTGTGTGTGTGTGTGTGTGTGTGTGTGTAGTTGGGTGAATATATCTCCAAGTATACATATTGAAGTACTTATCTGGTATGTCTTTCTATATGTTTTCTTTCAAATTCTTTTCCTCTATTATGTTGATCTTACACCACCTACGAACAACATTTAAATGATTTTTTCTTATCTATTTTGACAATATACATCCTTTAGTTTGAGTATTTATGTTACTTTATTTCAACATAAATACTAATGTATACATTAAATTTACATCATTTTAATTTTCTATTTTTTCCACTTATTCTATATTTATTTTTGTCTTATTTCTTGATTTTTTTAATTGCCTGACCTCTACCTAGCTACTAGAATTTTGTATACTACAACTTTTATCTTATTTTGCCTTATTGTTTTAAGAGACCATGTATGTATCTGTAGCAAATATGAGAATTTGTCATTCCAAATTTGAGTTTTACAAACTTCACAGGAATTTCTGGATTATTTTGGAATTACTATTGGTTATAAACTTCATATTTTATTAGTATTAACTTTTAGGTTTAAAATAGTCCCTCTAGGGGCACCTCTGTGGCTCAGGCAGTTCAGAGTCTGACTCTTGGTTTTGGCTCAGGTCATAATCTCCTGCTTTGTGAGTTCAGCCCTCTTAAGATAACGGAGGAGGCTGTTTGGGATTCTGCCTCTCTCTCTCTGTTCCCCTCCTCTCCCCAGCCGCATGCTTTCTATCTCTCTCTCTCAAAAATAAACAAAACAATAAAAATAAAATACTCCTCGAATTCTTTTTTTTTTTTTTTAATGTTTTATTTATTTCTAGGAGAGAGAGAGAGAGACAGCGTGAGCAGGGGAGGGTCAGAGAGAGAGGGAGTCACAGACTGAAACAGGCTTCAGGCTCTGAGCTGGCAGTCAGCACAGAGCCCGACGCGGGGCTCGAACCCACGAACCGCGAGATCATGACCTAAGCGAAAGTTGGGCGCTTAACCGACTAAACCATCCAGGCATGGATAAACATAAACACTAGAATTCCTGAAGATAGCTCCTACATGAAAGGCTTTTTGTTCCCTATATTTTTGTACTGTAGAATATAATCCAGCTGGATAAACTTACATGCAGTAACTTTGCAAGTATATGAATTATTTTAAAGTGAACAAATACTTTCATGAACACAGTTAAGGTCAAGAAATAGAAATGTAAACACTGCTGACTTTAGTATTCAGCATCTTTATTACAATTTCTATTAGCTTGTTGGTTACATGTTCTTTTACTTTCTTTATTAGATGATCTAGAGGTTACATCATGCACTGTGGACATATGAAATCTATTATAAAATCATAGTTTATCAACTTCGCAAATTTTAAGGGGCAAAATTTCTCAAATTTTAAGGATCCCAAATTTAAGGAGTTTAGAATATTTTACCTTTATGTGCCTTTCTCACTTGTGATCTCATGTTGCCATGTATATGATGCATATTGTAAACTCCAGAAAATGTTCTTTTGATATCTATTCATTCATGAATAACTTAGTTTTTATGAATACATATACTGAATGACTTTGCCTTGGAGGTTGCTTGCGACTCCAACCTGCCAGTATAGTTATTTTTCTGTTTTTATTTAATATAAGTTTAAGACTGTGTCCTGCGATAAAGGATTTTCACATTTTTGTTGTCCTAACTATGAGTTTTCTTGTCTTTAGTTCTGAGGGATATTTTTGGTAGAAAAAAAAGAAATCAAGACTGTCAGTTATTATTTTGCAACTGTTGGGATTTATCTTTCCATTGTTTTCGGACTTTTATCTCTCTTGAGATTATGCTTTTGGTGTCAAATCTAAGAACTCTTTGCCTACCACTAGGTCCATTTGTTCCTCCTAAAAGTTCATCTTTTTTCTCTTGCTGTTTAATGTTCTGATTTTGTTTCTTAATTTTTAACTCAAGACATATAGATGGAGTTATCTGTGTAGTCACTTAATTTTTATTTTTGTTTTTCTCTTATGCTTCTTGAATGTTTGACTCAATGTTTGCTATAGTTATGGAAAATTTTTCAGCCATTATCTCCTCAAATATTACTTCTTCCTGATTTTCTTTTTTAATATCCTTCTAAGATTTAAATAGCTGGGTAAGGTATGTTAGGTCTGCATGTCCCATAAGTCTTGCATATACTTATTTCTACTTCCTATCTTTTTGTCTTTTCATGCTTTGATGTAGATATTTTGTTCTGACCTATTTTCTTATTAACTTATTTTCTCTTTAGGTATGGCTAATCTTCTGTTATCAAGAACTGAGAGTCCATATTCAGTGGCTAAATCTTTTAGGATCTAAATTTTCCACTTGGAAGTTTAACATTTTTCTCATGATCTGTACTTTTATAATGGATATTAATAAAATAATTTTAGGATGTGTGCATCGATTTCTGACACAATTGAATAGGGTTTAGTAGATAAATCATAATATGTTTGCACCATAAAATTCCTTGCTTTTTAAAAAAAATGTGTTTATTTATTATTTTTTAATTTTTTAAATGTTTGTTTATTTTTGAGACAGAGAGAGACAGAGTTGAGGCAGGGAGGGGCAGAGAGAGAGGGAGACACAGAATTGGAAGCAGGCTCCCAGCTCTGAACTGTCAGTACAGAGCCCTGTGCAGGGCTTGAACCCACAAACTGTGAGATCATGACCTGAGCCAAAGTCGGATGCTTATCCAATTGAGCCACCTAGGCGTGCCTCCTTGCTGTTTTTGAAATGGTAATATACACAAATACTTAACCATCTGAAGGGATCATCTTAATATATTATATGCTGTATATTAATATATTAATTACGGATATATTCTAATATATGATTAAAAATAATATAACATAACATAATATATAAACTGTAAGTATTTTAGACTTTAGGGTATGATTTTCATCCACTTTGTCCTTAACATATTTTCTAATTTTCTTGTGGGCAATGAACATGAAAAAAAACTTTATGAAAAAAGATTTGTTCATTTACATATATATAAGTATCTTCTCAGAGGGGTATTAATAAAACATAAGCAATGATTACTTTAGCACAGTATTGATCAGCTCTCATATGAAAATACATAGGCAGTGTCTCAGTAGTATAATTATAGGACAAGCTTTAAAATGATTTAAAGTAGTTGTGGATGATATAGTTATAGTCATTCTGGTTTACCAAAAACAGTAAAGAGAAATGAATGACTTGGCTGGACTCTAGACCCTACACTGTTTCTATCTAGATTCACCTGTGCAAACATTACGGTGTTTCTCATGGAATTCATGCCTGTATGTAATCTCTTCCCCTTTAAGCTGGATGTGACCTGTGATTTGCCTTGAGCAACAGATATGGCAAAAGCGCTGATATACTATTCACCTGATTATATGACATTACATTATAGTATCTAAGACTGGTTGGTAACAGACTTAACAAATCTTCCTTACTTGTCTGATGAAGTAAGTGGACACATTAGGAAAACCCATAGACTAAGAACTGGGGGCAGCATGCTAAAACTCTAGGCAATACCGAGGATCTGAGGAAAATCCTGAAGCTCTGAGGTCTATAGCTGCAAGTAATCAAATGCTTCCAGGTGAGCTCAGAAGAGAACTCAAGCCTCAGGTAAGATCATGGTCCTGATGGAACCCTTTTTTCCAGTCTTGTGAAAGACCTTGCAAAGACCCAGCTAAGCCATGAACAGACATCTGACCTACAGAAATTCTGAGATCATAAATAAGTATGGTTTTAAGCAGCTAAGTTTGTGTAATTTGCTATACAGCAGAAAAACACACAAATGTATGTTCCCTGCCAGACTTCTGCTTACTCATGTGCCATTGCCACACCGGCCTTCCTTCAGAGTAAGAGTGTTCCTTTAGCTTCCTGCCATGCTTCATCTGGACTCACTACCCAGGTCAAGTTCTTCTTTCCTTCTTCCACTGTCCCTACTTCCTTCATACATAGATACTCTTCATGTTGTTAAAACCTAACATCTTTTAGTTTCAATATTACCCTATGGTCACACACATGTCATTCCTGCAGGCCCTTGAAAATAGACCAACCAATCTCTTCTCTGTAATCTAGGCTCAAAGTATCACTAGGACAGGAAAGCTCACATTTTCCTCCCAACTTAACACAGGGCTACACTCAAAAGCATCCAATATGATTTTATTGGCGTGATGAATATATGCACAAATGAGTTCATTTTGTGAATAACATTTGGGATCTGGAGAAAATTTATTTTCAAGGATTCTCAAAAACTGTATTGGGTACTTAAAGCTTTATAAAATTATTTTCACTGAGCATAAAAATAACACTGAGGGATTTTGTGGATTATATGTAAAAATAATAGAAATTGAGCTGCTTGTTTTTCTTCCATTCCAATGATAGGAAGAAAACAATTAACTTACCTGGCCGGGCTTAGAGTTTTCACAAACAACAATATCATATTCCCTGGCAAGTTCGGGTGGATTGTCATTGACATCCAGAACTCTAATACCCACTGTGACATGGCTCAGCAAACCAGGATTGTCTGAAAAAGACACAGGGATATATTTAGTATTTCCATGCACACTTTGGAGGCCAGGTTTAAAACAAATCTCCTTAATACTGTAGCGTGTCACTATCTCTGTATGCTGCAAGAGGACTTTTGGCAAAAGACAACTTTATGATGGCATTCATTGCTAGAACTCATTAACTTACAGAAAAATGAAAAATGAACACCAAGGCATGACATGAATGCTAAAATGATATTTTGTCATATCAAGGAAATTACATGTTATTCAGGAACTGGAGTGCGAGAAAGTTGTCAGAATTCATTGTACACTGTCAGAGTCTAAGGGATGAACAATTGGTTTTATCGTTAATCTAAGAAAAGCATTGCAGCTGGTTAAAAAAAATTACATAATCTTTAAAAAGTTCTAGGGTTCACATCTAAATAAATTTGGAGAAAATAAAAAGTGCAATTTTTTTTACACAAATGATAATTTTCTTCTTTTTTTTAAGTTTATTTATTTATTCGAGAGAGAGAAAGAGAGAGTATGAGCAGGAAAGGGGCAGAGGGAGAGAGAGAAACAGAGAAAAGATCCTAAGCAGGCTCTGTGCTTTGCGCTAAGCTTGACATGGGTTTCAGTATCATGATTGTAAGATCATGGCCTTAGCCAAAATCAACAGTTGGACACTTAACCAACTGAGCCACCCAGGTGCCCCAGGATAATTTTCTTCTTCTAGAAAAGATGCACGTAGCATGTGATGTTAAGTCATACTTTGGGAGAAATATAGAATAAATAATTCAAATCAGAATTTATCATAAAGTTAATATATAACACTGGCAGATACAAAAATATTATAGTTAATACTCTATAAATAAGTCTTAAACACATCTTATTTTTCAGTTAACTAATTCTGAGATGGAAAAAAAAAACAAACATTTGACGTTTACATGGTAAAGCTATAAATGCAGAATTAATAATGGGAAAATTAAATATATATTTTTATTGTTGATCTTTCTGTTATTATCCTTAAAAAATCCAAAATTAAAATAAAAATAGACCATTGCATTTAAAAATGGACTACAAAAAAGATAAAGTCGAGACATATTTATAAATTATGAAAGCAGAACATGAGAAGGCAGAAACTAACCACATTAGAACAAATGGGATATGGATACAGATATATATATAGAGAGAGGGAAGACACTAAAAATAGTAGGAATAGGGATGGAATAAAAAGTGCCAGAGGTAGCTCTTAAAGGAATAGAAAGGTTGAGGAGTACTACAGTAACTAAAGAAAATAAAATTTCATTTAAAAGTAATTTTTCAGGGTACATGGATGGCTCAGTTAGTTAAGTGTTCAACTCTTTATTTTGGTTCAGGTCATGATCTCACAGTTTCTGAGTTCAAGCCCTATGTCACTCACTGAACTGACAGCAGATTCTCTCTCTCTCCCTTTCTTCTATGCCCCTCCCCTGCTTGTACTCTCTGTCTCTCAAAATGAATAAATAAGCTTTAATAATATTATTAAATATTATCATTAAATAATTTATTATTATTATTATTATTATGAATTTATATCTGGGGACCTCGGTTGCTAAGCCTATAAGCATTCAACTCTTGATTTTGGCTCAAGTCTTGATTTCACAGTCTTGAGATCAAATCCTCTGTCAGGTTCCACATTAGGCATGAAACCCACTGAATATTCCTTCTCTCCTTCTCTCTCTCTGCCCCTCTCCCTCCCAAATTCTCTCTCTCTCAAAATAAAAATAAAAAGTATATTTTTTCTAGGGGTGCCTGGTTGGCTCAGTCCATTAAACATCTGGCTCTTGATTTTGGCTCAGGTCCTGATCTCACGGTTCATGGGTTGACACACTGTGTTGACAGCACAGAGCCTGCTTCAGATTCTCTCTCTTTCTCTCTCTGACCTTCCCCCCAACTCAAAAATAAATAAATATAAAAAAAAGAATACTTTTTCTAAAGAGAAAAACATCAGGTCTAGGTCATTTTACCTAAAATTAAAGAAACGGGCAATTTAGTCTTATATGTCTTTTTTCAGGAATGCAGTGGAAGAAGGAAATACTCTAAGGCTTGTTTTAGAATGGCTTGTGAAATGTTGATATCAATACCAGACACTCTCACTCATAAGCGATTTTAGGTGTAAACAACCTAAACAAGATGGTAGCAAAACCATTACACTGGTGTGTAAAAATTAAAAAAAAAATTAAAAAACAAACCCTGTATCAATTAATTCCACGCTTACTTAGTTTAGTGTTAAAGAAGAAACAAAGAAAAGAGGAAGGAAGGAAAATACAGAGGAAGAATTGAGGAAGGCCTTTTAAAAAGCACAAAAATTATTCAAAAATTTAATTTAATTAATTAACATCATTAATTAATTAATTAATTAAAAAACATCACCTCAACACATACGGAAAAACCCAGACTCAGAACACCATATCCATATATTATAAACACAATGAAACAAAGCAAAGCAAACAAATAACAAAAACAAAAACTCTGAGTGAACTAGAAACAGAAATGTGCCCTCTCCAACTCATTAAGGGTACATTAAACAAAGAACAACAAAACCACAGTGTACATTACTCTTAATGGTGAAAAACTAACTAGAGCTAATTAACAAAGCTATAAGGAAACTAGAAATAAATCCAACAAAGTAAGTGAAAAACCTATATGCAGAACACTTTACTGAAGTGATATATTGGTTGAGCTTACTTAGACTTCCTTAAAGAAGATCTAAAGAAATGAAGAGCTATACCATGTGTGTGGTTAGGAAGACAAAAATAACACAAATAAAACCGACCTTTCCAATTGATTTGCGTATTGGGGCACCTGGGTGGCTCAGTTGGTTAAGTATTGAACTTTTGGTTTCAGTTCAGGTGATGATCTCAAGGTTCATGGGATCGAGCCCCATGTCGGGCTCAGTGCTGATAGCATGAAGCTGGCCTCTCTAGCTATCTCTATCTCTCTCTTTCCCTCTGCCCTTCCTCTGCTCTCTCTCAAAAAATAAACTTTAACAAAAACCAAATTGATGTGTATATTCAATGTAATATACTGAAAATACCAATGTTTGTAGAATTAAAAGATCATTCTAAAATTTATAATTACTAAGATTATCAGACTTGTATGGAGGAGAACAATTGTATGTACTTGCTCTACAATTTACAAGGCTTATTACCTGTGACCTTACTATTGTCACTATATAAATCTCTCTTCTATTCTAGATGTCATGTCTGATTTTCTTCATGTATTCTTATGTTTCCCAACTAGCTACTTGCTCATCTTTTAAGAGCAGACAAAAGCAATCTGTTTTAGAAATCTGAGGCAAGAATAATTTTATTGGCTCTAATCATTAGAATCAGCAGCCTTAATTGTCCCTGAGTAAATAGTTCTCTGCTCATTTTCCAAGCAGGCAGAATTAGAAGCAAGCTTAGTGAAATTAGGGATAAAAATAACTGTTTTGTAGGAAAGGATTCTGGAAAGACTACATCTTGTGAAAAAGGCTACAACAAAAGAACTAGGTATCGGAT
This sequence comes from Hyaena hyaena, assembly GCF_003009895.1. Taxonomy (NCBI): domain Eukaryota; kingdom Metazoa; phylum Chordata; class Mammalia; order Carnivora; family Hyaenidae; genus Hyaena; species Hyaena hyaena. Next base: position 591,486 of record NW_024081471.1, on the reverse strand, counting down.
TGTTTTCAACCTTTGCCTTCTCATAGTCTCCACTCTGTCTTGCTCACAAGGTCTTCTAGACTGGAACGGCCTTGCACTCATTCCATACTGGAGTACAGGAAATTCAATTCTTCTAGATGGAAATAGACTCAAAGTTTATCAAATGTCATCAATTCAATGTATAATTACTATTTCTTCCCTTAATGACTAAAAGCACAGTGTTCAGAGGCAGACAAATGCCAGTTTGTGTTCTGTGGGGAAGCTGAATTGAAGCTGAATTGACTTAAGTTTAGTGTGGTTGGGACTAATGAATGATCTGTGTGCCTTTCCTGTCAGGGCAACCGAAGGAGATACTGATGAGGAGTTATGGAGAACAGAATGCTGGAGTAAGCTTACTGTCATTACTGATGCAAAGTGAATAACTGCTGTCTATTTACTAAATGTGAGATGATTTATAAAAACCGTGCCTTTAATTCTATATAATTAGAGGCTGGAAATACATGACGGCTTTATAGTCACTTGTAGCCTACCTGCATACATTCCGCTACTTTCTGCTCAATAAAAAAATTAGCTATTTCTAAATTAGCAAACTGGCAAGTGCCTTTGGCTTCCTCTTTCTTATTTCACACAGCCCTTGGGTTAGTATGTTACCCTTCAAATGAGTGTAACTATACCTATAAAATGTGAACACATTCATATGTGTTGGAAGAATTTTTCTCTGAAAAAAATTAGAGAATGTTCCTAAAGTTCTTAATGCAATATTCTATTATTACTTTTGTCTTCGTGCTTTATTTCTAGAAATCGGTGATTTAGTTGATATATAATTGACATACTACATTATATTAGTTTCAGGTGTACACCAAAGTGATTTGGCAATTATATACATTACAAAATGCTCACAAGAATAAGCGTAGTTACCATTTGCAATCATACAAAATTATGATAATATTAGTGGTTACATTCCTCAGGCTTCAATTTTCATCTCTGTGACTTATTTATTTTATAATTGGAAGTTTGTACTTTTTAATCCGTTTCACCAAAATGCTGACCCACCCCACCCTGCATGCCTTCTTCTCTTGCAATGAGCAGTTCTTTCTCTGTATTTAGGAGTCTGTGTCTGTTTTTCTTTGATTGTTCAATTTTAAGTAATGTGATGGCAGAGTAAATATATCGGAATCAGACAAATTTAAGTATGAATCCCCCTTGCCAGCACTCTTTAGGACATGAACTTTGTAAAGGTGTTTATTATTTCTATACCTTGATTTCTTTTTTTTTTTTTTTTAATTTTTTTTATTTATTTATTTATTTCTAGGAGAGAGAGACAGCGTGAGCAGGGGAGGGTCAGAGAGAGAGGGAGTCACAGACTGAAACAGGCTCCAGGCTCTGAGCTGGCAGTCAGCACAGAGCCCGACGCGGGGCTCGAACCCACAAACCGCGAGATCATGACCTAAGCGAAAGTCGGAAAGTCGGACGCTTAACCGACTAAGCCACCCAGGCGCCCCTATACCTTGATTTCTTAATCTGCAATGTGTTATTTGACTTCCCAGAAGGTGTTTTTGAGAAACAATTAAGGAAGTTATGTAAATTTTAAAATACTGACCCTGAGAGAGCAGACTGCACATTTGAATCCTTTCTGAAGATCACAAACAAAACAGAAACAAAAACAAAACATACAGCATGCTGGCAATCCTATACATTTAAATTCCAGCAGACATTACACTGTAAAAAATCAGCCATGCGTCATGTAATACCAATATAAATGCCACTCACATTAGCAGAATACCCTCTGTGCAGATAGTGACACAGTGAAAGTACTGGCATATGGTATCTCAATGCGATTGCAAGCTTGATACTATGACTTTTAGAGGATTTTCCATGACTTGAAGAACAATCCATTTTATCCAGTGAATTTATTTGAAAAGTCTGATATGTGCATGCCACTATCACAGGCTCTAAAGAACACAGGGTGATGAAATATGTCACTTCTCTAGATTTCCCACTATCAATAAGGAATGAAGAAAATTAAATATTAATTTTTTTTCAATTTGTTTTCCTTAAAATTGTGACTTAAATGTTCAATTTAATTTTATCCAACGTCGTTATTACTTAAATATTTTCCTCCTGAAATTCTAAATCATGGCCTAGCATACAACTAGGGAGTTCAGTAGATTTCTAATTTAAAAATTCATATTCTGAAGTCATTATTAGGTACTTGTAAAATATAGATAGATAAGTAGAGATTTTCCTGTCTATAGGATATAGATTTTTTTCCTTAAAATATGCTTTCATTCTTTTAAGAAAAGTCACTCAAAATGAAAATTCTTACATATTACTATAATAGTAAATTGCAGCAATTATAAATTTAATTATATAATCACATTTATATCTGCCGAAGATTCATAAATGCCCATGCATATGAGGATGTGTTTACCACTGTGTGTTAAAAATGGTTTTTTTTCTTTTATTTTCCTTCCTTTTTTGTTTTGTTTTGTTTTTTAGTCTGTGTTTCTTTTCTATTAAAAGTTTTCATTAAAGGCATATATCTATAAACCAAAACAGTCTGTACTTTAGTGAATCATTCTTATGAACTGAGGCTAGACCACTTTAAAATGGTTGGCTAATATTTTATTAATAAATATGTTCCTACCATTTCCTTAAATAAATACATAGAAATACATTTTGCAAAGTAGTGCTGATATTAAACTGAAATTTTTCATTCAATATATGTGTTTTGAAATGAGATAATTCTTCTATTTTTAACTAGCATTTTGTAATTATGTATATAAAAGTCATATTTAATTTTTAGGCCAAAAAACTGTGATAAAATAATTAATAAATAATAGACACTCCTTACTAATATGATCATTTCAGCTAAAACCATCACAGTGCTTTGTACAAGCCTGGTGCTCTGCATAAACCCTTATCTCTCCTTCCTTCTCTTATTTTAAACTTGTCTAAATATTGAGAAATACTGTATACAAAAATTTTGTTAAAATGGATATGTAAGAATTCATATCTGACATCTAATAGATTAATTCTTAAACATCTCTTTCAGGTTTAAATCTTTTTAAAAGATTTAAAATAAAACATTTTATGACATTTATCTGAAAAAAAATTGCACTGACCCTACATGTTTTAAAAAAAATTAATCTTTATTTAATTACGAGAGAGAGAGAGCGAGCGAGCAGGGGAGGGGCAGAGAGAGAGGGAGACACAGAATCCAAAGCAGGAGCCAGGCTCTGAGCTGTCTGCACAGAGCCTGATATGGGGCTCCAACTTACAGACCGTGAGATCATCACCTGAGCCAAAGTTGGATACTTACCTGTCTGAACCACCCAGATGCCCTTGACCCTACATGTTTTTAGATTACTTACTCCTTTCATAATACTTCAAAAAACCTGTTTGTTGTCTAGAAACTCTTACAAAAATTATAAAGCATTTAGAAACACATCACCCCAAACTCATTCAATGTATATATCTAAATTTTTGTCTGCTTACTGTATAAAAATTTATTAATGGCCCAGTCATCATAAAGATCTCAGACTGAAGTGAATTGCTTAAAATGAGTCTCAACTCTCTTAAGATATTCTTTTTTTCATTACCTACAAATCCTCCAAAAATTCTCAATATGTTTTAGTATTTTTGCCTGAGACTAAGTGGGAGGCTACAAAAGTTTAAATTCTGCCTTTGACTTTACTAATAAACACTGTTATTTAACTTAGAACTGTAAAGTCAAAGTACTTCACCTCTAAGTGAAATTAATTGTATAGGATAATGTATTTGCTATTGACTATACAATAAATTGAAAGTAGTCTTTATTTTATTTTTTTAAATTTTTTAATTTTTATTTATTTCTAGGAGAGAGACAGAGAGAGACAGCGTGAGCAGGGGTGGGTCAGAGAGAGAGGGAGATACAGACTCTGAAATAGGCTCCAGGCTCTGAGCTTGCTGTCAGCATAGAGCCCAACGCCGGGCTCGAACCAACGAACTGCGAGATCATGACCTAAGCGAAAGTCGGACGCTTAACCGACTAAGCCACCCAGGCGCCCCAAAGTAGTCTTTATTTTAATCTTTTAAAATTTCATGAGTAAAAACTCATGAAAGAACCTAACAAGGGTAACATTTATTTTCTTATTTTTGTGATAATTCACTTTTTACCTTTATTTTCCATCTTTATTCATCCAGGTTGTCCATAGTCAACTATCATGCTGTCCTTTGAAATTACATTTGCAATCATATTTTTTATGCTTCCCCAGAAGTTCACTAATAGAACCACCATTATTTTGCATTTTTAAGGGGGTGAGCAATGTAAGGATAATAATTATTTTCTTATCAGATACAATCAGAATTTGAAAATGATTTTGTTAATTATAGCAAAACAGCTAACATATGACATCATTAATGAAAATAATACATATATATGTCAAATATTTGTATTAAAATATCTGAATATCTAATCATTCACGAATCTGTAAACTTTGAGGTACAGATAACGTCTTTTTAAAAAAAAAAATTAATGTTTTATTTATTTCTGAGAGAGACAGAGACAAACAGCCTGAGCAGGGGAGGGTCAGAGAGAGAGCGAGATACAGACTCTGAAACAGGCTCCAGGCTCTGAGCTGGCAGTCAGCACAGAGCCCGACGCAGGGCTCGAACCCACCAACCGTGAGATCATGACCTGAGCCAAAGTCTGATGCTTAACCAACTGAACCACCCAGGCACCCCATATAACGTCTTATCTCTGAGCATGTAACTGCTATTTGGTTCAACATCACAATTCGTGAAAGAAATCACACTCACTGCATTATCTATGGGTCCCAAATTTGTTCCAAGTAAAGGAAGAACATGAAGATATGTTCAAAGAAGTTTTAAGCCAAGCAGCATTGTAATGAAACTCCCTAAAATTTTATAATGGTCTTATTTTCTCCAAAATGACAACTTTTTCTCTTTTTAGTTAAAATCACCTTTACCAAGTCTTAGGAAAACTTAAGTTTGAACTACACAAATCTTGACTCAATTATGCTCATAATGTGACATCACTTAGTGTAATAATTTAAATAAATTAAATAATTACAAAGACAAGTTTAACAGGATCTTCTTTTCTTTCTTTTTTTTTTAATTTTCTTGTTTTAATGTTTGAGAGAGAGAGAGAAAGCAAGAGTGCATGAGCAACAGAGCAAGAGCATGTGCAAGAGTGGGAGAAGAGGAGAGAGAGGGAGACACAGAATCGAAACAGTCTCCAGGCTCTGAGCTGTCAGCACAGAGGTCGCCGTGGGACTTGAACTCACAAACCGAACCATGATATCATGACCTGAGCCAAAGTGGGACGCCTAACCAACTGAGCCACCCAGAAGCCCATCAGGATTTTAAATAGATTTTCAGAAAGTAAACTTTGGATTTTGGCTAGGAAATAGCAACTGACACCAGACTAACCAGCTTACATAAAGCTATAAAACTGAAATTATATGAAGATAATGTCTTCCTCCACTCTGGCAAACAGACATGGAATGATGTTCCCTGAGAGAAGAGAGATGCCTAACCTCCCAGGATTGCCTCCAGCTTTGATATTACATTCATCATAATCACATGGAATATAGTCCGGGAAGAGAGGCTGTTTGTTTACCATTCAAAAATCAATGAATATAATTCATTGTACACACATAATTATTTCAATAGATGCAGAAAAAAAAGATAACAAACATAACACCTGAATTTGATTTTAAGAGAGGAAAAAAACACTCAGACTAAATAGAAGAGGCTTCCTCAACCTGATTAATTGTATAGCAAAAACCTACAATTGCCATACTTATAAGTGAAAGATTGAACGTTTTAACTTAAGGATCAGAAAAAAAAAGAAGGCAGGGATACATCCTGCAGCAATTCTCTTGAGGATCACACTAAAGCAATTAGACAGAAAAAGAAATAAATGTTATGTCAATTGCAAAGTAAGAAACAAATCTATATTTCACAGATCATCATCCATGCAGAAAAGACCAAATAATGTACAAAAAGCTGCTGCCACTAATATCAGATTTAGCAATATAACAGGATACAAGCGTATATTAACATTTATTTCTTTAACAATAAAATTTTAAATAAATACCAAATTAATATAATGTGAAAAAATGTAACCAAATAACATATGCTCAATATCTGTATCCTGAAACCTACAAAGATTAGTAAGATAAGTTTAAAATATCTAGATAACTATAGAAACATACATTTGGTTCACAGATAAAAGGCTCAATAATTTTGAGATATCCATTCTCCCAAATTTGAGCTTTGTTATTACAAAGAAAGTTGTCCTCATGCGTATCATTTCCTTTGTCATCATTCTTTTCGAATCTTTTTGAAATTGAATCCTTTGAGATAATTTTCTCTCTTTCTAATACATTATTTAATAGCAACTTAAACTTTCTCAATGGTGGTTGTTTGAATTTTTTTCTGTATCACATATTTTCTATTTCTATTGTCACAGAGTTATTAGGGCCAAGGTGATCTAATATGATTTGTAAAAAGTATTGTATACACAGTTTTCTAATGGGTGGCATTTTCACATTTTCATTCCCCTGACCCAGAACTAAAGTGAAAACAGAAGATATGCATTACCTTTATCCTTTGTTTGTCAGGGTGTGTGTGTGTGTGTCTAACTTGGGTCACCCATTATGAATGTCATGTTTTAGAACCTTAATTTCCTTGGGAGTACCTTATAAGAGAGCTACATGGTACTACTTATTTAAAAGGGATATTCAAGTAGCTTTCTAGATATTAAAAGAGGCTAGGGTTAAGTGCAAAATACCATTGAGGAAGCTACTGCAGTATTCCAGCTGAGGGGTGATGCTTATTTGGACAGAGATGGGAGTGAGCAAAATGTGATGAAGTGGTTGACTTATGGATACTTTTTAAAGCATAGCCGATAGAAGTTTCTTGTGAATTGGATGCGTAGCATGAGAGGAAAAGAGGAGTCAAATATGACACTGAGTGATTTCCATAAACAATCTGGACTATAGCCATTATTATTGTGATAGGTAACTCCCTGGAGGAGTGGATTCAGAGAGAAATTGGATTTTGAGGAAAATATGTACTTGGAGCATTCTGAGTTTGAGATCTCCTAGAGGAGTTACTAAGTGGCTCATATGGAATTCAAGGGAAAAATGGATGAATAGTTCAGTTTGAGAGTCATCTACAGGTAGATGTTATGTAAATCCACTAGACTGAATGAGATTACATGGGCAATAACTCCAGATAGGTCTGAGATTTTCAAATCAGGATGTCCCACTATTCAATAAATGGAGAAATGAGGAGGAACTTTGAAGCACACTCAGATAAAAGAGCCAGCAGAGGAAGAAGAGTATCTAGAGAATTCTGTGTCAATAAGCCAAAGTAAGAGCCTGTGTCTTGAAATAGTTGTCATGTGTACCAAATGTAGCTGCTTTGCTGAGCAAATGGAGGAGAGAATTATACTTTACATTTTGGAATATGGGGGACAGGTATAATTTTGGTGAAGTAGTAAAGGCAAGTCTGTGTAGAGTGGATTTGAAAGAGCCTGGGAATCGAGAGTGCAGGGCTTGAATATAGGCAAGCCTTTCAAGGTGTTTGTCAGGAAAGGGAATAGGATACTAAAGTTGTATCCAGAGAGAAATACTAGATCAAAGTAGGTTTTCAGTTTTTGTTTACTTGAATAAGTTTTATTTTCAGATAGAATATAAAGCCCGTTTTTGAGGACAGAGGAATAATGTATCAGACAGGGGAAAATAATGATGTAAGGAAGGAAATAATTCACAGTGCAGTGACTCCAGGTGAACAAGAAAGGTCAGGACTTAGAGCATCCATGGAGAGGTGGTCATAAGCATGGAATGGAGACTTCACTCCTAGGAACCGGAAGGGAGCCATATTTAAGAAAACTAAGGGCCACAGTCTCAGTTAGGTTGGTAGATATGAAGGCTGGAAGCTGTGAAAACCCTTTCCTGATTGTTCCTATTGAATACACATTAGACAAGCAAGATTATCTGATAGTGTAAGGAAATTGGCAAAGGTGCTGGAAATTTGACAAGCAAGGAGAACTACAAAAATAAATATCTAGCAGTGCTGCATATAATTGTTTCAGTTTTCCAATTCCTTTGGAAAGAAGAAATTTGTTCTAATGCTTCTAGAATGTGACACTGAGATTGGGATAGTGTAATTTCTAAGAATTCAAATGTATCGACATTTGAATAGATGTAAGATGGAAGAACAGATTCTAATTTATTATAATTTCCTCACCAAAATTCTCTCCATGGGTAGAATTCAAGAAGTTTGAATGAAATTGCTGGAAAATAAAGATAAAAAAAATGGGCCTTGATAGTCCTGAGCTAATGTGAATAACCCAACCGTTTTGCCATAATTAATCTACTATGGGCACATATTATGTATTAAACACTATTTTTTAAAAAAAGTTAACAGTGATTAGTTTAAACTTAATTGGAGCAATATTTGTAATGGATGTCTGAAGGGACAATTTATGTCACCCAGGATGTGAATGAGGACGAGCATGACCCAAGATAAGGTGGCTTCCATACTGTTACCATATTCCAAGTTTGTATAGTTCTTGGTGCTTGTTACTATAAATTAGCAACACTAAAGCAAAACATGAAATAAAAAGGAATGCAGAAAAGAAAAAACATCACAGAGAAACAGAGACAGGGGCCCAAATCACCATAACCTTGAACCTAATTTACCTATGAAGTTTAAGGTATGTGGGCCAATACATTTCTTCTAAATCTTAGAACAAATTGGAATAATTTCAGTTACCTAATTTTGTAGTTATCTGCTCCATGGCAACAGGTAACTAATATGGAGACATATACATGCATTAACATATATTTCATGGGAGTATTTTATTGTATGACTTCTGATCGTTGGTTAAAGCAACACCAATTGGTTTGGGTACTCTTCCTTTCATGTGCTAAGGAAAAAAAAGTGTTCAATAGGATTGTTTTGTGTGTTAGGTGAAATTAATAATATGAACACACTTGTGAAAGGCAAATTCCATATATCAAAATAAGCACACTGACAACAGCAAAATAACATGTAAAAGCTCAAGGGGCTTAAAACCACCTACTCTTCAGTAATGGAATTTTGCATTCCTACATGATGTTGCTAACAAAATTTTGTTTCAGATTAAAAAGCAATGAGGAATGAGTTAATAAAATCTAACTTACATCACCTAAAGTTAAGTTGGGTTAAATTTGAAATTTGTGGATCCTAAACTTTAAATATGTTTTCATAAAAATTGAAAAAAACAAACTAGATAGATTGAACAAATGCAGTAAAACCTTGGATTTCGAGTCTTGTTCTGCGAGTGTTCCACAAGACAAGCAACATTTCTAGTAAATTTTAACTTGATAAATGTCTTGCAATGTCTTGCAATAATAGTATATGATGCCATACATCACATGATTACAACTGACCCAATGGTTCTTCTCTCTCTCTCTCTCTCTCTCTTACTCTCTCTCTCCAGATTTGGGAATTGTGGGTGATTGTCTCCCATGCTCAGATGCTTGGTTTCAGGACATAGTGTTTGACACAAATCAGTGATTTTTCAGAATGTTGAAAGGTGCCCACAACTGGCACTAGTGTATCTTTGTCACTTCAAAGCACCTGTAGACAGTCCTTTGCTTTCCAGAGAAGAGTAAGCTAAGGAATGCTTTGCTTCATTCTCAGTCAGGTTGCCTGCAGATATAGACCCTTTCCTCTGCTGCCTTATTGCCAGTTACATTAAATACAGTATATGATGAGTTTATTAATACTGTACTTAGTTAACATCAGTGCAAGCATATACAATGGCCTCCATGCAGGAAAAGATTCCAGTGGGTAAATAGATAGCAGTGATTCCGTTAGTGACAATGAAAGTTGTCCTGCACAATAACCCTCCTCTCTTGTCTCACTCACACCAGCCATGAAGGTTTTCATAGGTAAATCCAGGTTAATTTGTTTATTTTCCTTTATATTTTGTATTTTTTAAACTTTTAAATAATGTTTCTTTTTCAGAGAGACAGAGGGACAGAGACAGAATGTGAGCAGGGGAGGGTCAGAATGAGAGGGAGACACAGAATTCCAAGCAGGCTCCAGGTTCTGAGCTGTCAGCACAGAGCCCAACGTGGTCCTCAACCTCACAGACTGCAAGATCATGACCTAAGGGGAAGTCAGACACTTAGCTGACTGAGACACCCAGGGGCCCTATATTTTGCATTTTCTGTATTACTTAGAGTTAGAGTATTGCAATCATTTTTATAGGAATATTTGGGGTTGTGAAATGATTCATCTGAGTTTCCATTATTTCTTATGGGGAAATTCACTTTGATGTACAAGTGCTTTGGATTACAAGCATGTTTCTAGAATGAATTATGCTCCCAAAGCAAGGTTTTACTGTAAACAGCATGTACACTTTGGTTTCTAGACTGGGTTATGTACTTATTTTGTTTAAGGAAATAAAACAGCCGAGGCGAATACTGTAACAATGCATAAAACAAGTAATGTTATTGTTTTAACTTGTGCACTCTGGTTAAGAGGGGAACCTTTTGGACTCATCAGAGGTATGTACTAAAGTAGTATCTCCCTGGGTTTTGCTAACAACTGTCAGGCAAGGAATGAACAATAGGGGTCTGATTTTTGTGTATCAATCAGGTGGCGTAGGCTCTCATATTCAGTGCACAGAATAAGGACAAATAGGATATTTAAGGCAAAAAGGGAAATATATATAGTTTGGCAATCATAAGTATTTGGGCAGATAAGGTAGATAAAGAAATGAAGGACAAACAACATTCACGTATTTAATACAACTTGAAGTGTCAGGAAATATTCTTATTATTTGTGAATGCTATGATACACAGAAATAAACTAGACCTGATTCCTGGATGTGAGATGTTCACAATCTAGTAGAGGTGAAAAATATTATAATAAAATGTGATAAGTGTTATATTTAAACCTAATAAGTGATAAGCGCTCTATGAAGTTATTCATCAAGTGAGAGCATAGGAGGAACTGTAAAATTTGCCTGAGAAACTGAACAAAATTTCAGAAATGCTGTGACATATGAACTAGTTCTTAAAAGTAAATAGATGTTTGTAAATCAGAACAAAATGAGAAGAGGGCAGTGACGGATGAAAGGATTATAAAATTACTGAAAGAACATGAGGATCTGTTCCATAAAAGTGCCATAGACATTTTTTTCCTGAGAATGAAGCTGAGAACAGAGAGGGCCAAGTTTTATAAGGAAAAGCTGCACGTATTCTGCGCAGCATTAGTTTCTTAGGCATGCAGGTCATGTGCGTGTACTGATGCCTTTGGGATTGGTACTAAATGGAGCTATGAGATAAATTAAATTGCGATTGGAAGCAATGTTTCTTAAAATCAATGTACATTAGAATCACATAAGTCATGGGGCACCTGGTTGGCTCGGTCAGTGTTTGAGTGTTGACTCTTGATTTCAGCTCAGGTCATGATCCCAGGGCCCTGAGATTGAGCCCTGTGTTAGGCTCCTGCTGAGCATGGAGCCTGCTTAAGATTCTCTCTCTCTCCCTCTTCCGCTCTCCTGTGTTCCCTCTTTCTCTCTCTCTTTTAAAAATAATATTTTTTAAATGTTTTTTTATTTATTTCTAGGAGAGAGAGAGACAACATGAGCAGGGGAGGGTCAGAGAGAGAGGGAGTCACAGACTCTGAAACAGGCTCCAGGCTCTGAGCTGGCAGTCAGCACAGAGCCCGACGTGGGGCTCGAACCCACGAACTGCGAGATCATGACCTAAGCGAAAGTCAGACGCTTAACCGACTAAGCCACCCAGGCGCCCCTAAAAATAATCTTAAAAAAAAAAAAAAAAAAAAAAAAACACAAGCAATTGCATTAGTCAGTAGTTCTATAACTTAAGCATGCATGAAAACTACCTAGGGAGCCTGATAAAACCCTAGATACTGAACTACAATAAGTTTCTAATTCATGATGTGTCCCGATATTTGGTCAGACAGTATTCTGTTTCTTTCTAGGAGGGTGTTTTTGAATTAAATTTAACATTTGAATTGGTAGACTTAAGTAGATTGTTCTTCATAATGTGATTTATCCAATCAGTTAAAGACCTGACTAGAAGGAAAGGCTGACCCTCTCTTAAATAAGAGAAAATTCTCTTGCCTGATTACCTTTAAACTGAGATACGGACTCTTCCTGGTTTTGGCTTTTAGACTTGACCTTGGTCATTGGCTCTGAAAATTTTGGACTTCCCATCCTCCATAACTACATGAGCCAAATCCTTATAAATCTCTTTATTGGTTCTGAATCCTTCTGGTTTTGAATCCTATGGGTTCTGTTTCTTTGTAGAACCTGATGAATACAGGTACAGTTGGAAACAGAATTCAGGCTAACCTTACTCATCCTTCATCTCAAGACTGAACTGATGCTTTATCTGCTATATGAAACCTTTGCTGATTCTCTGAGAGAGATGAAACTACCATGATTTTATGTCTCCTAACCCCTATAAACCTTATTACCAGAACAATTATCTTTAATGCAATTATCTATCTTGTCTTTGCATAATATTCTTGAATTCTTCAAAAGTGAAATAGGATCCTCAATATCATTAGTGCCTAACATAGGACAAACTTAGCAAGTATCATTTGTTAATACATCTTGAGTGAGTTAATATATACTTTAGGATAGAAATGATAAATTATACCATATCAAAGTACTAGAATTGTTGCTAAGAAAGTAGAAAACGCCAAGTGAAAATGTGGCAAGGATATCAAGGAGAGATCAAAAATGAAAAGTATTAATTGGATTTAGCTATTAGTAAGTTATGACCATAATGTCAGGTCCTGAAGAACAGTGAAGATAAGGATAAACATATCTTGAATTTAGGCATAAATAAGGAAATGGAGGAAGATAGTAGCTATTTAATTGAGAAAAATATATTAAGAACTATTTATTGAGGGGCACCTGGGTGGCTCAGTCAGTTATGCATCCTACTTTGGCTCAGGTCAATAATCTCACAGTTTGTGGGTTTGAGCCCCATGTCAGGCTCTGTGCTGACAGTTAGCTCAGAGCCTGGAGCCTGCTTCAGATTCTGTATCTCCTCCTCTCTCTGACCCTCCCCTGCTCATGTTGTCTCTCTCTCTCTCTCAGAAATAAATAAAAAAAACATTTAAAAACTTAAAAAAAAGGAACTATTTATTGAGTACCTACTAGTGCCACTATTTTAATAGGGAGTCATATCACAGGAAGGGTAGGCCATAGCAAATAAGTAGGCCATAAGCATATAAAGAACATTTATTATCTAGTAAAAGGAACAAGCTTTCCCCCCCGCCCTTTTTAAGGTATTTTAGGGTCATCAGAGGCAGAATTCTATAGATGGCAGCATGAGATTCTGTTTCTTGGTTATTCAATCGAACATGAGCGTAGGTACTGCTGTGAAAGGATTTTGTTGATGTCGATAAAGTCCCAATTCAGTCAACTTTAAAATAAAGGGATTATCCAAGTGAGCCTGACCCAAGTGGGTGAAAGCCTTTGAAAACAGAGACTTTCTCCAGCTGATAGCAGAAGGGAAAGTCAAAGCATGAGAAGGACTCACACACTGCTGCTCTTTTGAAGAAGGTAAGGACCACATGAGAAAGAATGCAGGCAGTCTCTAGGAGAAAGCTACTCTAGCTGAGGATGGGCAGAAAATGGAGACCTGACAACTACATCCCAAGGAAGTAGACTCTGGCAACAAGAAGAATGAGATTAAAGCAGATTCTTTCCCAATCTGCAGCTAAGAGCCCATCCCACCTGACACCTGACTTCTGTCTTGCTAGACCCTAGGCAAGGAATCCAGTGGAACCCTCCTGGACCTCGACCTATGGAAATCATGTGGTTATTTGTTACCTCAAAATAGGAATGTAATGGAAATGACTAAATAGCTGCATTATGGACCATATGAACGGAAGGCATTGTTGCCTGTACAGAAATATTCCCGGTATTTAGTTCTCCAAGAACTATGCTATGTGATGAGACTACAACACTTTCTATTTCTCTAATCAAAGACAGCTTATTGAATTTATCTAATTCTTAGTGTCTTCTTTAAAGTCATGAGGATAATTTTATGTCAGAGAAAGAATTTTTAAAATAAATAATACAATAAAACTTAATCAGTGAAAATATCTGTCCAAAAATGAACATCAGCTTCCCTAAAGAGCCATATCAGTAGAGCACAGCTCTAGGAACCAAACTATCTAGATTCATATTTTGTATGAGTCTCAATTTCTTTATCTACAAAGTGAAAATGATGCCTGTCCTCTCTATTTCAGAGATTTTTATTAGGATGACATGTCTGTGAAAGTATACCATACCAAAAAAATATATATCTTTTAGTTATATTTAGCAGCAGCTAGGAAGACTTTTATGGACCAGACACATGTTTTCTGCCTTTACTATTTGACTGGGCAGCTGAGTTGACTTAGAACCAAAGAAGAAAAGAGAGCAAAACCAAATACCATGTAAATAAGAGTGGCTTTGCATTTGGACCCTACCTACATGTTCAGAGGCCCACATGCTTTTTATGCCACCCTATACTCTCAGACTGATCCCTTTATAAGTGGCCTGTTCAGCTGAAGAAAGAAATATATTTCCCCCCTGTGCACAGATGTGGCTTGGTCTCATTTAGTCTTAAATCCTATTCTGGTGCATTGCCTCAACTTCCTAGAAGGGGCACTGTTCTCTTACTTGCACAAAACTCTAGGTAGGCTAAAAAAAAGTATTTAAAATATTAACTTCTAGGGGTACCTGGGTGTCTCAGTCATCTCTGGATTGATTTTGGCTGAGGTCATGATCTCATGGTCATGAGACTGAGCCTCGTATTGGCTCCGTGTTAAGCATGGAGCCTGCTTGAGATTCTCTCTCTCTCTCTCTCTCTCTCTCTCTCTCCCCCTCCTCCCACTCACACAACTCTCTCTCTCTCAAATTAAAAAGAAATTAACTTCTACATGTCATTCCATAGAACACCAAGCTCCTCCAAAACTTATATTAAGAAGATTTTTAAAAACCTGATTTCATTTCTGCAAAAGACAACATCAAACAAATGACAAAACAAAACACAGACTGGGAGAAAATAGTTGTAAAATATGCATCTGATGAAGGAGTATTTTCTAAAGCATACAAAGAACTTTTAATGTTTACTGATAAGAAAACAAAACCTGATTAAAAAATGGGCCAAAGACCTTAACAGACACCTCATCAAAGAAGATATACAGATGGCAAAAAATGTATGAAACGATGTTAGATATTTATATCATCAGAGAAATGCAAATTAAAGCAACAATGAGATACCACTACATACCTCACTCAGAGTGGTCCAATCCAGGAACACTAACAACAGCAAATGCTGACGAAGATATAGAACAACAGGAACTCTCATTCATTGATGGGAAAAAAAGCATAGCCACTTTGGAAGACAGTTTGTCATTTTCTTACAAATCAAATATACCCTTACCATACGATCCAGTAATTTCAATTCCTTGGTATCTATCCAAAGAAACTGAAAACTTCTGTCCATACAAAAACTGAGGTACCTGGGTGGCTCAGTCATTTAAGTGTCCAATTTTGGCTCAGGTCATGATCTCATGACTCATGGGTTTGAGCCCTGCGTCGGGCTCTGTGCTGACAGCCAGCTCAGAGCCTGGAGCTTGTTTCGGATTCTGTCTGCCTCTCTCTCTGACCCTCCCCCACTCACGCTGTCTCTCTCTCTCTCAGAAATAAATAAAACATTAAAAAAAAAAAAGAAATGAACTATTAAGCCATGAAAAGGCATGGAAGACCCTTAAGTGTGCCTATATTACTAAGGGAAAAAGCCAATCCGAAAAGGCAACTTACTGTATGATTCAAACCATATGACATTTGGGAAAAGGAAAACCTATGGAGCCAATAAAAATCAGTGGCTATCGTAAATCAGAGTGAGCAGAGATGGATAAGCGGTGTATGTGGGGATTTTAGCGCAGTGACAATACCATGCATGACACTATAATAATGAATACATGCTGTCATACCTGTGTCTAAACCCAGGGAATAGCAAGAATGAAACAACCTAAACTCTAGACTTTATGATGTATCAGTGTAGGTTCGTCAGTTGTGACAAGTGTATCACACTGGTGGAGGGGCTGAGAACGAGGGATGCCCGACGTGTTTAGGCCCGGGGCTATTTGGGAAATTTCTGCACCGACCTCTCCCTTTGCTGTGGACCCTACAAGTGTTCCACCAAAAAATAAAGCCTCGAAAAACTTCAGTTTATAAAAAGCATCAAGTATGTTTCCAAAACAGAATATATTAGTAAATGCTTCGGTAATGTGGCTGAATTTAAGGTTAATGCTTACAAATAACTATAAATGGAAGGGTGCCCAGTGATATTTAATAAGGCACTTATCACAAGCAATCAGTACATGAAAGTGCACTTCCTACACAAGTCTCCAATACGGCTATGAAATCTTCACTATTTCTCATTCTTTCTACATGCCTATTTATAATTAGGGTTACATTATTTTTAGTAATGCTTACTGAGGTGTCCCTGAGGCTTTGAGGATATTAAAATTATCATCCATAAAATCCAGGATAATACAATCTATTATACTGCTTTACTTTGTAGATAAGTAGTAACTGATTTCCATATGAATTACTAACAAATAGCAAAAGAAAAAAAAAAGAAAGAAAAGAAAAAAAGAATTTATTAAGTATATATTTAAGACATTATTTAAGTAAAAATGGGCATTTCCTTTGGTAATGATTGCAACTAATATAATTTTCATGGTATACATGTACTCATGTATATTCATAAATTTGTTCCTACTTGATACAAATATTCTTAGGATTGAGGTGAGATTTAGAAACAATCTAAAGTATGGTTTCTGACTGAAATACTCCTGGAGTTAAACTAGAAGTTATTTTAAAGTCAGTTCCTGGTGTTTTTCTTTTCTGACAAATATTATTTTCTCTAGAGATTCTTTCCTTCCATCTTCTCTACTTGGAGCCTGTTCCCCAAAACCACACAATCTTCCCTGAATCTTTTCAACGTCCTCATCATTTCTTGGATATACTAATCCATTAATTCCTTTATTTTTGCAACTGATATTGAATGAGCTCCTGTCATTTGACAGTCATTTATTTGTCATTAGGTGACAAAGAACATGTAATTCCAGTCCTAGTCTGGTTATTTTGAAAATGAAAATTAACCCAAATGATCATAAATGAACCCACTCATGTATTCTTTATAACACTCATTTGAAAGTAATTAGTGAATGCTTATTTTCAAAGAGAGTATTATGCTGAAGAAAATTATCTAAATGGAAGCCACTTGAGCTAATTTTGCAGATGTAAAAACATAAAATTTCAGGCAGAATATAAAAAGCTGGGGTAGTCTAATTATTGATTGGTAACAGGGGACATTATAAAAGTGCATAAACCATAAGGAACTACCACCTCACACCCACTAGAATGATTATAATCAAAAGATACATAACAATAAATATGGGTAATAATATAGAGAAATTGGAACATTCCAATGCTTTTGGGAATGTAAAATGTAGCTACTTTGGAAAACAGGCTGGCAGTTCATCAGATAATTAAATACAGAGTTTCCACACGACAGAGCTATTTCACTTCCGGGTATATGCCTAAAAGAAATATAAATATGTCTCCAAAAATCTTTCGTATTAATGTGCATAGCACCTTTTTTCATGTTAGGCAAGCAGTGCAAGGTGCAGAGCAGGCCTCACGATTAGGAGGCAAACCAAATACTTTGACTCAGGGATGGGGTAGGAATGTTCCGTGATGTCCATTTTCCATCTGTATGCTGGGATGTAAAAAAAGAGAGAGAGAGAGAGGTATATGATTTATTCACTAGATCGGACAATGAGTAACTGCATGTTATATGTTCTGTACGCTCTGCTAGATGCTGGCGCCTCAAAGAAAAATGGTGAGAGCCCTGTGCCTGAGAAAATCTCAGTATAAATCTTCATGTATAAGTGACATCTTTTTTTATGATACATAAAGTACTTTACCATTTTCTGAAGCAGCGACTGTGATGTTGTACCATGGAGTCTCTTCTCTATCAAGAACCTTTGTGGTTCTAATGGTCCCAGTACTGGCATCAATGTTGAAAAATCTGTCATCTTCAGCACTGTGGTCAATGAAGTATCTAGGGAAAGAGAGAGATAATCCTTCCTTTTACTCAAGGATATAATGAAGACAGCAAATAAAACTAAAACAAGGGTAGTATTAAACCAGATATATTCAAATATTAAATGTATATTTTTAGTTTCTATATTTGCCTTTTAAGATTTGCCTGGCATCCTTATATTTGCATAGAGCTGACATCAATTATTTTTATCTGCCAGCCCTTAATTAATGTTTAGTTTAATTACTAATTCAACTTGAGAAAAACACCCTTCTGAACTTCGTGAATTGAATGGTAGATACTAGAAACAGAGGGATTAATAATGGAGAGAAAAAAATATACTGCCTCAGAGAAGTCTATAGTACCTTGGAAGGAAACACACTAACCTTTTTTCCCCCCCTTGAGATAGAGAGAGAGAGCACTTGCCGGGGCAGGTGGAGGGACAGAGAGAGAAAGAGAGAGAGAGAGAGAGAGAGAGAGAGAGAGAGAGAGAGAATCCAAAACAAGCTCCACACTGTCAATGCAGAGCCTGATGTGGGGCTCCATCCTATAACCATGAGATCATGACCTGAGCAGCATTTGGGAGTCAGATGCTTAATCAACCAAGCCACCCAAGTGTCTCCTAAAAACTAAACCCTTAGTGAAACTTCTCATTTCTATATGGACAAAATTTTTAGGATAACAGGAGACATCAGGTGTTTATTCTGGAGTTTCATTATAGTTTAGATTTGAAGAGTCATATAAAATAAAAAACAAAACATTTCAGTTAACTACCATAGTATCTCTATCACCTAGGCCCTCCCCTTGTTTAGTGATAAAAATGAGAAAACAAATAAATGGGAGGTAGGTCTCATTATTGGCCACAAATCATCTTCCCTCTCCAATGCTGAAATGTAGAGCTCTTTCATGTTAGTTTTGGTGTCCAGCTTCCTTTAGCAAATAGATGAGCACCGGGTGTTGTAAGTGTTGAATCACTAAATTGCACACCTGAAACTAATATTACACTGGATGTTAACTAACTGGAATTTAAATAAAAATTTCAAAAAAAGAAGAATGAGTTGACAGTGATGATGTTCTATTCCATATTTGGGGCAAGATTTCCTGAGACATGGCATATTCCTCCTTATGTTCTGCCACTGACCCACTGACACAAAAGGGACATGCTGCGGCTGATCCTCTGATCCCAGAAGGAAGATGAGACACACAAGGACAAAGTTGTCCCCGTTCAGGTACCCCATCCTAGAGGGGAGCTACCTAGTAAATGAGCAGATGGATGATTGAACGCATTGGAGTCAAAAGTGCTGGCAAACAAAACCCAGCCTAGTTCACTAGTTCAGCTGATCTGCAGCTAGTTCTCTCTCTCTCTCTCTCTGTCTCTCTCTCTCTCACACACACACACACACACACACGCACATGCGCGCGCGCACACACACACACACACACACACACACACAGTGGCTATAAATCTATATCCCTAAATTTTGGAGTTTTATGTTATCCAGCAACAGTTTATTAACATAAATACAAAGCAAAATATAGTGAACAATCATTGTATGTTCTATAAATGTTCCAAACTATTTCTAGAACTATTTAAGGAAGAGTGTTTTCTCCTCTCCTTAAATCTCTAATATTTTCCCTCTTTCCTTAACTTCAGCTTAAGTAATATTTCATCTACTGGGGTGCCTGGGTGGCTTAGTCGGTTAAGCGTCCGACTTTCGCTCAGGTCATGATTTCGCGGTTCGTGGGTTCGAGGCCCGCGTCGGGCTCTGTGCTGACTGCCGGCTCAGAGCCTGGAGCCTGTTTCAGTCTGTGACTCCCT
Source organism: Hyaena hyaena (assembly GCF_003009895.1). Taxonomy (NCBI): domain Eukaryota; kingdom Metazoa; phylum Chordata; class Mammalia; order Carnivora; family Hyaenidae; genus Hyaena; species Hyaena hyaena. Next base: position 571,527 of record NW_024081471.1, on the reverse strand, counting down.
CTCTCTCTGACCCTCCCCTGCTCATGCTGTCTCTCTCTCTCTCTCTCTCTCCTAGAAATAAATAAAACATTTAAAAAAATTTTTAAAAATAATTTTTCATCTAGATCTGCAGAACAAAAATGAATTGGTTAGGTACAAAAAACTAGGGGAAGAATATTTGCAATACAAGAAACCAAAGCGCAAATATCCGAATTAAAACAATAACTTGGTTAGGTTAAGAAACAGCGTGTGTTTCACTGTGGCTAGCCAGATAGAATGAGGTCTGTGGCTGGGGGTAGGATAAGCAATCTGTGTACCACATGGTAGATAGTTCTTACCTTTTCAAAAGAGGAACAGGAGATTTTTTTAAAGTTTACTTATTTATTTTGAGAGAGAAAGTGCACACACACGTGAGTGAGCAGTGGAGGGGCATAAAGAAAGGAAGAAAGAATCCCGAGTAGGAAGCAGTCAGCAGGAGCCCAATGCAGGATCTGGTCTCACAAACCCTGAGATCATGACCTGAGCTGAAACCAAGTGTCAGACTCTCAACCAACCGAGCCACCCAAGCACCCAAAAGGGGGATTTTTAAACAAAGGAAATATGTACTTATTTACGTGCTGGAAAAATCATAGTGGCTACTTTGACTCTTAGACTGCAGAAAGTTAACTATTCAGAAAAGAAATAGTGTTGTCTTGTAACAAAAGGTGAGAAAAGGAAGAAAATGGAAAAAACTGTATAAACTAACAGTATGTATTGGTACAGCCTATAGAAATCTTTATTGGAATGGAATTAGTAAAGGGGAGAAATTACAAATGACTTGTTTTTCCTGTGGTGGTGGTGGTGTGTGTGTGTGTTTCATCTACCAGGTAACTGATAAGCCTATTTATGGAGCTGGATAGAGGTAGAGGGAAAAATAACTCCCTTTGGGAGAAAAATAATTTGGGAGAAATCAATGATTTTGATATGTTATGCCTTAGAAGTCAATTAGATAAACATGTGGAATAAAAGCCAGAGAATTGGATATGAGTGTGGAGATCGAGTTTTCTGAACAGTAAATATCCATTTGAGATATATCAGCCTAAATTTAAGGTAATGGGAAGAGTATAATTTCATCAGGGAGAGAACTGTAGGAGAAAAGTGAAATATTGAGCTCTACAACACCCATACTTCTGAGCCAAAAGCAGCCCAGCATCTGTCCGTGAGCAGGCGCAAGGAGAGGAAGAGTCTAAGGGAAGAAAGAAAGTGGGAATCGGATTGCACAGAAGCCAAGAAAGGTAGGTATTTCTAAGTGAACAATTATAGTGAATTCTATTAAAAGGCTGAGTGAAGTTCGTAAGGGTTGATTGGATTTCGGAAGATGGGCATCGTTAGTTAACTTGAAAAAAGAATAGTTTCTATAAAATATAAAGTGTTTTTTTTTTTTTTTTTTTTAATAGTGGACTCAAGACTCTATTGAATGTGAATATACGAAGCCCAGGAGTCACAATATTTTACTGGAGATCTTTACCTGAGAACAGAGACCAGAGAAAGTAGTGCTATATACCATCAGAGAAATGACTCAACATATTTTCCCTTTTATTGGGGATATTAAGCACTGTCTTTGCTGAAGGTAATGAGTCTTTTGAAAGAGTGAAATATCTAAAAAAATGTATAATTTATGAGAAGGTGAGCAGTATTGGGTTCCAGAGAACAAATGCAGGGATTTCCATCAAAATTAACAGAGACTCTTCTTCTGTTTTAACATGAAGGAAATCTCAGAAGTTTGGTAAATACATAGGATAGATGATTGTGGTGGTGGAACTATTTCAAAATTCATCATAGTTTCTGGAACAGAGTATAATGTCACTGAAATACAACTTCATGCCTTTAATAAGCTTAATGTGTTAAAAGAGTATGTAGAACGTAGTGCTAAGGTGTGAAATCTTGTAACAACCTGTGGAAACACATGCACACACATTATAGAAGATTAATAGCATTGTGCAGATCAAAACTAGAGAGCATCCTAAGCAACTGCCTTTAATGTAAAGAACGTTAGAAGAGCCAGAATATAACCCTTGTAACCTGTGTTAACAAAGCAAGGAATAGAGCATTTTGCGTTGATTTTTTTAACAATAACTATATGTTAATTGAAGACAGTTCAATTTAATGAAGGCATTTAAACAGGAAGAATAGGTATAAAGCAAAACTGGTTCAGAGAAAAGTCACGAAATCCAGATACTACAGAACAGTGGGAAAGGGTGATGTCATTGGGCTTTCCCAAAGAATTGGGTCATGGTGCACTAAAACTGATTTTGACTTGTGCTCACATCACCAAAAATTCTCATAATATTCTTTTTCCAGAGGCCCAGGTGCCCCAAAAATTGATCAGTATTGAAGGGTAATAATTAGAGAGAGGTCCATTATGGATCATCTAGAAAGCACAAAATTTAAAACTAAGAGAGAGACAGACACAGTGAGATATGTTAAATCTGGTTGCAAAACTGGGTGGCCTTTTTCAGAGCACTGTTCTTCTGGTATTGACTACTGGACTAGCAAGAGAAAAAGAGAAAGAGAAGCTTCCTGCTGTAGCTTTTGATACGATAGAGAAAGAAGTTCTTTTCTTCATCCATACATTAATGCTCCTATCAATATTACTGCCCTTATGCATCGTGTTACACTTGAGTAATAAGAGCGTACTTTAAAATAAAATATAAATGTTTTATTTATATGATTTAATCATATCGTCAACTATGCCCATGAGAAAATGTAACTACTCTCTTTGTAGCAGAGATGACTAGAGGTGTTTGGTGGGGAAAGTTCAACTCACAGTGCATTTTCAAAGGCTAAATGCATAGATAGGCTCTTGAAGATACACAGATAAAAAAGAATGTTGCAGGGGCTTTTCCCAAGAACAAAGTCCCCAATTTTCATATACCTTAGAGGTAATGACCTCTTCAGACCCTTTGAAAACATCTATATTCTTTTACTCTGTGTACAAGCTGTAGACATTGGGCTTAGTTTATTCAGAATGCAAAGATGAAGTCTTTGGAAATTTGATTCTAAAATAGATCTAGCATATGTGTGAAAATGGTGTTAAGCAGTAAGGAAATTAACACAGGTTTGGAAACCAAGTAAATAATGTTCGTCAAGCTAAGCCTCTTATTAGCTCTGTGGCTTAATCAATGTATCAGCTCTCTGAGCTTTCTCTGTAAGCAAAATGCAGATACGATCTACATCAAAATTTTATTGCTAGGATTATATGAGGTAATATTTGAAACTATTTTATGTTTGAGCCTCAAATGATAGGCTCCAACAGAGAAATATCATTTGTTTTAATGTCTTTTAGGGAGTTTTTTTTTTTTCTTGGAAATCTTGAGTCTATTCTGATGAGAAGGTTCACAAGTAGTAAGGGCTGTTTTTTGTTTGTTCAGAATCTGTTTTGTTTTTCTTGCAAAGTGATGTAAGTACACTGGGATCTGAATAAGGATTATTACTGAATGAATAAGTATCTCCATATAAATAGCATGAACTACTGTTTCTAAAAAATCTATCAGAAATTAAATTATTTGTCATTCCTTACTCAGGGCATATGAGTCATTTTATTTGAAAACTGTATGAGAGTAAAGCTCTTTTTCTTTCACCCAATGAAGCATAAGTGTATGACTTTGCCTCATAAGTGAACAAATAAACTAAACAATTATTCAACAATATAAAGAAGAACCTGTTAATACATAATGTGAAATTAACTAAGGCATTCCATAGTAGCCTTTACTTCTTTTATATACATTTTGGTAGAAATCATCAGGCCAATAAGTCATCATATTTTACTTATCTAAACCAGTATGTTTTCATATAGAGACATTTTTATAGATTCCTAATATTCTTCATATATATATTTGAAGTTTGTTAGAATCATTCAGGAAACAAACTTCCTTTTTTTTTTTTTAAGAGTGAGAGCTTAGCTTACTTTCCTCTGTGATCGAGAGATACCTAAATACTGAAAAAGGGACAGATTCCCTTATAATTCCCACAGCATTTCACTGAACTCCTAGGTCTGCATTTTATTTTAAAATGTAATACAGTGAAACTCCATTGTACATCTAGTTAATTCCTGGGACAAATTCACAGGCATATGTGGCCAAAGGGGTAGTAGGAGGGAGGAAATGTTGAAGAGATACAAGGATTACTCTATTATGATGATTATGACACACCATTATATCCTTATCACCACTAAATGTTCACTGCATCCTGAGTGAAATTATCATCAAGATGATATCTATATTAAATGCTATTTGGGAAATTTAATGATCAATGATCAATAAGATGCTGTCTGTGAGGAACTGGTAATCTCCTGGCTATAGACTAGAGCAAATACAGTTTAATCTTATGCCAGCTCAGATTTTGGCCAGTAGTCCTTAAGGACCCTCTAATTAGACCAGTTCCCTATGCAAACCTTAACTAATTTCCCATTGGCATGTAAATGGGCCCATATAGCAAAGGAGATTTCCTTGTAAGGTTGCCATCATAGCGTACAATTCTGGGTTATAACGTTTATTCCTACAACCACCTTCTTTCCTGTCATACAACATATGCATCATTTCATATTTCTACAAAAATGTATTGATGAAATAAATAAAGATAAAATGCATTATACTTAAATATGATGAAAGTTCATTATTCAAATTAGAATTTATGGACCAACAAATCTGCAGACAAGTTATGGTGATAGCAGTGAATCTCAGTAATGATTCCCTTGATTCAAGCGTTTCTCTTAACAGAAGCAACTTTAAACAAATTACCCAGTTCATCATCTGACACTCCATTCTGCTTTGACTATATGGGCATAGACTCAAGATAATTATTAGTCATGTTAAAGTGCATTGGAAAGTTATTTTTCATTTCAATAATAAAATTCCACTCCTCAGAGGCACCTATTGCTTTCATTATAGTCTGTCCATTTCACTGTAAGAAATTAACTTAAAATTTACATAATGGAAATCTATTTTTACAGTGATTTACTCAGAGAAATATCAGTTGGCTTAAAGTTTAGGAGACCTTTCCAGTTGCCATATTTTAGATACTTCTAGATACAGAGTGTGAGAGTTAAAACAAATGTATTTGAGATTTTTGTCTCTCCAACAGCAGCTTCTGTAAGTTTTACTATGATCAATAGATGAGATAAAGTTTAATCAATATACTCCCTGTGGGATATTATAGCAATGTGGATTCATCTTTAACCAAAAGTCACACACCTGCAGTATAGCTTAGATGCAGTAAAAGATTTAAGATTCCCTTAGCCTACTCTGGAGATGTGATTTACTCCACAATCCATGCATCCAGAAAATAATCTCTCTGAAATAAATAAATAAATAATTAAAAAAACCACAAGGACCATTTGCCACTTGATAGTGTGATTTGTGCTCAATAAAATGGGGAGTGCATAGAGGACACAGACACTTTAGAATACTTTTTAACTTCCTGAACCAAAACCTTGATCCAATGAAGTAAAAATATATAAAGAATTAAAATCTCTGCACAAATATGTTTCCCTCTGTTATTCACGCTTCTATGTAACTGAGTTATCAGAAATTCCAATAATCCTGAATTCTGGAATGCCATGGAACCACGAGAAGCATTTATTATTACTTTGAAAAATTTCTATTTGGGTGTTTTGTTTCCAGTCAGTAAACTAGCAGAGTGTCACTAAGCCAGGGCTTAAGTATTCAACCCAGGGCTAAATGAGTTACATATGCCGCCCTCCCTCCACCTCCCACAGAAAATAAGTTATTCTTCTGGGGTCATGGCTGTGATTTGGGGTCATTACCACCACAAAGTAAGCTGTTAGATGAATGTGAGCCCCCAACTAGAAAAATCTGCAAGAGTCTTCTGTATCTTTATTGAAGCATGGTCAAAGTGACCACATTCTCATCCAGTCTCTATGATTAGTTAGCTGTGTGAGTCACTCAACCTTCTTAATCTACAGATATTTGCATCTATATAAGAACAGGGTTCTCTCAGTCATCTTTAGATCCCTTTACATTCTCAAATTTCATATTCACATGAGATTTTATGGTCAAGTTATTAGTGTAAATGTACCAACTAAATATAAGGTGGTACAATTACAAAACACAAGTCATGCACAAAGACTTCGGATTTTAAGTGCGAGCCTGCTTTCTCTATCTCTGCCGTGTCTGCATGAAATGTCCTTAGTGAGTTGTCCCTGTATTAGAAGAATATAATAGTTTTGATGAGGGTGGATTAAGGCTTGCTATTAAGGCTCCAATTAAGGTATTTTTGACTTCTAATAAGCTAAACTTTTATAAATAAATTTTGCCTGTAGAATAAAAACTCATTGTATATCAGATGATATTTTTATATGAATATATTTGAAACACTTTTCTGGTTATTTTTCATCTTCTTTCCATGAGTATGAATCCTACATGCAAACCTCCTTAAATATTTTTCTACTCTACTTTTCAACTTTGCAAATTGACTTTGTCATTATTTTGAAATATCTCTTACTTTTTGCTGTTATGGAATTCCAAATTAAGGCAGTATTCCTACCTCCTATCTCAACACAAACTATGTGAAAATTTAGAAATGCATAAGAAAAATGCACCAGTATAAGGATGCACTGAATATATAGGAAGCGTTTGTTCACTAAGACTAGAACTAAACTCAACACAAACTGATCAAACACTTCTAATTCTCTGCAACTATTACTTTTTAAAGATATTTTAGAAAGATTTTTTTAAATTGAGCAATATTTTCAAATCTGATAAAAATGTTATTTTATTTCTTATGTTAGCATATAAATAGGCTATTGTACCTAAGTACTGCCATGGTGAGCATTTGACATAATTATGCACAATACTTAATATTTCCTTTTGGTTCTTTATGGTTATTATACGAAGAAAACATTAAAAATTTTAACAATAATGCAATGTATAGATAAAATCAGATTATGAATCAAGGTGGAAAAGAAGTAATATGGGGGACTATATTTATATAAATTTATACTAAAGCTCTTTATTCTATGAGAAATATTAAGAACTTTAGTAATTTTCTTATTGTTGCATTAGATCAAGGAGTATATATCTTAGACTTTACCATATGAAGAAATTCTAAAATTTAAAACAGTTTTGCTTCTGAGATGCTAAGAGTTAAAATGAGACTTTACTGTCTTCAGTATTCTTTTTCCTAGTGTGCGAAATGTATCCACACAAATCCTGGATGGCAGGTACGGGAATTCAATCAATGGGCTTTCTATGCATGTAATCATCTACTTTATGACGTGTAACTTCTGTAAATGCAGTTTTTTTTTGTTGTTGTTGTTATTAGTAGTAAGTTGAAATATATGGGAGGCAGCATACTATTGGTTTAAAAAAGAAAACAAGGTTTTGGGTGTAAAGTAAAGCTGGATCTAAATTTGGAGTCTCCCATGTTATCACTATGTAAACTTAGCCAAAGTACTCCACTTTCTGAGCCCTCAATTCTTCATCTGTATAACGGGATGAATAACATAGATACTTTAGGGTTCTTTCACAGGTGTTTAGCATGCTATATAAAGCCCCTGGCCCACAGATAGCAAGCAAAGAACAGTCACTATTTTAATGTGCCATTAAAAGGTCACATGATATAAGGTCACATTTCTAGAAAGCTCTCTCACTTTTCATGTCCAACATAGGATTATTCATCTCTCAGTAGCTATTCAGGAAATTCCCAAATTCCATTTGTAATACACTGGGGAATGAATATAGTCTATTTAAATCAAGGGTGTTTCTGTTGCTAGTAAATAGCCTGGTCCTGATTTTTTTAAAAAGGTGATAGTAAATATTGCTGCAAATTGCACATTCTTGTTTTGAGTTAACAGAGACAAAAGCTATACATGGTATGCTCTTAGAAATCTGAAGAATCTTACTAATAGTTTAGAAAACTGAAACACAAAAACAAGTCAGAAAGTTTTCACAAATGCCTATAAGACTCACACTTCCTTTCATTATCAATTCTATAAACTTGGAATTAATTGCACTACAGGGCACATTGCAAGATACATCTTTTCAAAGTACGTTTCCTTAATTAATACAAACATTTGGTCCCTCAGAAAGGTGGAAGTGTGGCTTGCTTTTGTGTTTGTTAATGTTTTCTGTTTTTTATTCACTGTTTATACCTAGAGGCCCATGTGAATGACACATTTTTATTAAAATAAAGAATAAATACTATGTAAATTATGCCCCCAAACAGCAGCTATGAGTGGAATTATTTTAAGGCAGCTTTGGGAGGATACATTTTAGTTTTCTAACCAAAACAAAGCAAAAAGAATAATGCATATGTTAATGGTTTTCTACATCTCAATATTTGTATTTGGAAACAATATACCAATCACCTGTGCATCCCAGAGAGTGGGAGAATATATCTAACATACCAAGTGTTCAATTAAAAGCTTCTAATAATATGGTGCAATTACTGAGGCAATCAATAATATCATGGTGCAATTAATTATATGTACATAATATATTTTTAATAAAATGTACATGTTGAAACATCCACATGACTATGCATGTATGTAAAGCATACATACTGGTTTGGAGTCCTGAAAGAAATCTTTTCAGAATTTCTTTCCATTAGTATAATTAGCCCAACATTTTAATTTTTTTAATTAAAAATTTGTTTTAATGTTTATTTATTTATTTTTAGAGACAGAGAGAGCACAAGTGGGGGAGGGGCTGAGAGAGAGGGAGACAGAATCTGAAGCAGGTTGCAGGCTTTGAGCAGCCAGCACTTAGGCCAACGTGGGGCTCAAACCCACAAGACTTGAGATCATGACCTGAGCCAAAGTTGGACACTTAACTGACTGAGCCACCCAGGTGCCACTTTAAAAATTTTTTAACATTTATTCTTTTTTGAGAGAGACAGAGAGACAGAGACAGAGCAAGGGCCAAGGAGGGGCAGAGAGAGAAGGAGACACAGAATCCAAAGCAGCTCCTGACTCTCAGCTGTCAGCATAGAGCCTGACGCAGGGCTTGAACTCACGAACTGCAAGATCATTACCTGAGCCAAAGTTGGACACTTAATTGACTAAAACACCCAGGTGCCTCTTTAGTCCTCCATTAAAAAAGAAAAACATTTACTTATTTTTTGAGAGAAAAAGAGAGAAATAGAGTGTGAGCAGATTAGGGGCAGAGAGAGAGAGGGAGACACAGAATCCAAAGCAGGCTACAGGCTCTGAGCTGTCAGCAGAGAGCCCAAAGTGGGGCTCAAACCCATAAACTGCAAAATCATGACCTGAGCAGAAGTTGGATGCTTAACCAACTGAACCACCCAGGCGTCCCAATTAGCTCTACAGTTTTACCAATTCGCAAGCCAGTTTGGCTTACTCTATGTCAGGGTTGCGCATCTTCAGAATTATTTATATTTTGAAACAGCAACTCCTCTCTGGTGGGGACCCCCTTGTGAATTGTAGGATGTTCCAACAGCGTCTCTGACCTCTACTGACAGATGATAGTATTCATACCCCAGCTGTGACATCCAAGCAGGTCTTGAGATGTTGCCAAATACCACCTGATGTGTGTGTGTGTGTGCATTGTCCTTGGATGTGAACCACTGTTCTATATTGGATGAGTGGTTTTGTGTGTGTGTACCTTGGGACATGAAGAACAGCACTGAGAGAAGTTTGTCTCTGACCTCAATTTTCTCCTCCCTTTTGTTTACCTTTTTGAACATACATTCTACTCCTCATAACATTTTGACAATTTGATTATCGTGTAAATGTAAATTACAGAATACAGCATTAATATCTAATTTTCATAAGAAACTTTTACCATTTGTTTACCAAATATTTTCACATCAAACTAAGAGCATGAAATATGTCATTCTCAAAGTGTGTTGTCTTCTATTGGTAAAAGATGGCCACATTTATAAATATCTTTTATAATGCTATAAGTTTTTAATAATTATAATAATTTTACTTATTATTTAAGTGTCCAAAAACATTTTAATACTTATAACAATTTTACTTATTATTTAAGTGTCCAAAAACGTTTTTGTAATATGGGATTCTATGGAATGACAAGGCAGAGTGAGCTTCCGTCTCATTTGACAACAAAACAATTTGACTTATATTTTCATCTGTTAGATAGTAATGACTATAATTAGGTTTATGCATATTATTTTATATACTTTGCCTATCCTGCAACTTCAAGCAATGCCCAGCTCTTGCTGTCAGTGTGACAGAGGGGCTATCTATGGACAAGGTATTATTTCTGTACTCACAGAGGGAAGAGGAGTGTTAAATATATAAATTAGTGCACAGAAAATTGTTTCTTTCCGTGCTTCGGTGCTGTGGGCATTTCTTTTTAAACTGAAGTAATAATGCTTATGTAAAAGGAAATTGAAACCCTTTATAAGCAATACATACATATCAAGGAGAACACTTACCATCATAGCTTTTGTTCAAAAAGATAATAAATAAAGAGTCTGAGAATAAGGACTTGATGGGAGAAAGTAGACAGATTTGTTAAAGATATCAAGCTCTCTAGGGTTTTAGGATTATCCAAGGTATAAATAAGAGGTACTTGATGTTACTTGTATATAACCTCTTGCATTTATCACACTTGTGGTAAGAAAGAAAAGAAAAAAGAAAAAATATTTTCTTGATCATGTAAGAAAAGCTTTAATGATCACTACTGCATGACATCCTACAATAAAAAAATATTATTTAGTGAGGTCTTCCTGACTGTGCTAAGTATTTTATATCAATTTCACTTAATTCTATCACATATTTATACAACATTATTATTCTTTGCTCATATATTTGAGACTCAGCAAGGTTCAATGACTAGAAGATCACATAGCTAGTAAATCAAGATGCCAGAATTCTCACCCTGGTCTATCTGTCTTCAGGAAGTAAGTACTTCTCAGGGCACCTAGGTGACTCAGTCAGTTGAATGTCTGACTTTGACTCAGGTCATGCATGATCTTGCCCTCCATGGATTTAAGCCCTGTGTCAGGCTCTGTACTGACAGCTCAGAGCCTGGAGCTTGCTTTAGATTCTGTCTCCCTTTCTCTCTGCCCCTCCCCTGCTTGGGGACACACGCACACACACACAAACACACACACATTCTCTCTTTCTCTCTCTCCCCCTCTCTCTCTAATTCAAACATTAATAAAAATAGAAGTACTTCTCTAAGTAGTACTCTATGCTGCCTTAGACAAATTAGCAGTTTTTGAGTGACTGTTAGGTGTGACTGTTTAGCATTTCATGCACATTGCTTCATGCATTCTTACAATAATTCCAACATATAGATGTTAATTTTCTTGTTTTACAGATAAGGGTAGAACATTTCCTATACACCCACAACTCTTGTGACAGAACCAGGAGTCAGAGATGAGTATTAGTCCCAAATCCTTGCTTTGTCCTGTAGCTGTATTTACCATCACTCAAGACACAAGATTCTCTAGCTTGTAGTTCAATACTACATAGCTTTTCTATTCAATTATGCTCACATCCATCAAGTTAAATGGAAAATGTAATCTGTTTGGTGAACAATATACAACTGACCCTTGACAAATGCAGGATTTAGAGACGTTGACCTCTTCTACCCACACACAGTTGAAAATCCACATATAACTTTTGACTCCCCAAAAACGTAATTACTAAGCCTACTGTTGACTGAAAACCTTATCAATAACATAGTCAATTAATGCATATTTCATATATTATATGTATTAGATACTGCATTCTTACAATAAAGTAACTAGGGAAAAGAAATTATTATTATGAAAATCACAAGGAATGGGACACCTGAGTGGCTGTTGGTTAAGCATCCAACTCTTTTTAAAAATTTTTTTTAATGTTTTTTATTTATTTCTGAGAGAGAGAGAGAGAGATTGGGAGAGAGACAGTGTGATCAGGGGAGGGTCAGAGAGAGAGAGAGACACAGAATCTGAAACAGGCTCCAGGCTCTGAGCTGGCTGTCAGCACAAAGCCCGACATAGGGCTCGAACCCACAAACCATGAGATCATGACCTGAGTGGAAGTTGGACGCCCAACCGACTGAGCCACCCAGGTGCCCCAAGCGTCCAACTCTTGATCTTGACTCAGGTCATGACCTCACAGTTCATGAGTTCAAGCCCCATATTGGGCTCTACACTGTTAGATGCTTAGGATTCTGTCTCTCCCTCTTGTGGCCCGTCCCCCCTCAAAATAAATAAATAAACTAAAAAACAAACAAAAAAGGAAAATCATAAGGAAGAGAAAATACATTTGCAGTATTATTATTTAAAAAAAATCCACGGACAAGTGGACCTCTGCAGTTCAAGGCCATGTTGTTCACGGGTTAACTGAACTCAAACTGATTAGCTACATGCATTCTAAATTTGACAGAAAGCCATCTGATACACTACTCAAAGAATCAATTAATTATAATTTAATTATCTTAATCAAAAATAGAATGGAAATAAAATATTTCACATTTTATTTTATTCATTTAACATTACTGCAAGAGGCAATAAAAATCTTTATGTGTCTAAAGATTAAAACATATCATACCTTACTAAGCTATTAGCAGTGTCGGGATCTTGTGCCAAAACTGTGCCAACAACAGTCCCAATCTTGGCATTTTCATAGACTTCCATGACGTAAGAAGGCATGGAAAACAGTGGTGGTTCATCTACATCCCCAACAATGATCTTCAGCATGGTAGCATCTTTGAAAGGACCCAAGTGAGAAAAGCGAAAATCAAGGTGTGTATTTGCTCCCTCTATGGTGAGAGTATATGACTTCTTTTTCTCATAGTTCAGTGGCTGTTGGGAAAAAAAAAAAAAAAATATATATATATATATATACATACATATATAAATAAGATTTCAAATATTATGAGAGCCATGCCATTTCAAACAAGCACTTTCCCCCCATTCTTTAAAACAAACATGGATAGATTTAAGTCAATCTCTTTCCATTTATCAGCAGACTATGAAGTTTGTCTTCACAACAACATTAAAAACAAAAATCATGAAAGCCCAAGTCTGAATCCACTGTAATTTTTCACAGCTATAAATAGGATATTAACTAGGAACAAAACCACATTTCCCAAAGGCAAACAAATACTGTCTTTTTGGAGACTCCCATTCTTAGCCTCTAGTAACTTCTCTCTTCTTCTCTTCAGTCTGCATTAGCCATCTTAAAAATATGTATTACTAATTTTTTGACTTTATAAAATAGAGTTCTGTTTTGCATTTAAACAATTTATGTTTTATTATTTATTTTTATCTATCATCATCTGACTTTCACCTTGGTGGTTTTAAACTTGGTCTTTTATCTTACAATCTGATAATTTTTAAGTTTTCAGTTTAACAATATTTCCTTTGAATCTTCTTAAGATATTTTACACAAACTTTTGAATCTTATTTTTATTGTTTAACTTATTTTTTTCTATTTTGATGCTATTACCATTTCATATATTTGCTTTGTGTTCATTTACTTCGATATATTTTTATGTTTTGATCTGCTTTTTTAAATTATAATCTTTTTTCTTAAGTTTATTTATTTTGAGAGAGAGCATGAACAGGGAAGGAGGAGGAGAAGGAAGAGGGGAGAGAGAGAGAGAGAGAGAGAGAGAGAGAGAGAGAGAAAATCCCAAGCAACCTCTGAGAGGTCAGCCTGCAGAGCACAATGTGGGGCTTGAACTCTCTAAACATTGAGATCATGACCTGAGCCAAAATCAAGAGTCTGATGGTCAATCGACTGAACCATCCTGGTGCCCAAAATAATAACCTTTTGTTGTTGTTGTTGTTTATACCATTTGTTTTTTTTAGTTTTGGGTCCACATCAATACTTTCTCATCATCTTTTTAGGGTTTTTTGTCTTTTATTTTAAAATCATCTGATATATATATATATATTTTTTTTTTCTTCTATTAATAATATAGGTCAGGAGTCATTAATTTACTTACAATGATGAATTTGCTCCAAGGAATATATGGTCTAACTTGGGACATAAAATAGTAAATAGACATTTATATCACTGTATATTTAATGCCTCAGGCATACTAGTATTATGAAAATAATAATGATACAAAATCAGATATGGGAGAACCTATAAGCAGCTATGTATTGTTTCTAAGAAGAAATATTTTTTCACCTAACTGAATGCAATGTGTTAGCCTTGATGGATGTAATAGACTCTATGACCTAAAATGAGCCCAGGTTTAGGATTAACAGTGTCAAAAGTTTTCAGGGTAATGTTAGCGCAAAGGATGCAGAGGTCAGCCATGATAGAGCCTGGTGAAGTATCTACTGATGCTAGTCTACCTGATTAATACCTGTGAGAAGAAACAGAGAATGTTTTCCCCCTATTTCTGCCACTGATTTTACACTAGGGTGCTTCAGTCTTGCAGTCTTCCTTCCGGGCAGTATATAAGAATGATTATCTCCTCTGGGGGAACTCAGATAGTTTCTTTTAGTCTAAGGGCCAAGGAGAAGCTGATTAGAAAGAGTGTCCTTAAAGAGATTTTTATAAACAGAATGATCAGTCCTACTGATGATTATTTCCTTTATCTCTTCTGAATTGCCTTGGAATATTGGCCTTCCAAGAGACTGAAGATACATAGAAGGAAAAACAACCATTTAATTACCAAATAAGATACTAAGAACCTAGAACCTGTCATACATCTCAGGGACATGGATGAAACTGGGTCATTGCAATAGTTTACAAGTTTTTATAAGACAAAATAAAAATGTAAAAAATCTTAAATACTCAAATTTTTAAAAGTAGGCAATATATCATATAAATACATGTATATATGATAAAATATTTTATATTTTAGATTTATATGTTGTTTTGGTTTTTTAAATCTTTTATTTATTTTTAAGTGTGGGGGTAAAGGCAGAGAGAGAGGTAGACACAAACTTGGAAGCAGGCTCCAGGCTCTGAGTTGTCAGCATGAGCCTGACAAGGGGTCTGAACTCATGAACTGTGAGATCATGATGTAAGCCAAAGTTGGGCGCTTAACCAACTGAGCCACCCAGACACTCCTAGATGTACATATTTAAAAGAAACATTAATTGGTTCTACAGTTTATGAATCCACCAGATGGGGGTCATTTCCTTCTGAGGGAATTTAAGTTACAAATAAATTGCCCTTTATCCTTCCTTGACCCCTTTCTCCTTAACATTATTAGTAAATTAGAATTTGTCTTTCACTAATTCGGTACATCTCATTCAATCTAAATAGTCTATCCTAGAAATGGTGCACATCTATCACCTATCAGGGATTGGGTAGGTGGATACGATCCCTGCTGGGCACAGAGAAGCATGGGATATCAGAATCTAGGTATCTGTTCATGGGAAGCAACACCCTTAGCAGATTTTAAATATGTTTAAATCAATGGAATATTTTATAGTCAACCTGCTACATCTGGTAAACTACAATGATTAAGGCTCTTGTCTTTGAGCTTCAGTGTTTGAGACATAAGACTAAAAGTAAAACAGGACAAAGCCCATAGGATTTGTTTACTGGAGATGCTTAATATCTCTTTTCCGCTAAAATACAGGATTTTAAAAGAGTCATCTTTATTTATTCATGTTGTAGGCTTTTGCATCTTTCTGACTCTCAATGAAATTTGTAAAGGTAATTTTGGCCACCTCTACACTATCGGATATTATTACCAAGTTGTGAATTTGATATGACAGGCATCTATTGGTTTGTTTTTAGCAGGTCCCTTGGCAACCTCTATTTCATTTATCTTAACACTAGCCTACCTACTGCTAAGGTACAGGCTGTTTATATGGGCACATGGTTTCATGCTTATGATTCTCTAATATATATTTAACTGCCTCAAGGCAAGGATACTCATTTTGTAGGAGTTATTTGCTGCGACTGGCAGATGGATGGATAGGGATCCAGCTAGAACCACTAAGGAATGAGAATATTATTTAAGAATGAGACAGGGATTTAGAAGCAAATAAATTAATGCAAACGGAAATATTTTAACAACCTTTATATAGAAAATCTGGCGGTGCTAAGTGGGGATTGTAGTATTATGTATAAAGTGTGTTAATTCTTTGTTTTGCATTAAAACAACAATAGTGCATAGATATTGGATTAGGATTATAATTATTCTTTTACCTACTCCAAATACTCATCACCCACACATTTTAAATATATCTTCCAGTAATTGCCTACTAATCATTTGTTCCTGGGAAACTATTTAAAACTCTGCCGGTGGGTTGTACTTTCCATAGTTACCAGATTTTTTTTTTTTTTTTTACATAGAAATAGTATATCAAAAACAGTATACCAGGAATGGTGAAATCTATTACCTAAAGCCTGGCTTTGATAAGAAGATACTGGAGGGAACATGATCAAAAGAAAGAAAATTTGCCCAGGCTATTGAGTTACCACAGAAAGCAAAAACATGAAATATCTGGCTGACATTTTTAAAACACAAAACATCCATTTCTGCTGCCTTAAAACAAAATAAAACAAAAACCAATACAGAATAACTCCATAAACATGAGGCATTGTATGAACTTGATAAAGGGCTTATATAACCAGACATTGTTCATGAGAATAAGAAAATGATTTTTTCCAATTATATATTAAAATGTCAACTGTCCATGCTTTTAGAGGTCTTTCTTGCTGTATTCTGAAAACATTGAACAGTGATTAAAATACTCAAGCTAAAGAAAAAAAATTAGGAAAGAGTTCTTCCATCTAGAGCTATCTGCAGACTTTGAAAAATAAGTCTTTGTTAATTTGCTCACTGATTATCTATTCCATAAATTTTGCCTCACCTAGATATTTGGTGTGGTGGATGGAGGTTTGTAATTTAAATATAGTTTATTTAATTTAACAAAATTGTGAAACTATTTCAACTTTCTATTTTTGATAATCTGTAAGTCTGGATTATCAATTTAGTTGTTTAATATTAGAAGTAGGTATGCATGAAACAAAGGTATTCTGTTGATTACTAATATAATATTTATGTTTAGGAAGAAATATTCCAGGAACACTATCAAATGTTTTTTTCATTTTTATAGAATTTACCTTGGGTTTATTTTCCTAGACAAGTTTAGTTGTGGTTCAAGCTCTGTAATTTATAAACACAATCTACCACATCAACTCATACTTAAAGAATGCAGTGATTTGTATTGTCAAATTTAGTAAATTAATATTATTTTTGATAGAGTATATGTCAGTAATGTAATTGCCACAAGTACAACATGTATATGTATTGACAATTCTCAACTTAAAAAACTTAAATGAGCTTTAATCACATGAATAATGCATGGCATACACAAAAGATAGTTCTACAGGATTTGATGTAAGATATTTGTCTTTCTAACTTCTAACCACCCAAACATTCCTGGGATAATTCCACTTGTGATGTGCTCTGTTTTACTGTAACAGTGCTGAAAAGGATTCTGTAGGTGTTCAGAAATGTGGTTGCTTTTAACATTTCGATTGGGTTATTAGGTTTTTGTGTTAATGCATTAATTTCTGAGGACTGCCATAACCACGTACCACAAAGTGGGTAGCCTGACACAACAGTTTATTCTTTCACAGTTCTGGGGGCAGAGTCTGAAACTGGGCTGGGCTGAGCTTTCTGTGGGCTTTAGGGAATATAATCTGTTCCCTGCCTGTCCCAAGTTCTGTGACTGCCCTGGCATTCCTGCAGAAAAAGGCACCCCCAGATCGGTTGAGAATTGAATTTACATTCACTCTAATCCAATCACTTGTACGATGAAATTCCAGGTTTGGTGTTCAGAAATTTAGCTTTGCAGCTGCGGACTATAAAGAGTTTTTGTTTGTTTGTTTTTCCCCAGGAAAGATAGATTTCAGATAACTCATGCCATAATTATATTGGATAGAGGATGTATTCCCTAATACAATATACCCTCCTTCATAAAGCTCAAAATTGTTTGCTTGTGATGTCCACTCTTAAAGGACAATGCAGTTAGATATGAAGCCACTGACTCACATTTATTTCACTTAGTATCATCTACATACTCCATGCATGCCTAAAAGTAATTTCCCATGCAAAGTTTTCCCTGACCCTCCTTCAGCTTTGAAAAATTGGCTCTTTTATCTGCAAACTCATAACAATTTAAGTAAACCTATACCATTAACATTTGACATCTTGTATTATAATAATTTTTTACATCTACTTCAGTTTAGCTAAGAAAAAGAATATCATCTAATTCATCTTCATATTTCAAGTATCTGGCATAACTTCTAGGACATGGTGAGTAATTAATAGCTCTTCCTCAATCTCAAACATAGCTGTATTTAGAGAACAGAAAAGTGCTATTACACAGTTTATGTTTGAAAGATGAAAATTTTTGTATTATTTCTAAAATATGACTCCTATATGTAACCTAACCAACTAATATATATTAAGTCACTTAACCATCACAGCACTTCCATGAGTTATAATTGTTTCCCATTTACAAATGAGAAAATCAAGGCACAGAAAAGTTAAACTTGCCAGGTCAATAGCCCATGAGCAGTATATATACGTGGGATTTGATTTCAGGCAGTGGGATTCTATACGTTGTGCCCTTAAGCACTATGCTAGATGGCCTGAAATCTGTAGCACATAAATAGTGTAATAAAACATTCCAATTCGGTGACTGAAGACAAACTGATTTTTGATGGAATATAATATCCTCACAATTAAAATATATATTCATGCATCTTTTCCAGCACTGCTTATAACACTGAAAATGAATTAATAACTTAATTAATTATAATTTCATTAATTCTGGCTACCGGAACTTTATAATTTCCTTAATTCACAGACATAGAGCTAAGAAACTCAAATCCTTTTCACACAAAATCCTCTGTCTCTTCTGCCCATGTCAGAAGACCTTATTCTGGTGTGATTTTAATGTCCTCAGCCACTGGGGTTTCTCTTAACTTCTCTGTAATTACTGCTCAATGTCCTCATGTAGTTCACTGTCAATGACTTGACTCCAATATTCATTTTAAATTTTCGTTTCCTAATTTCATCCTATTACTTCTAGTAATTACTTTTACATATCATTGCTCTCTCTAACTTATAAAATAATACTTTTCCCTCTTTAATATTAACACATTTTACATTACTATAGATAGTTATCATTCTCATCCATCACTTTCCAGCCAGCTCTACATATTTGGAACTTTTTAATTGTTCCTCATTAATCACATCTACTACTCATTAAATCACACTAGTATAGTCTTCCTCTGGACTTATATAACCATCATAGATAGAAAGATACTGAAAATAGCCTTTAACCAAGTTGCTCTATAAATCAATTCACTTTGGAGTTCAAGAAGTTCCTAAAAAATTTTTTTTTAAATAGAAGAGACTTCTTATTTATTTTTATTTTTTTAAATGTTTATTTATTTTGAGAGAGAGAGACACACAGACAGTGTGAGCGGGGAAGGGGGAGAGAGAGAGGAGAAAGAGAATCTTAGGCTCATGCTATCAGCACAGAGACTGGTGTGGGTCTCAAACTCAGGAAACCATGATGAGATCACGACCTAAGCCAAGAATGAGTCCAATGCTTAACCGACTGAGCCATCCAGATACCTCAAGAAGAGACTTCTTATGATCTTACCTTGGTCCAATTTCTATATTGCATTCTCATCCAGATTTTATAAGGCAACAATGGGGGATAATAATGAAATTGATACCAACATTTTAATATATGCAGATGTCATTTCAATCATACAAGAAAAAGGGGGGGTGAGGGGCAACTGGGTGGCTCAATTGGCTAAGCAACGGACTTCGGTTCAGGTCATGATCTCACAGTTCGTGGGTTTGAGCCCTGTGTCAGGCTCTGCACTAACAACTCAGAGCCTAGAGGTTGCTTCAATTCTCAGTCTCCCACTCCCTCTGTCCCGCTACCTCTCATGCTCTGTCTCTTTCTTTCTCTCTCAACAATTAATAAACACTTATTTTTTTTAATCATGTAAATAATGCCCAAAACCTGGACTTGTAACTGATACTATTATTAATTTTTGCTGACAAAAAGTGTATTTTAAATAATAATGTTATGCCACAAATCTAAGAAAAATGGCATGGATTTGAATAATGTTTCTTCAGCTAGGTTTTCTTATTATGCCATGGTTTGTGATCCTCGTCAAAGATCTTTCCTGGATGGTAGACATTCTGTGGAGATTAGAACACATGCACAAACTTTCTTGTTGTAAATGTCTCTGTGCAGAAGAGAGTACAGCTCATTCCATGTGGATAATTTCAAGAATATTGATATAAATAAATATTATGTGTTTGCTTGCAGTCACTGAAGACTGGAAAAAATAAATGGGAAATGTTTATTTCAAGTAACAAATACACATATATAATATAGATCAAGACATATACTATATATTATATTACTTATATTTTATACAGCATATATGTGTATATGTGTGTGAATTTCCATATATATGATAATTTACCAATAGTCCATGATATGAATAGCTTAATTCATGAGGAAGCTTCAACCCATTATCAATTTCCAACTGATATATTAAAGCATATTATAGACATATCCATGTAAAACCAGCCAATTCACACCCAAAGTAGATTCAACTGATAGCTATCACTTCATGGCCATGCCTATATTTGAGTATAAGAACAAAATTGTCCCAAAGCAGTCCTATGGCAAAAGTCATTTCAAATACAGTGATGGGTTTAACTGAATTGAAATGTGACTCCTCTCTTTACCTTCTGGTTCAACAGGAGAAATAGTTTCCAGATTATATATAACACCTTATAAGAATAAAAATAGCCGCTTGGAAGGTTTTTTTTTTTTTTTTTTAACAATAATATATCCAAATAGTTCATTAGAATTAGAAACCTAGTTCTAGGTTTTGTAAATAGTTCATTAGAATTTGAAACCTATTTCTTCTTTAAAAAACATGTGCTGATGCGTTTGCCTTTATGGCCATTTGCAATGGGTTGGAATGTCTTCTTTACCACACAATGTGGCTCAGAGCCCCAAAACTACAGTCCAATGGCAAGGAATATTCTGATTCTATCAGTCAATGCAAGGTAAAGGAATAATAAAGAAAAATTCAATAAACATATTCCACTAAACAGTCAAAAATATGATTATTTGGCATAGACCTAGTATGGTTATAATTGAACATATTTCATACTTTTTTCTCTTAGGATTAACTTAAACTTGAAAAACAATTATAACTTTATGTTTTTCTATGGTCCATTTCAAATCATTTATTAAATAAAATAATAGCAATCTTTTTTCACACTGAACACTATGAAGATTTAAAAAAATACAAAGTTTCCAAAAATATCGAAGTTTCCAAAATACTATTTAACAAGTATTGCTGACAGAAATACATTTATACCACACATAGATGTATGTCTATGGCAATTATCAGTGCATTCATAGTGAATTAATTAGAATAAGTCTTCCTACTCTATCTGATCTTGCAGATTTAAGAGAGATATAGAATTGCTATGGTTTCTACAGTGAGAAATCAATGAAATATCTATTATATATAAAATAGAAAAGATAATCCAAAGATGGATATTTATGACTGATATATACCTAAGAATGTTGTACTACAAAGATATTAAGCTTGAACTTTGCAAAAAAAAAATATTTTAGAGAGGAAGGAAAGGGAAGCAAATTACTAAAAAACATTGAATGACAGCATGCATGTGTGATATAATATACACAGAATATTTCATTTTCTGCATGCTTATATGTGAATTGGATAACATTGAATAAAGGAGAGCAAAATAATTATCACATGCAGTGGTCTGAAAAGTGTAATTAAAAGTTGGTGCAAACAGGAAAAAAAGGAAGACAAGAAGAAAGTAGAAATTGAGGTATACTGCAATAATTAGGCAGACACAGCATAGATCACAAGTTTTATCTTATTTTATATATTTTTAATCACCTTGTAAAATGCTTACATAAGTCAACAGCAGATTCAAAGACTTGAGACGATGCCATGGATCTCTCAATGTCAGGACCCAAACTTACATTTCCTCTGATAGTAAAGATCGTATTTTCCGACACTGTCCACTGACTTAAAGACCAAGTTTAAGATTTTTTTTTTTTTTGGCTTAAAACAATAGACAACATATATGATTTTTAAGTACACCCAAAGAAAGAAAATAATACAGATGGTTTTTGCTGAAAGTCAGGAGAACAAATAGGGTTGGATACTTGAATTAAAAGACTGATAATAAAAAGGAACAAGTACCATACAGAGTGCAAATTGATAGGAAGACCGCAAGAAGAGCATCTGAGCAAGGCCGCTAAGAAGCACACATCCCTAGCTACAGAGGTTTATGGCAGCGGAATGAGTGCATAGACTTGCGTTCATCCTTACCTTTTTCCCCCTTTCCACCCAGTCAGGCTCCATTAAACAATGAATGAAAGTTGTCAAAGTGTATTTACAATGTACCACACCGTGGACCAGTGAATTCGACTTGGCAATTTTCTGATAAAGGGATGATACGGCCAGGAATGAGCAGATGCTCTGCGAACTGATTTAGAAAGCAGCGCTGATTTTGATCTTTGGGAAGATTAGCAGTTCTGACTTGCTGGCCAAGGTGAGCTGCCTTACAGATTAAATAAGAAACAGGTTTTAAAGGACTGTCTTATTCATTTCCTGCCATCTGAATCAGTACCTCTTAAAGGTAAAAAAGGTAAAAAACACTTAGTTACACAGGCTGTTTTTCATTTTGTAATTTTTTATAATATGCAGAATATGGCAATGAAATAAATTGGGTTAATAATCTTAATCTGGGGCACCTGGGTGGTTCAGTTGGTTGAGCGTTGGACTTCGGGTCAAGTCATGTTTTCACCCTTGATGAGTTCGAGTTCTGTGTTGGGCTCTGAGGTGTTAGCCTGCGTCAGATTCTGTTTCCCTCCCTGCCCCTACCCTGCTCATACTCTGTGTCTGTCTCTCTCAAAAATAAACAAACATTTTTTAAAAATCTTAATTTGAAAGATCAAAGAATTAGAGGAATGTAAACATTAATACATCTTGAAGGAAGTATAGACTACATTACAACATCAATTCATGGAAAAAAGTGAAAGGATTATTTTGAGTAGATCATCAGTATCAGTACCATTTGCACAATTGAAACGATTCTCATCTTGAAAAACAACTGTCGCGTGTGTGCAATGAAGTGTGGAATAAAGAATGTTATTTAAATATATGTGCACACATATGCACATAAACTACTTTGTCTTTGTTTTGCACAAACATCATCAAATTAATTGAGGCCACACACGGTGGTAAAATCCCTAGAGTTATTAATTGCATAGTATATACTTGTATTTCAGATCCTGTATATATTCAAACCATCCATCACCTTCACATTTTGCAAATATGCTGCAACTTCCTCCTTTATGAAGGCCTAGTGCTCAATTAGCAAGAATTGCTCTCCTCCTCAGCTGCCCCCACACCAGCTGGATCATCGCAATCTTTACAACCATTCATTTAGCACTCCTGTTTGATTTTCTCAGGGAAGGGGGCAAAGCATCTCGGGTTGTTTCTTTCCACCCTCAATCAAGATCCTACACAGGGTCATATCTACCCCAATCTATCTTTTTAAATCAGTTATCCTCTCTTTACCATCCTAAGTCTCTTGTCTCTATTGACCTTTTACACATCTGCATAGAAGACATACATTCAGTCGCTCAACTTGCAGTTAAAATCCTCCTTTTATCATGTACTCATTGATTTGCTTTATAACATTTCTCATTACAATCTAAGGAAAGAAAGATTAAAATGACAAAGCATTTTAGGTGAAGACATCAATATTTTACATAGTCTAGTGCTAAATACTGTTTTGTAAGTGTTTACACACTCTGAATTCCATTTTGCCGGGATGCCTTCATGGCTCAGTCAGTTAAGTGTCGGATTCTTGATCTTGGCTGAGGTCATGATCTCACAGTTCATGAGATCAAGCCCTGTGTCAGACTCTGGACTGACTGGATGTCTGCTTGGGATTTTCTTTCCTTCTCTCTCTCTGCCCCTCCCCCACTGAATTTCCCTCTTTCTCTCTCTCTCCCTCAAAAATAAATAAAATTAAAAAAAATTCTACTTTGTGGCTCCCTCTTTGTAGCATCTAAAAAAAAACCCCTCAATTTTAGCCAATATAAAATTATATGTATTGGGTGAATTAATAAAATTTATACAGTTCAAGTAGAAAAGTATATACAAAACACGCAAATAAAATAATTATGCAGTTAGATGACAGAAAGATAGATAGATAGATAGACAGATAGATAGATAGATAGATTCACCTCAATACCTACAGTAGCATGTCAGAATAAAATTTCTCAACCTATGTTATGAACCTATTCTACAGTAGAATCATCTAGAGTACTGATAAAAAAGGCGAATTCCTTTTTATCTAGTCTTTCTGAGTCAAAATAGATGAAGACAAAGCCCTGGGATCTGAATGTTACTAGGTTTCCAAGCTAAAATCATTCAATATCAAAAGACTAAGTCACATTGCAGTAGGAGTTATATTTAAATCTTTCTTTGCTAATATCTGTGTTTTTTCATTTTTACAATGACATAAACATAATGTACTCTTAGAAGTAAAAAGTAATAAATAGATTTAGTCCAATGACAAATTCTTTACAATAAAAAAGAGTCAGGGAGAAGGATAATGGTTCTACTAAAGCTGTCTTGATGAATCCATGACTGGCAAACAAAACCCCGTATTATATTGAATGTTAGCTAACATGGTGAAGATTTTTACATTAGTTGGAAATGTTTCTTAATGCTACTTAAATTAGTGCAACATAAAATAATTAATATTTATGCATTAATAGAGCAGTAATAGAACTGGAATTCACGATAAATCTGTTATCTGAAAACAAAGATGGGGGCACATTCATGGTACATTCTACATCAGATCTTCCCATTATATATATTTATTTTTCTAAGAAAAGATCCAAAAAGTCAGACATAGCCATAATTAAAATGTAATCACATCTTCAAAAGGAAATATGTTAGCATTTTAACGACTTGACAATATGGATTATTCATACCATTATGGATCATTCATGGAAAAATGGGTGAATTGACTAAATCAGAGAAAGTATGCTCTTTTTACCTTCTTTAAAGAAAGGATCCCTTCTCTGGTCTCTTTGTCAGTGGAGATGGAGAATATCCCAATACCATCACCATTAATGATGGAGTAGGTCATGTCAGCATTTGAACCAGTGTCTGCATCATTTGCTTTGATTTTCCCAACAGCTGACCCAACTTGAGCTGACTCAGGAACATAAAGCTGATAGTGCTCTGAAAAATATTTCATATTAAAATTTTCTGATGGTAATAGGTTCATAAAAAAGTAGCTTCATAAGAAAAATAAATTAAACTTGTTAGGCCACATATTCAAACAAACATTGTATTAAGTAGTATATAAAATGGATGTGTTTTTATGTTTTAAATATCAGTAAATTGCTTAGTAGTGAAATACTAGATTTACATAAACTTTAACATATATGTAAAAAAAACCTACATTAAAAAATTTGTAGATATCTTAATAAAAATATTTTATTAGCTCTACATCCATAGGAAACTGAATAAAAGATAAGGGAGGTCTAATTTGCTTCTTATGTTGAGCAAAACTAAATTAGTCAAGTATTAACGTAATCCCCAAAGCATTTCTCCTCTATATAGCATGCAAAATTAAAATATAAGAGTGTATAAACTTGTAATTCAAAGTGAAAACAGAGAAAACAATATAATGTACCCGTAAGTACGATTATTATTATGATCAACAAAGTTAAGTTTAATGAAATGTAAAAGCCATGACAAAGAGAGACAGTAAATGTATTTATGCATTTAATTTCCATGTATTCCTGGTCAGCTTCTAAAAAGAATTTAAAGTGGTTTTATAATAAAGTTATAAATAAAATAATTAAAATAAAAATGACTAATTTAAAGAATGAAAAAGATGAATATAATGACTACATAGGATGATGCTTTATTTGTCATTGAATTAATTATTACATGCAGATCCTGTAGTCAAAAACATTAAAACACTATTGACTCTATAAATCTCATGATCTGATATGCAGTAATATATTTGTCAGTATGTTCTTATACTGAATATATACACTGATAATTTTTTTAAATTTCAAAGTTTGTCCTGATACTACATTCCTTCAGAAAGAGCTCATAGTACTCTCTTCAAAGAAACTTATAAAATAGATATTAAGAAACTTAATGGTCGCATCATTACCAATTGTTTTATTGACAAGTTAGAAACATATCTATTAAAACAATATATTTGTTATAGCAAATCTCAAATAGCAATACAAATGATGGAAACCTTAAATTAAAATGTAATTGTATAAAAGACTTTCAACCAAGACTAAATTAATGGTGTTTAACATTATGCATGGACTTAATCAGACTATACAGACAAGTGAATGCGGAGCCTGTATGAAAATCATTTTCCTGAACCAATGTTTTGTTAGTTATGGTGTGATAATATTTTTTCAAGTTAATATATCTGGTAAAGGTGTGTAGTAGTCTAATTGGCTTCTAAAGATACAACTGTTTGTTTTAAAGTGCTATATGATTTATGTGTCTATGTTTATTCAAAATTCAACAAACTTTTTTTCCCAGTTCTCTTCTATAAAAATTTGAGAGGCTACCTGACATTTTTTAGTTCAATAGTCCTCACCGACTTAACATTTCCTGGGTAGACCACCCTCTTCCATGAAATGCATGATCCTCTGACCTTCATCATGTGTTTTTATCAGGATCTGTCATATTGCTGAACAGTCTATCTGTTCTGACATATTTAATTGATCTGCAAAGAGCATGAGACCCAAATTCCTACAGGACTTTACCTCTCTACTTGGAGTTGACTTGTGAAAGGGTAGGCAGGTGAGTCACAATGATCCAAAAAGGATACATTCCATAAAATGTGAGAACTGGAATGAGGAAAGACCTTTAGTCTCTCTTTGGTGGCAAAGCTATGAAATGTTGGAAGGGGTTTCTGACAATAGTCACTTTTCCAAAATTCATGTTGAAGTTCCTAATCTCAGTACAAATTCAGTATCAGAAGGAAGCCATAATAATTTTCAGACTTTGTAAACACCATAATGTTCCTAGGTAGTTATATAAAATAGGGCACAATTCTATTAAAAAATTAGAGACAAAATTTGGAATTCATCTCCTAATTTTTTTTTCTGAGATAGAAAGGCTAGAAAGTCAAGTTCCTAGTTGCTAAGGTCTCTAAATAGCAGCTTAACTTACCACAATTCTTTAAGCCTCCCAAAAGACTTTCAACCAGTTAAAACTGGGATGTATACTTACAAACAAAAGAAGTCTTAGTTCACAGAAATAAATAAGCCAATCACATAATTATTATGGTAGTAGTACTACAAAGCACGTTGTTTTTACAAAGAAAATTACAAAAAGTTGTATAAGGTAGTCATAAAAGACTCGTCCCAGAAAACATTTAGGCTGTGTTTCATAAGAGAAAGCATGTCCGTGGAAGAAGATCAAAGGGTCAGAGGAAGAACTGATACTTGTTGATACATTCTAAGCCCTGCAAGCATAGCATCTTCACCATTCATGATGCTCCATTAGGTAAATTATAGTGTATTAAGATTAATATTTCA
The DNA here is from genome assembly GCF_003009895.1 of Hyaena hyaena. Lineage (NCBI taxonomy): Eukaryota > Metazoa > Chordata > Mammalia > Carnivora > Hyaenidae > Hyaena > Hyaena hyaena. The sequence continues at coordinate 543,933 of NW_024081471.1, read as the reverse complement.
ATATTTATTATTTCCACATAGCTGAGAATTTGTGAGTTGTAAACAGTACTTAAAATGTCTCCTAATAACTAGAAAATAGCTGATAGATAAGATTTATTCAGAAGTCAGAAAGTGTTTAGAAAATTTTTTTAGAACTTCTAAGGACTATGTAAATAGCCAGGTACCTAAAAAATACTTTAAATTTCAGGACAATAATTATGGTGAGTTTCTTTAGAGAAAAATAAGCAACACAGTTTCACTGAGGTGCAACTGGCATACAAAGACCTATACATATTTACTGTGTACAGTTCCATGGGTATAAATATAGGCAAACACTGGCAATAGCATCAGCAAAATCAAGTTATTAAACATATTCAACATCTCCATATTTTCTTGTGTCTTCTGCTTTTGTTTTATTTTGTGTTTGTGGTAAAAATACTGAACATGAGGTCTACTCTATGAACACATTTTGAAGTGCACAAATTGTATTGTAAATTTACCTATTGTAAAGTAAAGGTACTATGTGGCATGACAGATCTCCACAACTTATTCATCCATCATTAGGGAAATTGTATGCCCATTGAAAAACAATTTCTCATTCCCTTCAGCCTCCTGCCTTTGACAATCACTATACAATTCAATGACCTTTGGATGGACATGATAATAAAGATCATAAAGAATATAAACAATAGACTTGCCAGGAATTAAATAATTTAAAAAAATCTTAAAGGTCTTTGGGACCAGGATCCTTCTAAAGAGCCTAATGTATATTTAAACCTTAGGTGTTTTATTAATATTTGTGTTTAACATAGACATTAACATTCATATGCACATTTGTAACTTTAACCCAATATAATATCTTTATGTGTCACATGTTTAGTATAGTGTGATTAACCATGGGAGGAAATATATTGAATTATCCTAAAATAAGAAAAAACATCAGACAAACCTTACTCTAAATATTAATTCTAAAAAAATGCAAATACCACTCTTAAAGACATGTAACATATGAAATTATGTTTACGAATTCTAAAAACTGAGAGCCAATAGTCCATAAATAATTATATATTATCTTTAAATAATAATAATTGCATATAAACCTCCATTTACCTGTTATTTATGAGAACTTGCATTCCTTATAGACTTAAAGAACACCTGGAAGAAACTTTAAAGGGTATGATTCAAAATGTAAATGTTTGGGGCGCCTGGGTGGCTTAGTCGGTTAAGCGTCCGACTTTCGCTTAGGTCATGACCTCGCGGTTCATGGGTTTGAGCCCCATGCCGGGCTCTGTGCTGACTGCCAGCTCAGAGCCTGGAGCCTGTTTCAGTCTGTGACTCCCTCTCTCTCTCACCCTCCCCTGCTTACGCTGTCTCTCTCTCTCTCTCTCTTAGAAATAAATAAAAAATTTTTAAAAAATGTAAATGTTTGACTAACAGCCTGAGCTATGGCATTGCTATATACAATATGGCTCAGTTGATAGAGTCAGTTTACTATTAAGGAAAAAAATTCACTTTTATCTAAATAAGATTAAAAAAGGTCATAACTCCTAGAATTTTGGAATACATGGTGAATGACCTTTTGCCTTTCATATTATTTTTTCTCTGTAATTACTCCCTCTGGGGAAAAAAAAATACCCATCTTGGATAATTTATAGCACAGTCTAATCAGCACTTCTGTGGTTGCCAAAATATCCCTCAGAGTGCTCTGCGCAAGTTCACCAAAAGGTTATACACTGTGTAACATTATACGTTTCTAAGAGGATGAAAAAGGTTTGAAAAACCCTGCTAAGGCTGCACTTTCACACATGCATATAAGCACACACATGGTATGTATGTGTATACAAACACATATTAATTATATGTATGTATATCTGCATTCCATTTATGTATCAGTGAGAGAGAGAGAGATCGTGCATTCAATTCTGGAAAATACATAATTGGATTTATAATGACATAGGCAAATTTAAAACAACAACTTGTACTTATCATATATATATATGACATATATCTATATATATATCCACAATGTACTTGTACATTTTATTTTATTTATTTATTTATTTTTAATTTTTTAATGTTTTATTTATTTCTAGGAGAGAGAGAGAGAGAGAGACAGCGTGAGCAGGGGAGGGTCAGAGAGAGAGGGAGTCACAGACTGAAACAGCCTCCAGGCTCTGAGCTGGCAGTCAGCACAGAGCCCGACGCGGGGCTCGAACCCACGAACCGCGAGATCATGACCTAAGCGAAAGTCGGACGTTCAACCGACTAAGCCACCCAGGCGCCCCATATACTTGTACATTTTAACTAAATTATGTAAAAAAAACCCAAGTCATGTAATATACGCAGTTTTTAAAATTAATTTTTTGAAATTTTATTTATTGAGAGAGAGAGAGAGAGTGCACCATGGAGGGGCAGGGAAAGAGGGAGAGAGAGAATCCCAGGCCAAGTAGGCTTCGTACCATCAGCCCAGAGCCCAACATGGGGCTCTGTCTCACTAACCGTGATATTATGGCCTGAGACATTTAACTGACTGAGCCACCCAGGCACCTCTCAATATATGTTTTTAAGTGATTTTAATGTTTATTTATTTGAGAGAGAGACAGACAGAGAGAGACAGAGTGTGAGTGGGGGAGGAGCAAAGAGAGAGGGTCTAAGAATCTGAAGCAGCTCCAGGCTCTAAGCTGTCAGCACAGAGCCCAATGCAGGACTCAAACCCATAAACTGTGAGATCATGACCTGAACCAAAGTTGGAAGCTTAACCAACTCAACCACCCAGGAGCCCCACTCAATATATGTTTTTAAAATGCAGGAATTTATTTTTTCAAATTCTTTAGTAAGTAAAGCAGTCATTGGGGGCACTTAGATGGCTTAGTCAGTTTAAGAGTCTGAATCTTGGTTTTGGCTCAGGTCACGATCTCACGGTTCAAGGGCTAGAGACTCAAATAGGCCTCCACACTGGCAGCTTGGAGCCTGCTTGGGATTCTCTTTGCCCCTCACACCCCTTCCCTACTCACACATGCATGCTCTCTCAAAATAAATACATTAAAAAAAAAAAAGAGTAAATCAATCATTTTATTGTTTTACAAATAGCTCTGCTTTTATAAAATATAATTACATCTAATAATTGTGCAGCCCCAGTACACTAATAGTAAAAACCTTGGTTATATTTACATGAGCTACAACAAAACAGCCTTAGCTGTTGTTTTAATAGTCACCAACTATGGAAAGATACTCTACCTGAGTGTAAAATTGTGTAATACAAAAATATCCCCCAAACCAGCCAATGTATCCACATTCATACCATTATATACTGTGAGGAGATGGGGATATAGTTCAGCAGAAAAGAAAACTACAGTCAGCCACTGATTTCATGCTGTTAGGTGAGCTCTTTTCTTTCACTCCCAACTTTAATATTTTGGTCTTTATAATAAGTTTGTCAAGATATGTTTTGTTCTGGATATTGTTTTAATATTAAAAACATGTTGAGATGCTTTAATCTGAATCCTGAATCTTTTTTTCTAATCATAAAAGTTTTCTTTCAAGACACTTATTTTTTGTTATTTAAATTTTTTTTTTTTTAATTTTAAAGAAGGTGAAAGAGGGCTTCCATACAAGTGGGGGAAATGGGCACAAGGAGAGAGAAAAAAGAATCCCAACCAGGCTCCATGCTGAGGGCTCCATCCCATGACCTTGAGATCATGACCTGAGCCAAAATCAAGAGTCAGATGCTCAAACGCCTGAACCACACAGGCACCTCTATATTTTGATGGTATTGAAGGGATATTTACACATCATAGTTTCACTCCTTGTCCCACCCACATGTCTCTCTCTTTGTTTGCTGTGTACAGATTTTTATTTTTCTCTATTTTAATATCAGTTTTTAATATTGGTTCTTTTGACATTCATCGCTTCCAAGACTGATCTTAAGCATTTTCACTTTTGTAGGACTCTTAGTTGATATATCATATCTCCTTTTACACATTATCATGGTATCTCTTTTTGTTTTTAATTATTTCAACAAAAATATATTTACATCAGAAATTTCAAGCATTTGTTTTCTATTATATGGAAGTTATTTTTGTTTCTATTCTATCAAAAATTCTAAGTGGGTCTAAAAAGAAAATTGAGTGTTTATAGTTGGTTTATCCCCAGACTCTGTAAAGATGACTTTCTCTTTCATTGCAATAATTTCATATGCTCCTATCATTTTTGATTTTGATACACAAGTTTTCGAAGCCTTCTAATAAGTTATATGTATAATTATGATATGTTTTTAGAATACCAGATAACTTGTCAATTCTCTATGCTTATACCTTTTGCTTATAATAACTTAATGTGTATCTAGTAACATTGATCATTTTATGTTTAATGTATTTGTTTTTTGAATCTTTCCCACTTCTAATACCATGAAATAATCTTATTTACTTTCAATGCATAAACGGCACATAAATCAGAGTCAAAACGTAAAGCTTCAGAATGCCAATTTATCTCCTTTCACACTGATGGGCAACAGCACCAGGGCCTTCCATTTTCTAATATACTGTGCACACGCCCCGGGTCCCAGGGTACACATGAGTGTGCTTCCTAAGTGCTCTGTGAAATTCACTACATCTATTTGTTAAGCCAAATGGATGTTGATATCTCTTCTTTCTGCCCCATTCCATTTTTTTTTCTTTAAAAGTTCTTCATTATTCATGAAATTGTACTTCCCCATATGAAATTTTGGGTCAGCCAAGGTTTGTCAGCCTGTTCAGTAAATGTCATTTACCTCATGCTGGCATAATTTCAAGTACTGTGAAAATGGTAAACAAAACAGACAAAATCCATTGTTCTTATAAAGTGTACATTGTTATGAGGGATAGAGAAAATAGGCAAAATACGTGATAAAATATATACTATATTACACATGAGTATTCTAAAAATAACAGATGTAGCATGTTTATCAGTCAGTTGTGTATGTGTCAATTAATCACCAAAATATCTCAGTAACTTAAAACAGCAAATATTTAATTCTATCTTACATTATATGAAAAGTATGAATATTAAAAAAATAAATACAAAAACCAGTTTCTATGTTTTGTCTTCATCAGGTCTTTGATAATCCATAATCCTAATGAGGGACTGGCTTTAAAAACTTTCAAAGGGTTTTAACAAACTTCCCCAACATTTGAATTAGGCTTGAATTAATCTCTGACAAATTAGGCTTGTTTATTTAGTATGTTATGTTCTGGTATAAGGTCATCACTTGATATTCTGATTATTCAAGTGTTGTGTGTCACAAAAATAACTGACTTTCCTTGTCAATTGCATTATAATGAACTCTCAAATCTTTAACCATTCAATTTTTGTGTCTTTTGTCATTTACAATTACCATTCTGGATGCTCTTGAGAAACATATCCATCTTCAAGGAGATTCATGAAAAGGACTTTTAATAAATACAGGATTTTGATATCTTTAAAATCCTAAAACTAAAATGGGTAAGAAATTTTCAGAACTAACCCAAAAGGCTACATTAAACCTAATTAAGATTTAATAACATGGAATTAAATGAATTGAGAAGATCATTTATTTTTTTTTATTTTTTAATCTTTATTTTTGAGAGAAAGAGACAAAATGTGAGTGGGGGAGGAGCAGAGAAAGAGGGAGACACAGAATCTGAAGCAGGTTGCAGGCTCTGAGCTGTCAGCATAGAGCCCAACGCAGGGCTTGAACTCATGAACAGTAGCAAAAAGCCGTGCTTAAGTGACTGAGCCACCCAGGTACCCTAAATTGAGGAAGATGATTACAGTTTTAGTGACTCTTGTTGATTCTCTAATGTTTGCTCCTTCAGATTAAGGAAATTTTCTCTTAAGACATCTATGATATTAAAAACTGTGATAAAGTATTGAATTGTGAACAAACTGAAGCATTTAACTTTACTCCCTACCAGAGCCCTCTGAAATTCAAAAAGTGTCAACAAGTATTCTTTCTTTCATGACAATCTATTTATTTCCTAAGTTCAATAAGAATCTGTTCTCCTTATAATAATATATCACTGGAAACATTGATTGGTAATTTTACCAAGTCTTCGACTTGAATGTCATATTTGAGAGAGATATGCATAGACTCAGTTGTGACCAGTTAGCTTTAAGGAATGAAGGTTACCTTTATGAAACATGGAGCTATAAAGCCCCTTGGAAGTGTTGCCTTGATCCTTGCTTACAAAGCTCCCAGAACCCTTACTAGGTGAGGGTACTTTCCAGGTATTTACCAGGTGAGGGCACTTTCTGGCAGGTGCAGAAACCTTAGGATATTTTGGGGACCTCGAGAAGAGAAATTCACCCAAATCTATAGGTAGTGCAGGTATGTCTGATGGTATTTGGATTGGCTTCTGGCCTAGAGAGGCAACTAAAAGTTCAATCAAGAGTTTCCTTATAAAACATTCAAGCAAACAAATTTTTAAAAATCTATATTGCTGAGCTTATACAAATAATTAGGTCAAGATTTCTGAAACTGAACTTGTTTTACAAACAAATTAGTCTTGATTTTACTATCTCTGGAATTGATGGTAATTATATAGAGAAAAATTGTATCTCAGTAACACACCTTTGGGGATGTTAAATTCTAATTCTGATTGTCTTTGAACTATAGTCTGTCTAAGCTAGACTACTTGAGGTAAACTTCAGAGAAATTGCCACAATAGCATATGTGTAGAGAATCTTCATGCTTTTTAATAACAGGGATAATAACAGGACCCATGGGCATAGGATTATTCGAATAGCTGGAAATTCGAATTGTTGGGACGGATTTCCCAACAATTGCACAACTTAGCTATCACTTTGACCAATTCTGTATGTCTGAGATGATAAAATCACTCCTTAAAAGATGAAGCATACCCCCACTCCTTAGGGTTAACTATGGGCTTATGGAAATAATGAATGGCCTCATTTTCCTTATAATTGTATTAGACGATGCACTTGGGGATGCCCATATCCCCAGACCTCTTCTCCCACATGCCAGTGATTCCTCATGGTTAGGATATTGTTAAGTTTAGGCATCAAAGAAAGATGGCTTCTTGATGGTCATCTCCCTTAGCCTTTTTTTTTTTTTTTTTGTCCTTGGAACTACCTCTTTTGATATAAAATTGCAAATAGAGACTTTAGCCAAGCATACTGTGTCCATCTTTAACTAAGCTCGACATGCAGTTAGCCACAAATTCAAAAAGTAGCCCTCCAAAACCAAACGGTCCTTAATATCTTGGTTGCAGCTCAAGGAAGAACCTATGCTTTATTAAAAGAGAGTAATGTATATACTCCAGATTACCACAGAAATGTGACTAGTTTACTAGATGGCATAAATATTCAAATTGGGACTTAAGATAATCTCTTTTTCCTTTAATGATTGATTAAATTCCTGGACTGGAGGAGGATTTTGGTCAACTATCAAAGGACTCTTATTTGAGCAACTTTTATTCTAATTATATTTTGCTGTTTTCTCCCATGTTTCTCCACCTGGTCCTGAGACTCTGGTACTGTAACTTCAATCTGACACATGATCCTTTCTATTTGGGAAGATCCACATATACTGTCTACCTTGGATTAGCTTCCTTTGCCTTTCTTAACTCCTATTTATAAGTCCCCAACTGGGCAGTGTTGACCCATAGGCAGGGAAATTTCTACACCCCTATTCAGCAGGAAGAAGTTACAGAAGATATGACCTTCCACTCTCAGCAACCTTAAAGAGTTAAGGTTCAAAATTGTTCAGGGGGAAATGATGTGAAGAACAAGGCAAAAAAATTAGAAGAAAATAAATCTTACAACTTGCAGCCCGTTGACAAATACTGAGGCAGGTAGGGTGACTCTCCTCTAGGTACTCTCCTGCTTTAATGTTAATACTTTGCTAGATGCAAAACGCAAGCTTGGCTTGACATTAGCCCAGCCTCCAGGATCCTACAAGTCGGTCTCCTTTAACATAACAAAGTCGCTCTGAAAACTTCCTCTATCTCTATCTGGTAAGATTTAAGTTAGCTATTATGTTCCAAACATATGGTCCATGGATATACATCTTAGGTCTCATGACTCGTGCTTTACTAGACAGTAGTAAGTTACCTAACTTAACAGTATCCAGCTCCTCATGGTCCTGGAAGCATTGGTTCCAAATTCCTTAAAGACTCGCCCTGCTGACTCACAAGTGCATAATCAATTACTCCTCATAATCCCAGTGCAGCTCTTTTTGCCCATGGTCTTGTCCCTGTGCTTTAATAGAAACCACCTATTTTTACTGTTCAAAGAAAGAAGGAAGGGAGAGAGAAGGGCAGAAAGAGAGTGGGGGGAGGGGGAGGAAGGAAAAAGGATGGGAGGGAATAAGTGAAGGGAAAGGAAAAGAAGGAGAGAAGAAGGGAGGGAGAAAGGAAGGAAGGAAGGAAGGGTGGGAACTGGGGGGGAGAGAGAGGGAGGGAGAGAGAAACAAAGAAAGAGAGAAACAAAGAAATAAAGAAAACTATGATTTGACTATCTCTCTGCTAGGATAGGCTCAATTCCAAATGAATTTTTATTCCACAATATGATCTGAAAAGTCAACAATTGGGAGGAGGAGAGATCATGAACACAAAATGAAACCACTGAAGAGCAGTTAGAGCATCTCTTCAAGACTGGTATCTTGGCCAAAGTCATTGGCAAAACACAGAATTAAAGTAATAGAGACATGTTTGCCATTTACAGGAAAACATGATGAGAGAAAGGAATCCACACTTATGAACAAATAATACAATCCATTCATATTCCATCCTCCATTCACAAATATTTGTGTGCCTCTTAGGGATAAAATCCATTTATTTGCCTCCTGATACTCCCGAATCTCTTTAAACCATGGAACCGGACTTGAATTTCAATATCATGTGAAACAGTCATAAATGAACATGTTTCTTCTTGATCTAGGGACCACTGAATTAGGACATATTATTTGCTCACCACAGATTCGATATATAATTAAGGATAAATAAGGACAAAATAATAAAAATAAATGCCCCATTTTAACAGAAAATAATGTCAGTGTTTCATAGTAATTCAGTAATTATTCCGTATAATCACTACAAGGATTTTTGTTCCCAAAGTTCTGAAACTAACTTACTTGCTGAATCCTTGCATTTTCAGCCCTGAAAGTCATGAAATTTCTGGTTTCCTTCATCTCCCTTTCATGTTTACTAGAAAACAGACCAATTTTTTTTTTTTACTCCTCTCTTTTTTGTAGTATCTTATCAAATGCAGCTTATACAAAATAACTCACATTACAGACATTCTTTTATAAAACCTCTTCTTCTGAAGCCATGGATTCATTGGGTACATTTTCTACCTTCTAAATTATCTTGTGGAAATATTTCCAAAGCAGAACACAGTCATATTTGAGCACCCTATAAACTTTCCTTCATACTCTTTTCTTCTTCAAACACAATTTCACATCATTTTGTGTAGTAGTGGTGGCAGTGTTGGTAATGGTGTTGGTGGTAACAGAAACTTGCTTCTAGAGAGATACAATATAGAACAAGCTTTGTTTATTAGTCGCTTTCTTTTGCATTAACAAATAAATTCTAACTCAATAACTTATAATCACAAACATTATTTTTTCTTTTATATAAGAACTCTGTCTTCCTACAACTCTGCTAGGCCCTGATATATTCACCTCTATTAAGCACCAGTATTTTCTCATTAGACTGAAGGAGAGATTCTTTCTAAATTACGTTTTTATTGGGTGCCTGAGTGGCTCAGTTGGTTAAGCATCTGACTTTGACTCAGGTCATGATCTCGCAGTCTGTGGATCTGTGGGTTTGGGCCCTTCATCCAGCTCTATGCTGACAGCTCAGAGTGTGGAGCCTGCTTCAGATTCTGTGTCTCCCTCTCTCTCTTCCCCTTCTCTGCTCATGCTCTGTCTCTCAAAAATAAAAAAAAATAAACGTTAAAAAATTAAAATAAATAAATATTGTTTTTATCAGAGTGGAAGCCAAGAACAAGAGAACTGAGCCAAACAGCAAGCTTATTAAGGTTTATGCTCCCATGTGATTCAAGCCATGACCTTTCAGATGCCATTGATCAAGGCAAATTAAATGGCCAATCCCCAATTCAATGGGAAAATATCTTCTATTTATAGGAAAACATGTAAAAGGCAGGGAGAGAATGCATAATTGCAAGCATATAATTAAATATACAAGTCCAGGTAAGAGATATCAAGTACTTTAAGATGCAAACTCAGTAAATTTCTATTCCAAACAATTTTTTAAGGAAATAAGATTAGTGAGAATGAATGTTGTGAATGACTGCAATACAAGACAAATCTTAAGCAGTTTTCCAATGAGGTTCTCTGAAAAGTGAACTCATTCCTTTTCTTTCAACATATATTTTTAATCTCATCCTTATTTTAATGCAATTTAATAGGTTAAAGATTTCTAGAGTAATAGGTTATATTTCATCTTATCATCAATTTTTTTATGTTGTTTATTTATTTTTGAGAGTCAGAGAGAGACAGCACGAGCAGGGGAGGGTCAGAGAGAGAGGGAGACACAGAATCCAAAACAGGCTCCAGGCTTTGAGCTAGCTGTCATCACAGAGCCTGACACGGGGCTCGAACGCACAGACCGTGAGATCATGACCTGAGTCAAAATCGCTTGCTTAACAGGCTGAGCCTCCCAGACTCTCGCTCTTATCATCAAGTTTGAGAACAATACTATTGTCATCTATTTTCTATTACTGTTGATGAGAAGACCATGGTATGTCAAATTCCTTTCTCTTTGCTTTTAAAATGTTAAACTACACCTTAACACATGTATGTAATAATATTTTCCAACACATATGGGATTTCTTATGATAATTTGTCTAAGGTTTAATGTCTATACTTATTTATGAAAACAGTCTAGTTTATTACTGCCTCATCATTCTCTTTCCTTTCTTCATCTGAAACTACTATGATTGTACATTGTAAATTTGTTTTCTTTTGCTATGTATTTTAATCCCTCTTTTTAGTTTATTTATTTGTTTGTTTATCTTTTGCCTCTCTAATGCATTCTAGCTAGTTTCCTCATACTTGTCTTCCAGTTTATGTATTCTGCATTCAGTTGTATCTAATCTCCTATTTCCCCAATTTGCTTGGGTTCTCAGTGATAAGTCTTAACGCCAATGTCTATGCTCTGGCTTCTGTTGACTAAGTAGAGTTTCCATTTTCCACCGCAGACTAATCCCTGGTTTCATGCCAGATACCTTATTCTAGTAACAGCCTAATAAATTTACATTAATTGTACACTTCCTCCATTTTCAAGGGCTAGCAAGCTAAAATGCCAGCTTCTGGAGCCTACATGCTGTCTTATTCTCCCTCTGGATTTCCACAATATCAGCTTACCAATTTGCCACTGTTTCAAGTGCACTTACACCACTACAATCACAGTGAAATATAAAATCTACTGGGAGAAAACTTATAATTATAACAGTAGCAGAATACATGCAATTCCCTAAACTCTCATTTTTCTAGAGTATGGCACTCAGGCTGCACAGAACCCTACAACAGAACTCCAGTAGAAAGAATCCCTGATTCTTATAATGTTCTCTATATTTTCAGCATCAGGAAGACAGAGAGCACAGAAGCACCTACATGAATATGCAAGTGAAAGGTATCTAGATAAAGAGGTGGCCATGTTAAAAAGAAGGAGATTCGGGGGTGCCTAAGTGGCTCACTTTTGATTTCAGCTCAGGTTATGATCTCAAAGTTTCGTGAGGTCAAGCCCTACATGTTAACAGTACAGAGCCCTCTCCCTCTGCCTCTTCCTCTGCCCCTTCCCTGCTTGCATTCTCTCTGTCTCTTAAAATAAAATAAAAAATATTAATAAAGAAAAAGTTTTAAACTGAAAAAACTTCAGACTCTTAAGTTCTGTAGATGTTGCCAGTTTAGGCTCTAGTGCTAGGTCAAATGTACTGAGCCAACCATTTTCTAGAATATAGAAATCTGTGTTCAGATCCACTAAAATTTGTCTCTCCTCATTGTTTAAACTTCAGATCATTTTTCTCATTATAAGCTAATGGCTGTCAAAGCAAAATGTTGATAATATATTTACCTAAATTTCTTTTTTTATTGGTATCATGAAGATTGGATCACTCTCAGTGACTGTTAAATAACATTCATGGAAAACATTGAAAGTGTGTGGAGAGAGTTTTATTTTTCTTCTTCCCTAAATGAAATGTTTGTTATATCAATTCTACTACAGAATCTATAGTATTTTGATGCCTGGGATTATTTTAAGGCAGGATTTTCTATTATCTGTAAAAGTTAAATATACTGAAACAATTATGATGTAAAATCCTGGATGTGAAGCTTGGACTCTAAGATCTGAGGGGGTACAATATGTATTACTGAAGTTTATGCACCAAGTTACTTATAACATATCAATAAAGGACTTTTTTCTTTCTTAGCTTTAATATACATAAGTTGTATTTTACCTCATTAGCAATTTTCAGATATATCTTTAAATAGTTCTATAATTATCCATTTTGGTTTTAAGATTGTAATTTTATATGGCAGAGAGATACAGATATCATTATTTCATATTTCTGCTTCTGAATGTGCTATAATTTTCTGTGCCATATGTGATCCTTTTCACCTAATTTCTTAGACTACATCATGAAATGCTAATGATTAGATGAAGTATATTTAAGAAAGGAAGACTTGGTGGGAATAATAAAAGGGCATTTGATTCATTGAAGCTTGACCCTTCGAATGCACTTTTTTCCCAGGATAATATTGATTCTAATTGCTTTTAAAAAGACCTTGTTTCTTTCCTTCAGTAACTTTGCCAGATGAGTAAATAAGTCATTCTCAAAAATATACCCTGGGTCCCAGCCTACAAAAGCTGTAATCGATTTGATAATTATAATTATTTTGACTACTTAATATTTTTCTTACATTAAATAGCATTTTCTTGGGAAAGTGACTACTTACATATGATAAATATTTATTTATATATGCTTCTAGGGGAAAACTGATTGACATGTAGGTGTTAGGCTGTGATATCTGACTTATTCAGGATGTCTGACATTATAGGTAAGATTAACCAAAAGTTTCTAAATCTCTACTTTAAATTGCTTTACACAGCAGATGCAGTATACATTGGAAATGCTACTCTCAAATTTAAAAAGACATACGAGGAATCTGGAAATTTCTGTCATCTGAAAAACTTGTATGGAATCTTGATCATTAAGCATTATGTTAAGCTCTGGCTGCAATGTTTTTACTATAGGAATAAAGAATGACTACAGTATGCAGATTACAATGCCACACATTACAAGAACAATTGTTCTATATTATAATTCCACTGTACTCTTGCATAGTATTTTTAAAGTTGCTTAACTTAAAATAATAAAAAATAAATAAATAAAATAAATAAACCTGTGTTGCTCACCCTAACATATTTGGTATTACCATGTTTATACATGCACTACTACAAGGCTCATTATCCTGTAAGAAATTTTTCTTTCAAAGTACTGGTAAAGTGGGCCATTTCTCTTTCTTAGTATTCTCTCACTTTCATTTGGAAACATGAATCATGAAAAAATGAAAAACTGTGAACTTATAAATTATTTTTATTTTTTTATGTTTATTCATTTTTGAGAGACAGAGAGAGACAAAACATGAGAGGAGGAGGGGCAGAAAAAGAGGGAGACACAGAATCCAAAGCAGGCTCCATGCTCTGAGCTCTCAGCACAGAGCCAGATGAAGTGTTCGAACCCACGAACCATGAGATCATGACCAGAGCTGAAGTTGGACTCTTAACTAACTGACCCACCCAGGTACCCCGAAACTTATAAATTCTAATTACAGATCATTTCTACTATTTTTCCAGTATTTTGTGAAGAATTAAAAAAATGATTTATAAACACCAATTAGTAACAATCACATAATTTCTCATTAATATATGCTTATTACCATCAGCATGCATATCCATACTAAACAGGGTAAGCAAAGGAAAAGGAATCTATAACTTCGCCACAGCATGCAGCCAAAGAGATTAAATATAAGTCAGAAAATTATTGACATGTTATAACTAATAAGTTTCTAAATAGATAATCTTATTATTTCAAAATACTCAAATTTAAAATTGGAGTGATGCCACAACCTTATTTGTTTATAGTTACTACCTTGTATGAAAGAATATGCTCTAAAAGTATTTGTACCCTTTTTATTAGAATATATAATTATTTTCATTTATTCTTATTTTATATACTTAAGTATATATTTTATATACTTAATCTCCTAATACTAAATAAACACACTTTGTCTCTACAAAGCTGGATGAAAAAATATAATAGATCAATAACTTGCAGGTTTTACAGTTAATTTCAGAATTCCAGCTTTCTTTGAATTCATACTTTCAATTTATCCATATTTGATGAGGAAGCAGCATGGGGCAAGCTGAGGGCAAAATACAGGCTAACAGCCCAAGCCCCACCCCCCAGTGGGGATGTGTGTGACATTTCTTGGATATTCCTGGCTACCCAGCAACAAAGGAAATGGTTTAGGTACTTGCCATGGTGATGTGGGAAACAAAGGCAAATGAAAAATTAAATTCCCACACTGCCTACAGCCCATTGACAAGTCCTTGAAATTGGCAGAGTGACCTCCCTTAGGAGCTCAGCTGCCTTGATGACACTTTGCTGGGGGCAAAAGGGAATCTTAACATTATCTCAATCTCCAGGATCCTGTAAGTCTACTTCCTTTATCTCAACTGCCCCAAGATATATGCTGGCCATCATACACCAAGCTTATCCTCCTCCACTTCCCCCGGTATACATCTGAAGGGTCTCATGACTGAGGTTTTATTAAACAATAATAAATGATGTTCCCTAGCAACAGCTGGCCCCTCAAGGTCCTGGAAACCTTGCTTCTAAAATTCCTTAGAGACTTACTCTATCCCTGACCCCTTCCCAACCTGAGGGTATATGATGAGTTACCCATCACGACTACAGTGAAGCTCATCCTGCCCACCTGTTCTGTCCCTGTACTGTAATAAAATCACCTTTTTGCACCAAGAACGTCTTCAAGAATTCTTTCTTGGCTGAAGGCTCCAGACCACCCCACCATCACCCCAAACTTCATCAATATTGAATATCAAGTGGACATACTATTCATGTATCACCCATGATCTTTCAGTTTAAACATCAGTGGGTTGATCTTTCCAATCAAGATGGTGACATGTTATACACACAATGACTGTTTCAAGTCACTGGAGTGTATTCAATGTAAAAAGGCCTGAAAGAGATATGATCTTTGAGAAAAAGGAAGGACAGCAGTATGAGTTTTCATATTGACAATGACTCAAGGCATCCTTTTTAAATATGTACTGCTAGGGGAAAGACTCCAAGCAGCAATTATGTAGTTTGTGGAAGGGAGTCTAGGACTCAGGGCTGGCACAGTAGCTCAAATAAGAACCAAGGCACAGAAAGAAGAAACCTCAGAGAAATGGTCCCCAAAATGTGAAAGCAGTATTTCTGTGATGATTGCAGATACATACACTACATGTGCACATGTGAAGATTCCAAGAAACCAAGACAAAACAGAGCTAATAGAGATTTCAGCAGCCAGGAGACAGTAGAAATCAGAACTGGTACTTGCTTTGGTTGATTTAGAGAAAAATGTGTGTTTAGGAATAAAAACTACTTCCTAGGGATAAGGGGAAATGATAGAATGCAGTTCTAAGAAAGTCTAAGTAATTTAGGTAAATGAAATTCTATGTTATCTATAGGAAAATAACTCTCTTTGGAGGAAAATGACATAATCAGTGATTTATAAAACTCTCTATACATAATGTTCAATCAATAATTCCAAAGCATGCTTAGAACTGGAAAACTATCAAAACCAAAAGAAAAAAAATCAATAAAAATACCCAGATTTGATACTGATATTAGAGTTATTAGAAAAGAGTTTTGAAATGATCATGATTAATGTTTAAGAACACATGAAAAAAAGTAGATAATTGGGAAAAAAGTAGATAATTTTAGCAGATACCAATGATGTATATTTAATAAGTGAAATGAAAATTATAGAACTAAAACATTTCAGTGCTTAAGTGTGTATTTAATGGCTTTAACACACAAGTTATTAGAGAATAAACAAAGTGGAAAAAATTACTGCATTAGAATGTAGGGCAATATAAAATATCCAGGCTAAAGAAGGGAGAGATAAACATAATAAGTAAATACACAAACAAAAAATAATAGATATATGGCACATAACTACAAGACCTTACAATGAGGGACCATAAAGCAAGCTGAGGACAGAGCATAAGCTAGAACACACTATTCCCCACCCCCACCAGCTCCCACCCCTAGGTGGGATGTGTGTGATATTCCTCAGGCACTCCTGGCTCCCCAGGAACAAAGGAAAGGAAAGAAAACAAATGGCTGATAGAGATCACAGTCATGTAGGACAGGAGTCTCCTTCAGTTTACAAATATCTTACTAAATTGAAAGAAAAAGGTGATCATATCAATAGACTAATCTCCAGAATTCTATAATCTCAGTTTCCTGGAGACCCTAACATCACCCTCCCCTCCACAGTGAAGTGGGAAACAAAGGTGAGAAGGATATGGGAGGTAAAATTAAATTTCCTTATAACCTGCAGCCCACTGGCAAATACTTGAGGCAAGTACAGAGGAAACCATATGTTCAGGAATCCTCTACTGTCATAATGTCAAGGCCTTACTAGAGGAAAAACAACTTCAGCTTGACAATCTCAAGGCCTCTTATCTTAGAAGTCCTCTTTAGCATATCAAAGTTCTTCTGGAGGAAAGACTTAACTTCTTCCAACTCCATAGTATATAACCAGCATTCTTCATACTCTCCCTTCCCCGAATGCTTGTTTCTGCCCAAGGGTCCTGTCCCAGGACTTTAATAAAATCACCTTTTTGCACTGAAGACGCCTTCAAGAATTCTTTCTTGGCCATCAGCTCTGAACCCCACCATCACCCCAAAACCTCATCACTAACACTCAGGTTTTTGCACAGCCATTAGGAAGGAAGTGACAAAACAAAGAAAAAAAAATTTTTTGACTAGTATTGAACAAAATTTCCAGAACTAACAAAAGATCGCTTAAAAATTTCTTATAACTGAAAAGCAGATTTTTTTTAAGTAAGTACCTCTTAGGTGCACCAGAGTTAAACTCTTGAATATCAAATACAAAACAATAATTAAAGTAAGATCCATTAAAGTGGAAAAAACTAACCTACAATAAAGCAATTACACTGATAACTGATTTTTAACAGACAAGATAGTCAGCAGACAATTACATCATTTACTACATTTTAAAATAAGGAAAATCCTTCAAATTAGAGTTCTACTCCTAGTGGAAATACACTCTAAAAAAAAGTAGAAAAATTATAAGAAAAAAAGTAAAGAATTCATAGATAGTAGATCAGTATAAAAAGGAACAGCAGAACGATTTTTATACAAAATGTAGAATTTCCTTTACAGGGACAGCAATCCAGGAAAGAGCAAATGCCACCAGAAAGCATAAATTATTATTGACTTAAAAGTTATTATTTACTAGGGGTGTCAGGTTGCTCACTTGGTTGAGTGTCCAACTTCGGCTCAGGTCATTATCTCGCAGTTTATGGGTTCAAGCCCCATGTCAGGTTTTGTGCTGAGAGCTCAGAGTCTGGATGCTGTCTTGCATTCTATGTCTCCCTCTCTCTTTGCTCCTCCCCTAATGGTTCTCTCTCTATATCTATCTATCTATCTATCTATCTATCTATCTATCTATCTATCTCAAAAATAATAAACATTAATTTTTAAAAATTATTTACTATTTAACACAACAAACATAATGACAATTTTATGCATGGCTTCATATATAAAATAGCAAAAAGCAAAAAAAAAGGTCTTTGTAATGGGGACAGTTGATTGTTCCATTTCCTTCAGGTGATAAAATTATAATTTAATTGGGAAAAAACCATAATTATCTAGAGCAAATATTAAAGGAAAATCGAAGTAAATTGTTAACAAAGGGTACAATGAAGGCAGTGAAATACATTGAGTAATTCAAAAAATAGAAGAAAAAAGAGACACATCTTTAAAAAAAAAAAGCAAGATGGTAGACTTACATAGAAATATATGTGTAATTAAATTTTTTGTAAGTACATTAAATCAAACTAAATAAATATTGTGAAACCAGATTAAAATAAAGCAAAACAATAGCAGTTGAGTGGCTCATATAAAACTTTAAAAATAAAAATAAACTTTGAAAGTAAAAGGATGGAAAACATTATACCATCTACCCATTAGAAAAATTTTTAAAAATCTGGTATAGTTATTTTAATATCAAATAGACTTTATGTTATAGATGATTATTATGAGAGATATTCCACCATGAAACATGTTCAATCTAAGAGGAAGATATCTTGCACCCAGTATCATGATTTCAAATTACATCTAAAAAAAGTCCAAAACACCAAATAAAAGGATAAATAGAAAAAACCAGTCTCAATTGCTGACAAAAAAATTAAAAGCATAATGAAATAATGCTTTTATTATATATAAATAATAATTTATATATGTATAAAACAAAGTATGAAGTTACAAAATTTGCCCTGTAAAGTGCATAGGGACACTATCTCCGTGAAATACATACTGACATTTAGAAAAACCCTCAGCAAGTTTCAAAATATATACCTGTATCCATACTAAAATGATATCACCTCATGCCTGTCTGAAAGGCTAAAATTAACAACACAGGAAACAGCAGATGTTGGCAAGGATGCAGAGAAAGGGAAAGCCTCTTACACTGTTGGTGGGAATGGAAACTGGTGCAGCCACACTGGTGAAAACAGTATGGAGTTTCCTCAAAAAATTAAAAACAGAGCTACCCTACAATCCAGCAATTGCACTAGTAGGTATTTACCCAAAGCACACAAGAATACTGAATTGAAATGATACATGCATCCTGATGTATAGCAGCATTATCTACAAAAGCCAAACTATGGATAGAGTCCAACGAGCCTAAATGGCCATCAACCAATGAATGAATAAAGAAGATGTGGGGTGTGTGTGTGTGTGTGTGTGTGTGTGTGTGTGTGTACACACACACACAATGGAATATACAATGGAATATTGCTTAGCCATAAAATGAAGAAATTTTGGCATTTGCAATGAAGTAGATGAGCTAGAGAGTATTATGCTAAGTGAAATTAAAAAACAAAATAGATGAAATTGGGGTGGGAGGAGAGAGAGTCAAACCATAAAACAGCCATTAACTATGAAGGGCATTTGTGGTGAACATTGGGTGTTGTGTGCAAATGATGAACAACTGAATTCTACACCTGAAACTAATTTTACACTATATGTTAATTAACTGGAATTTCAATAAAAACTCGAAAAAGAAAAAAAATGAACTATATATATATATATATATATATTTTTAAATGTTTTTATTTTTATTTATTTCTAGGAGAGAGAGAGAGACAGCGTGAGCAGGGGAGGGTCAGAGAGAGAGGGAGTCACAGACTGAAACAGGCTCCAGGCTCTGAGCTGGCAGTCAGCACAGAGCCCGACGCGGGGCTCGAACCCACGAACCGCAAGATCATGACCTAAGCGAAAGTCGGACGCTTAACCGACTAAGCCACCCAGGTGCCCCTAGATATATTTTTTTAAAATACACTAGAGAAACACCACCTTGCTGATAATTAAAACATACATTTCATATTTGATCAGAGGAGAAGCCTTCTTCTTTGTGTCTTTCAATTACTATTTCAAATAAAATATTGGTGCTGAATGTATTATACGCCATTTAGGTTGATTTTCATGAAAATGTAAATAGTAAATTTGGAACCAATTTCCTCTAAATCTTTCCTCTAAAATACTTTGCTATTAACAAAAGCATGAATGTCTGTTGAACTATTAGGCGTTGATTCTCCAAATATTCCACAGCACTGTATCAATTCTAGTCACAAATGAGCTAATATTGCAGGATGGTGTACAGTTTTGCAATCATTTCAAGTTCTTCAGGGAAGTTTTGTTAAGTCATCAAATTTCTACCATTTTATTGTGATTATTTGACATGTATGTGTTTTTTTTTCTCTTTCCGCAAATATGTTATTCATTCTTACTTACTCAAAGGCAATTGTCAAAATACAGGTCTTTTCATTTAGGGTTCAGAAGGTTTGCTTTATGAATTTTCATGAAAGTTATTGATTTTTATATGTATATTATTTTTACAGAATAATGGAGGTCAGGGACTTTTTACTTAACAATAAATTAAGCAATAACTGTAATAGAACTGTAACATAGTCAAAACCAAAATAGGGCATAGTAAGAATCTTATGATGTGCAGTATATTCCTTTCAACAGAAGGACTTATCTTGAAGAATTTTATACCCCAAAATTTTTCTGTGAAGGAGAACTGGGCGTTCCTTGTGCTCTTTGAGTAAAGATTCAAGCCATGGAAGGACTGATTTGTTCTTTCACTGTGAGACTTGCAAGCGGCTCTCTTCCTTAATCTTTTCCCAGCCACATGTACGCATTATCTATAATCGAGCAGTGGCTGTTCTCTAATCGGGGCATGAACCAACTGGTGTCTCTCCTACCTTCTGCCTCCCTGACCCTGAGAGGCAGCCTGCTTAGGCCTGGATCTTTATTTGCTATGCATCCTAGGCCACTGGGTTTGCAACTCCCTGGTGTAAAGACTTTGTAAAGCAAACTATCAGTCTAGTTCATTCCTGAGTTTTCCAAGTTAGTCAGAGTGCATTTATTTTAAGTTAAAATACAACGATAACCTTAAATTAAGATATAACAAAGTGATATACAAGATATAACAAATTGATTCACTTTCTCAGGGCATGGCAGGTGAACAGAAGAAAGAAAAAAGGGAAAAATGCTTTGAAGGAATATTTTTGCAGTTTTATATGCAGATGTTTACACTAGAGTCGATCACAGTAGTGTGTAAGAAAAATGGCTCTCTGAGACGATGGCGATATGAGAAGGCCATCAGGAAACGTGTAAAGATGTTACATCTTAAGAGAAACAAATTACTGGACCCATCTGATAACTGGATATGATCTTTACATAAGTTGAATTGTATAAAGATTTGTGCATTTCATGGTGCTTCATGAACACAAGTCCTCATAATATATCACTTCCCCCTTCAAACATTTACAGACTTTCCCATGATATATGTAGCCATTTGATGGCTTATGATGAGTTATGATGATCACAAATAAATTAAAAAATAATTTACTGCAAGCCACTGTTGTCATGGTGACACTAAAATTTGAAAGTAGCATTGTGTTTAGTGTGAAAGGAGGACAGATTCAAAGTCTCTTCAGCAAGTCGGAGTGTGAGGTTCTGGCTGTATAGCATCTCTGTTTCTAAACTCTAAGTGTATCTCACAGTGTGGCAGGGTTGGGTTCTGCTTGACATTCTGCCCAGACCACTACTGACTGAAGAAAGGAAGACCCCCTTGGATAATACACTGACTTCACTCAGAGAGTGTACATGCATTCTGTTTCCTTGTCAGGTAAAATAACTGTTTTCTCCATAAACTGATGTTTCCACAATAACCCTGTTATTAATCAATATAAGGGGTGCCTGGGTGGTTATGTCAGTTGAATATCTGACTTCAGCTCAGGTCACGATCTCACAGTTTGTGAATTCAAGTCCCACATTGGGCCCGCTGATGTCAGCGTGGTGCCCGCTTGGATCCTCCGTCCATCTCTCTCTTCCCTCTCCCCCAACTCTCTCTTTCAAAAATAAATAAATGTTAAAAAATAAAATTAGGAATCATTCCTCTACATTTATCACAATTATAGTTTTCTATTGATTTTGAAAATCAATTTTAATGGCCTTATAAATTTAAAAATTAGTTTATGGAGAGAAGGAGGGAGAGGAAGAGTGAGAGATGATATTTGTATCACACCCAAGCATTTACTGAATCCTGATAATGTATCACTAAAGACTAATTCTATTAGGGGCTATGATATAAATATATATCTTTAAAATAGTAGTAGTGGGATCTGCTTGAAAATAAGGTAGACAAGTCGCTGTTGTAAACTATAGTAAAGTTTATATTTGATTGAGGTTACCATTATTGTTCATTATATTAAAAAAATGTTTGAACTTCAGTGTCTTTATTTTATAAAAGAATAGTAGTTGACTTTGACTGCTACATGTGTATATGCACATTGTGCGGACCAAGTGATAAAATACAAAAATGCAATGCTAGTTATAAAATGACTTATAATTTAATTTTGTGGTTTAATGTCATGTGGACTTATCTATGATTTTTAATTTTCTTCTAACCTACTTCCTTCATAGAGCAAAGAACACATGAATGAAGCAGGTCACACATTCCATCTCTAGAACCAGTATTTTAAAATTGATTCTACCTGTGAACTTGACTTGGATGTCTTTTCACAGCGGTAGTTTGACAAAGTATTTAAATTTGACTCCTTCGCTCATTCATCCTGCAAGGGGTGGGTACTGATCTGAACACTGAAATTTACATAGACAATTCAAGCATCATTCTTACTTAGACTTAGGGTAGTAAGAAGCCTATGTACTTATAGATATAAATAAAACATTAAAGTACCATGTAACAGAAAACAAGGATTTATTAACTCTGTTAATTCTGCAACAAACTTCAGAGAAAATTGTAACAGGGCTTTTAAACAGAGAAATGTGAGTGTGGAAAATTATGGGTTGAATCAAAAATGTGTAAGGGTATTATGTTTTAGGAACAGGAAGTATTTGACTGTGGCTAGGCCCAGAGTGTATGGAGAGAAATAGTAAGAGATACAGTGAGGGAAGCTATTTCACACAAACTTGTGAAGAGCCTGTGTTGATATACCATGGTGTCTACTTTATTACAGTTTTTAAACATCATGTATCAGGAAGGTATAAGGGATAGCGCCCCTACAGGATTTTTGTGATAATTAGATATTATTCTATAAAACGCCATCTGCAGTTTCTACCACATTAGAAATGCTGAAAAATATTTCTTTCCCACTCTGAGGAAGTCATAAACACCATTTCTTTTGAAAGTTACAGAACTGGGGGCGTATGAGTGGCTCAGTCTTTTAGGCGTCCAACTTCGGCTCAGGTCATGATCTCACGGTTCTTGGGTTCGAGCCCCACATCGGGCTCTGTGCTGACACCTAGCTCAGAGCCTGGAGCCTGCTTCAGATTCTGTATCTCCCCCTCTCTCTGACCCTCCCCTGCTCATACTGTCTCTCTCTCTTTCTCTCTCTCTCTCTCTCAGAAATAAATAAAACAAAACAAAAAAAAAAAACAAAGTTACAGAACTGACACCTTCTCGCCCTGAATTGTCTGAAAGTTTGTGCCCTCCATTCACAAAGTTCATCTTCTACTCTGAGAGCTCACTTTATAGTGTTACCCTCACCTTTTGTGGGGTGGTGTGTGTGTGTGTGTGTGTGTGTGTGTGTGTGTGTTGGGGCATTCATGCACATAACATGAAGATTTTTTAAAATTTCAGTCACAGAAAACATATATGCATTTTTTTTGCAAGAGTAGAATGTCCACCTCAGAATGTATTTTGGATACCTCTCTGTGTGCCTTAGTAATACATACATAACCGCTTCAGCAAATGCCAGATATCAGTACTTAGAACTACTACTGTATCACTTTTAATATTTAAATATAACACCAGCTGAAACAGTATTTTTTAACACATGACAACTAACCACCAGATTCAGGGGACAGTAAGTGGAGTGATTTCTTTACTATTGTTTAGAGGAGGGGCAGTAGAGAACACAAAAACAAAATATTCCCATTTAAGATGGAAACATGAGTTAAGTATTTAATTTTGTTTTATGTAAATGAAAGGCGATAAAAGTCAATCATAAGAAGCAAGTACATACTCTGAGGAAACCGTGGGGGGTTGTCATTGACATCCGTCAGGGTGATGTTGACCGTTGTCGATCCTGAAAGCCCCCCGACTTGCCCGGCCATGTCCTTGGCTTGAATGACCACAGAATAGTGTTCTCTGGCTTCTCTGTCCATATTATGTAAGGCAGTTCTAATAACTCCTGCAACATATTTTAAACAAAAGAGTACAAATGATATATTAAATGAGAAGCACCTCAGATGTATCATTTCCCCCCATATTTTAAGAAGTACATTTAAAAACATTTATTAAGGTTTATTTATTTTTGGGACAGAACCAGAGGGTGAGCAGAGGAGGGGCAGAGAGAGGGAGACACAGAATCCGAATCTGAACCAGGCTCCAGGCTCTGAGTTGTCAACACAGAGCCTGAGGTGGGGCTCGAACTCCCACACTGCAAGATCATGACCTGAGCCGAAGTCCAATGCTCAACCAACTGAGCCACCCAAGTGCCCCAACAAGTGCATTTTTCAATGAAATACATTCGTGAGAAATCCACTTCTGAGACAAACAATACCTTAAACAAGCTACTAAAACCACCTCTTTCGACCCCTTCATTTGCAGCCACATGTCTTAAACCATTCTATCAGTGGTACATTGAGATGCCCATTGTTTTGTGTTCTTTGGCGTGCCTTGCAGAGCAGCCCCATGGCCCAAGCCTGTTCTTCTGCTGGAGTACCAAATATTTTACAAGTTGTGCTCCTCAATTATGTCAGTTAAGATGATTTGAGAAGAGGTTAATTTTCCTCCTTACAGAACAATTTACATAGCTTCCTGACAGGGCTGTCAAAGTTGGATGATGGAAAACACTGAAGAATTGTGGATACTTGAGCAAAGATTATAGACGGGAGTCATTTTAACATTTATCAAGATTACAAAATTCACTATTTTTATCAGGAAATAGCAGCTACGATAAGAACTAGATGTAAGTACCTAAGCAAAATAAAGTGATGAAATTGATGCCAAAAATCACAGGTACAAGTCACATTCTTTATTTCACAGTGCAAAGGAGACATTATAGGTATTCTTTTATCAAATAGTACTTGGATTCAATAAAGAGATAAAAAATGTGTTATAACTCCATTTGTATCACCCATAGGTATATGTGTGCGCACACACACAAAAATCAGATAGCTTTGTCAATAAATTCTTAAATCTACAAATGGAAATCCATTTACCAGAGGGCCAAAACTATTAACTGTATTATACAAAAAGTTCTCATCTAGATAAGCTATATAATAAGTATATACGTATATGTATATATATGTCTTTACATTTATGTTATATATGCATGTAAATATAATATAAACATATTTACTACTACATACATAGGTCAACACTTAACAACCACCTTTTTACTTTTATTAAAAATATTTGGATCATGTCATTTTTGAGAAAGGGATCGAGCCCCACTGATTAGTTAACAGTAATATTCATGGGACAGTGGACTGCTAACTATAGAGTTTAACAAACACTGTAATAGAGAATATGTTGATACAATGAAAGAACATAGGGTTGTATGTATATTCCAACTAAAAATAGTCTTTTAAAGGTGGAAAGGATTAGTCAATCAGTTATTCGGAACAGACGACACTGCAGCGATTTTTGTTACTGTTGTTTTACCAAATTGATTGTATGTGTAATGACTTCAGGAGAAGCCTAGGGAACCAGGAAAAGTGATCTCACAACTTTCAATATTTGTGAATTTTTAATTGAGGGAGTTCAGGAAAATTTTCCTGAAGCTAAATAGAAATGAAAATTATTCTTATCAAAAGAAATTATAATAATATGGTAATAAATGATTCATCTAATTCATGCATATGAAAAAGCCTCAAGCATCCTTATTACAAAGAACAATGTTTTATCATGTATGATAATTATATAAGAAGGAATTGAATTGATGCAGAAATGAACAAGCTGAGAATTTATGAAACTATTTTGTGATAGAAACATATACTTTCTAATATTTGAAAAAGATAAAGATGTTGTTTTGAAAAGAATACATTATAAGTGGGACTTGCCTCTGGTGTGTAGAAGTTTGAAAGGGGTGATTTTATACAATGAAATCTTTAAAGTGTTATTTGCCGAATATAAAAATATAAAAGTAAAATCAATCATTGCAAAGAGAATGATAAATAATATATTTAAGCAATTTGAGAGACAGAGACACACACACAGGGAGAAAGGGGGAGAGAGAGAGAATCCCAAGCAGGCTCTACATTGTCTGTGTAGAGCCTGACATGGAGTTTGAACCTATGAACTGTGAGATTATGACCTGAGCTGAAAGCAAGAGTCGGATGGTTAACCAATGGAGCAACCCAGGCACCCTGACAAATTTACACATTTTGAATGTTATTCATTTAAGAGAATCAGAGAAATCAGTCCAACCCCTGTTTGAGAGTACACATCTCAATAATTTTATTCCATTGCCATTATATCCCTTCTTTCATAACAGTTATGTCTGACAGAAAATGAGAAGAAACTTGTCAGCCAAATTTGCTTATGGAAAGAAAACGGTATATCCAGAATTGACACGTACTTCCCAGAAATGATTGTCTAAGAACCCACTGAACCTCACAGTCCTCTGGAGGATGCGCCTGTGTGCTTAGCTATGACCTACCTCAAGGGTGCGCAGGTAACTGGAGAATGTTCATCAAATTGCCATAGTCAAATAATCTCTATCTAACACATTGCCCAGATGTCTGTAAGTGGGGCATCTCAGAACACAGCCAATGCATAGTAACTTTCTTTTTTCCTTCTAAATAGGTGTCTTTAGAGCAGATTTAGGTCCACAGCAAAATCAAGAAGTAGTTACCACGTACCTTCCCCCTATTCCTTCCTTTCCACACACACACACACACACACAGCTTCTCCCACTGTCACCATCCTGCATCAGTATGGCACATTTGCTACAACTTATTAATCTATGCTGACATATCACTATCACCCAAAGTCCTCTGTTACACTAACATTAGGAATCACTCTTGGTGCTGTACATTCTATGAGTTTGGACAAATGTCTAATTACATGTATTCAGAATTATAGTATCAGAATAGTTTTACTGCCTTGAAAATCTTTTCTGCTCCACACATTCATCTCTCCCTCCCTCAGTGCCTGGAAACCATTGATCTTTTTACTTTTTCTGTATTTTTGCCTTTACTGTCTCTGTAATTTTGCCTTTTTCAGGAAGTCATATAATTGGAATCATATAGTATATAGTCTTTTCAGATTATCTTCTTCACTTGGTAATAGGCAGTTAAGGACTCTCCATGTCTTTTCATGGCTTGATAGGTCATATTTATTTAGTGCTAAATAATACTGCATTCTTTGGGTATACAGTTGTTTATACATTCACCTGCAAAGGACATCTTAGTTGTTTCCAAGTTTTGATGATTATGAATGAAACTGCTATAAGCATCTGTCTACTGGTTTTTGTTTGGAAATAAATTTGCAACTCCTTGAGTAAAGATCAAGGAGCATAACTGCTGGATCACATGGTAAAAGTCTGTTTAGTTTTGTAAAACACTGTCAAACTTCTGAAGTGGCTGTACCATTTGCATTCCTACTAACAGTAAACGAGAGCTCCTGTTGCTTCAAATCATTAGTGGTGTGGTAGTGTCTTGTGTTCATTTGTATTTCCCTGGACATATGGTGTTGGAAAATTTTTCAAATTCTTATTCCCATAGGTAGGTCTTCTTTGGTGAGGTTTCTGTTAGATCTTTTGTAGATCTTTTGTCCATTTTTTAAATTGAATTGTATTATTATTGTTGAATTTTAAGAGTTTGTTGTATATTTTAGATAACAGTTCATTATTTTGTTATTGTATATAAAAAGTCATTGCCACACCCAAGGTCAACTAGACTTTCATTGGTGTTACCAGGAAGGACTTGGATCTCTCTACCTCTCTCTCTCTCTCTATCACCTATCTATATCTATCTATTTAGAGAGAGGAAAAAGAAAAAAAAAAAAAAACAACAAGCAGGGGAGACAGAGAAAGGCAAAAGGAGAGAGAGAATCTTAAGCAGGTTCCATGCTTCAGTTCAGAGCCTGACATGGGGCTCAATCCCATGACCCTGGATCATGATCTGATCTGAAATCAAGAGTTAGGCACTCAACCGACGGAGTCATTGAGGCACCCACAAACTTGTAGGAGTTTTAAGTTATGTATTTCATGTTTAGGTCTTTGATTCATTATGAGTTACTTTTTCTAAGGATGTAATGTCTGTGTCATTTTCTTTTTTCTGCATATGATATCAATTTGTCCCAAACCGTTTTCTGAAAAGATTATTTTCTTCCATTGTATTATGTTGCTCCTTTGTCAGAGATCAGTTTCCTATACATACAAGGGTCTATTTCTGGATTTCTATTCTGTTCCATTTATATGTTTGTCTATTTTTTCATCAACACCACACTGTCTTGACTATTGTTTTGTAGTAAGTCCTAAAGTCAGATAATGTCAGTCTTTCAACTTTGTTTTTCATCTTAAATATTGTCTTGGCTATTCTGGGTCTTTGCCTCTACCTATCAACTTTAGAATCAGTTTGTCAATATCCACGAAATAACTTGCTGGGATTTTTATTGGTTTTCCATCACACCTATAGATATCATTGGGAAGAACTGACATCTTCACAGTGTTGAGTCTTCCAATTAAAGAACATGAAAAATCTGTCCATTTATTTAGTTCTTTGTATCTTTCATCTGAATTTTGTAGTTTTACTTATACAATTTTGTATCCTCCTTGTTAGATTTATAACTAAGTATTTCTTTTGGAAGCAAGCTAACCTAAATGGCCTTATGTTTTTAGGTCATTTTCTACTTGCTCATTGTAGGTATGTAAGAAAGTAATTTTTATATAGTAACCCTGTATCCTGAAATCTTGCTATAACGCTTATTGGTTCCAGGATGTTTTGTTATTGTTATTGATTCCTTAGGATTTTCTACATATACAATTATGTCATCTGTGAACAAAGATTGTTTTTTTCTTTGTTCCTCATCTGCATAGCTTTAATTTAAGCTACATGATTAAGATTGTGCATTTTTCAGTGGTAAATGATAAATGGGATTAGTGAATGAATTATATCTTAAGCAAATTTCACAAATGTATTTCAGAGGAATTGATTATTAAGATTAAAACATATAAAACACATTCTGATATTATTGTTAAAAATACTAACATATTGCCTGATTACTTGAAGCAAATGGATAGTATTGGTTCAAAAAAGTTTTAATATCCCTTGTCCAAGATTACAAGATCTTGTGATGAAATCTGAAAGTTCCTTTGTTGGGAGCCATTCTGAGCCCACTAGTCAAGAAAACTCCTGGTGAGGTTAAAGCAAGTTTGCATGGCTTCTTGCCAATCAGATTATGATCAATATCCACCCCCACTCAATTATTTCTTCTTGAGCACTGGCCCCTAAGGCACCTTGTTGATCAATATCGGGAGTGACTTGTCCACTTATTCTGTCTGGCCCTTGTATGATGATTGCACCTCATGAAGGAACTTATTGTGGGAACTTCTTCTTTTGATTATGGGAACAGACATCATGTCTCCAGCAGGTCCTGTTTCCCTCCATACTATCCCTTGAGCTATGAACAGGCTAACGACCCTTACTCATAAAAGATTGACCTTTACATGTACAATCCTGTTTCTACTGTTGCATTAGTCCAAGAGGTTCATACAGCTCAACATGTAAATCAGCTAACCAAAAATGTGTCTCATGCCCTAGCTATTCAAGAAATCATAATTCTAGGGGCGCCTGAGTGGCTCAGTCAGTTAAGCGTCCGACTACGGCTCAGGTCATGATCTCACAGTTGGTGGGTTCGAGTCTCATGTCAGGCTCTGTGCTGACTGCCAGCTCAGAGCCTGGAGCCTGTTTCGGATTCTGTGTCTCCCTCTCTCTCTGACCCTCCCCTGCTCACGCTGTCTCTCTCTCAGAAATAAATAAAGCATTAAAACAAAAAAAGAAATCATAAGACTAGACACAAAGGTAAATGCACTTGAAGAGGCAATTCCATGTATTGAAAATGAACTAAAATCTTTAAAGGTATGGCTGGCTCTCCAGCGCCATAAAGCATATAACTGGAAAACCAAGTCTTGCCCAGAGACAAATAGCCTAACTTAGAGAGAAGGAACAGATAAGAGCAGAACATAAGTTACCACATATACCTTTGCTAACTGATGATGTATAGCAGCCCCTTCCCTAAGGCCTACATTCCACAAACACCTTCCCTTCCCCTGGCAGCTGTGATGAGGGTGGATAAGAGTATCTACAAACCTATGACTTAATCTGAGTGTTATTAAAATGTGAACCCCCTGTTATTTTCTTAGTTACTCAACCTCACTATAATTGGGGCAGTTCTGCAAGAAGACTTCTGTAAAACCTGTTTCTGTACATTTTCCCAAAACATCTTATCACAGAGAACTATCCATTGTAAAAGTTCCATTTTCTGATGCCGTGTTAACACTTGACCTATAAATAAAGACACCAAAACCGACAGGGCAGAGATGCCTGCCTGGTGATCAGAAAGAATCTCAGGGTTCTCTCCCTCCCTCCCTCACCGACACTGTCCATCTTTTGGGGACCCCTGGGCCCGGCCAGAGATGGACTCCAGCATTCCTTCCTGCTCCTTGATCCCTCTTACCCTGCAGAAGACTTCTGTACATCTCCAACTACCCAGTATTATCATGGATCTTCGCGTTTTATTCTACCATCATGGATGAACAATTGTTTGTCCATGTTGGTGAACATCTGAATAGATATTTAATCATTATTAAATTATTTTCATAAACATTGTGATTTGATAAATTTACTAGAAAATATAAACAATGTTGAAAGAAGATAGGAAAAAAAAGGCAAGCATCCTTTCCCAATAATTTGAGAAATTTTAAAAAAAGAAAAATAAGTAGTAATCATAACTTACTTTCCATTCTCAATGCTTAGTTTTGAGAACATATACTTTGAATAAGTATACGCACACATATATACACATACATATTGATTCTGCTTTACTTTTACTCAGGCTGCTATATTTTATTTTCTTTTATTTATTCATTTTTATTTCATATTTTTGAGAGAGAGACAGAGACAGAGTGCAAGCAGGGCAGAGGCAGAGACAGAGGGAGACACAGAATCTGAAGCAGGATCCACGCTTGGAGCTGACAGCACAGAGCCCGTTGCAAGGCTCAAACCTATGAACCCTGGGATCATGACCTGATCTGAATTAGGATGCTTAACCAACTGAGCCACGCAGGCTCCCCTCAGGCTGCTACATTTTAAAAGAGAGAAAACATTAAGCAAAATTACTTTAAAAAATCAAATATGAGTTAAATGTGAAGCTACCTACTCAAAGTGGTTTTATGTGCCGGTTTTCCCAAGT
This sequence comes from Hyaena hyaena, assembly GCF_003009895.1. NCBI lineage: Eukaryota > Metazoa > Chordata > Mammalia > Carnivora > Hyaenidae > Hyaena > Hyaena hyaena. The sequence continues at coordinate 512,678 of NW_024081471.1, read as the reverse complement.
CATTTTCAGAATATCCCTGTTTTTGCTTACCTATTAAAACACTCCCTTTCCTTCTAAGCACTGTACCAGCTTGGGTGATCAATTACTCAGTCAGCCTAATATTTACAATGTTGCTAGTGGCTTTCAAATTTGACTCTGATTCAACATTACCTTGAGATTGCCTGAAAGGATACATTCCTTGGCCCTAGGGTCACTGATTTTGTGATTTGGAGTGGGGTCTGGCCTACTCACAGCTGTCATTGACCGCTGCATTAGTGTGCTTTGGCTGTCATGAAAAGATACCATAGACTCAGTAGCTCAAGCCTTAGAGACTTATTTCACACATTTTTAGGGGCCAGGAAGATCAAGGTGTCAGTTTCCTGGTAAGAGCTCTCTTCCTGGCTTGCAGGCAGCTGCCTTCTCACTGTGTCTTCACATGTCTTCCCTTCAGTTTGTGCACAGGGAGAAAGAAAAAGAGAAAGATTGCTCTATTCTGCTTCTTTTAAATCCACTAATCCTGTCTGAAGAGACATGACCACCCTCATGACATAATATAAACCTAATTACCTTAAAATTTTTTAAATGTTTATTTACTTATTTACAACAGGGGTCCCTGTTGGGAGCTAGAATTTAAACATAATGAAGGGGGGGAGGGTTGTACAAAATCATTCCATCAATGATTTAAAAATTTGGGCCTCATACAGGGAGACAAAAGAGGCAGACCATTTCAGATAGGTAGGTGACAGATTTTTTTGTTTTTGTTTTAATGTTCATTTATGTTCATTTATTTTATTTAGGGGGGAGGCGCACAAGCAAGTTGAGAAGAGGGACAAAGAGAGAGGAGAGAAAGAATTCCAAGTAGCCTCTACATTGTCAACACGGAGCCCGATGTGTAGTTCAATCCTATGAACCATGAGATTATGATGTGAGCAGAAATCGAGTCTACACTCAACAGACTGAGCCACCCAGGCACCCCAGAAGGTGGAAGTTTTAATAAGCAAAGGGACTTACATATAAGACTCATCTTGGGATTCTGTAGGATGAATATATATATATATATATATATATATATATATATATATATATCTCCATACCCACCCACCAGTATCTTTTCTAAACATTTATATAGAGAACTTACCTGGGTTCAGTCACATATATGATCTAGATAGTCTCAACAGCACATTGCTCTTTCAAAGCTGCTTTCTTAAAAACTATTTCGAAACTGGAAATGGTGGGTGGAAATCCTATTCCAAGGACAAGGAAAAGAGTGAGGAGCCTCTGATTGCCTGGGTTCAGTTTGTGGGTCACCTGGAGGTCCCATTCTCTCAATGACCACCCTCAATGGCCATAATAACCCCTACACGTGAGTCCAATGCGTATGGGTCCAGGCCACTTTGAAAAGACAAAAGATGAAGTGTGACCATTATGTATTTACACATTTCTTTACTTTTTATCTCCATCTTGTCATGCCAATAAATGAATATACATATGGGAATACATACATGCACACAGACGACAACTAATATGCAGTGGTAATATTCATTTTCCAAAACTGTGGAGGTTACTCTCTTGTTGAAGGCTTGGATAAACTATATTTACACAGTCCAGTGTGAAATGATATTTGTTTGTTTGGCTTTTTCTGCGATGTATCCATCTACTTGATGATTGTACTGTAACTTACTTTTGCCTTCCAAATAAATTTAAGAAGGACATACTTACCTATAACAAGGCCTTTTCTTTAGGTAAAATTTTATTTATTTATTTATTTATTTATTTATTTATTTATTTATTTTTAAATAGTTTTTATTTATTTCTAGGAGAGAGAGAGAGAGAGAGACAGTGTGAGCAGGGGAGGGTCAGAGAGAGAGGGAGACACAGACTCTGAAATGGGCTCCAGGCTCTGAGCTGGCAGTCAGCCCAGAGCCCGACGCAGGGCTCGAACCCACAAACTGCGAGATCATGACCTAAGCGAAAGTCGGATGCTTAACCAACTAAGCCACCCAGGCGCCCCCACTTTAGGTAAAATTTTAAAGACAAAATATACAGAACAGCTAAATTACCTAAAATTATTTTACTGTTCGATTTTTTAAAAGTAAACTCTCTTCTTTCAATGCACGCTAGGTAACTGGCAATGGCATATTCTGAACGTCAGTTGGATAAGCTTCACTAGCAATGTTTACTTCAAAAATTTTAACTGGAAATGTTGCCTCTTATTCTCTTGTGATGCTGGGTTGAATCAACAGGATGTGATTACCCTTGTATCATTTTGTTTTGTTTCTTATTACCTTCCTGGGTAAACGACTGCAGGTGCCCCGCTGCCTGCAAATTACCTTCTGACTACTGCTTCCCAATCACCGTGATATGTAGGGGCTTGTAACTGGGAATTACTCTCTGTTGAATACAAGTTCATAACATTGAAAACTCATCTGTGGTTATAAGTATTACTTATTGAACCCGACTCACTGGCCTACCATATGTTTTTGTTCCCTGACGGAGGATATTCCTATATAGCAATATATTCTCCAAAATGTTTTCTTGCATTTTTTATCCACTAAAAAGAATTTAAGATGCAAATGTACAAATCTCGTTCATTAGCAAATACTACAAAAGACTGCAAAATAAAATTCCTACAAGTTAAAACAAATAAACCAGCATGCACATTCAAATCTCTACAGAAACACCCATGGTCCGTATTCGCACTTATTAAGAGAAAGAGATGAGTTTTCTTCCATGTTTAAACTACCATGAGCACTTTGACTCTATAGAATGTTTTCTTAATTTGCTCAATTGCTCATTCATTCAAAATCTATTATATCATTATTTAACATATATTAAAATATACTGGAGTCCCAATGTTTTGTGAATGTGGCACAAGAGCACTTTAGTAACAAAATTACATAGAATGTCAATTATTATGTAACTTTAAGGAAGCCACCTCTGATCTACTGAATCAGAATCCAGGGGAGTGGGTCCAAATATCAGTATTTATGGCACTTTCCTTCTGTGATTCTCATGAATCGTCAAATTGAGATATCCACCTAGAGTTGAGAAGACAAGATATCTGTCCTCAAGATGCTCATTATTTCATTGGAATATCTGTTTCTTAAAATAATATGAATATGGAGAGATTTGGAAATGTCTAGCAGTTTCATTAGTCATCTTTTACATGATGACATTTCAAATCTTGGCAGTAATCATTGATCCTTCTAACTTCCTGTCTGTAGTGTTCTAGGTATCTGGAAGGTTCTTTATGTTTGCTATTTCACCGCGGTTTGTTTCAATATTTAGTATACTATATACTGCTACATATTCTGAATTTTCCCTCTTGACTTTGTAAGGATAATGTGCCTTCCATAATTTCTCATCTGCATTGATATTGAACCTATATGTATCCGTTAGCAACGCAGTTCCAGAAATCTATTTTCTTCATTCCTCACCAATTCAAAACATGTTGAATGTGTTTCTGCTCTATTTAAAATGTGAGATCCAGAAACACAAAAGACAGAGATTATGACATTAGAATGTTATGATTCGGGTATTTACTGATAGGGAAATAGGTATCCAAATCTGGAAAGTTAAGTAATACAGAAAATATATTTTATTAAATGGCAAACGAAACCCAGACTTCACAGTCTTCACACTCCAAAATAGAGGAGTATGACCAAAGAGTACTTTATGGCAGAATGGAATGTTTGTAGGTTACGGAAAGGTATGTGTAGTAGGATTGCCATGGAAAGGTGTGTGACATGAACAAAGTGAGGATATTCAATGTGTGTAGCTACAGAGATTGGATTTATTAGAAAATGCTAAGAGAATGGTAGAGATTAGGTACCCAGTGATTCTAATACTCTGACATGTCTCTACTTTGCTCCTCATGTGACTGGTAGTAGTGAATAGTTTTGTTGCTGTTCCTCTAAAGTCAAGACGGACTAAGCTTCACTACTTGTCAGATGTTATTACTGGCTGTGGCTGAGCAGATGCAAAGTTATCTCTAGAGCTACATTTCCCACATTTGAGACTCTAAAGTGCCAATGGGTAATGGATTAACCTCCGATATTTATTTATATTTTTATTATAGAATTGATTTTATTTTTAAAGAAAAATATATATTAAACACTGGCATCCTAGAATTAAAAACAAAACCCCTTGACATATTTAGCCCCAAGCTATGACTCATGGAATTAACAACTATAAATTCATGAAGGAAGACATTTTTATGCTTTAGTAGGAAGATTCAATTTTTCCTCCTCTATATTTTTCTCTTCCTACCACTAAAATTGATGGTGAAGCATTTTATTTCTCCTGAGGAAAAAAGGACGAAGAATTCACCTGTTTTGAGTATGGATTTAGGCTCTCCTCTCAGGTACATATATCTCACATATTTTTCCCATACGCCCCATGAGAGAAAAAGCTCAAAGCTTAAAAAACTTCTCCCTAGACCAGAAGCTTATAAAACTTTAAATATGACCCAGGACTTGCTGACATTAAAAACCTAATGTTACAGTGACATTATTTCAAGGAATTTACTTTGTGGAGTCTGTAGGAGAGGCTTGATCTGTTTTGAAAGACAGGAAGAGAGGGCAGAGAGGAGGAGAAAGGGAGAGAGAGAAGAGAGAGGAATATCATACAAAAGTAAGTGTTACCATCTCTGTGGATTTAGAGTCATAAATCAGATAGATTTAATGAGAATATAATTGTATTGATTTATCATCAAAGATACTTCTCATTTTTAATGATTTTGAATTTTCTCTTTTCCCACTTTGTTTATTTTTATGTCTGTTATTGGTGTTTCAATGTAATCTATAACTTTATAAGATCAGTCTTGCTAGTTAATATATTTAATAACCATACCAATAAGATCATAGGGCTACCAGGGCATTTGTGAAAGCCAAATAGTTTGTGTATTTTCAGGCTTTCAGCATGACTACTCCATTTACCAAAAATGTAATGAGGGGCACCTGGGTGGCTCAGTCGGTTAAGCGTCCGACTTCAGCTCAGGTCATGATATCGTGGTTCATGGGGTTGCGTCCTCCATCAGGCTCTGTGCTGACAACTAGCTCAGAGCCGGGGCCTGCTTTGGATTCTGTGTCTCCCTCTCTCTGACCCTCCCCTGCTCACGCTGTCTCTATCTCTCTCTGTCAAAAATAAATTTAAAAAACATTAAAAAACATTTTAAAATGTAATGAGACAGCACTATATGGAGAGAATAAACTATGGATTTAAAAAACTATCTGGGGATAAATTTCAATGGAGATGATGATAATGATGGAGCTACAGGCAGTTATAAAGTGTTTATCAAGCATTATGAATAATGCTTTATGTTGATCATCACAGTAGATTCTCACATCAACTGTCTATGGTAGTCATTCATATTATCCTATTTAAAAAAAAAAAAAAAGGATTATAAGAATAGGAAGGGTAAGAAAACTGCCCAAGGACAGGTAGGTATAAGATAGCCAACATTTAATCCTTACGATTAGAATTCAGAGTCAGCTGTCACAATCACTTTCCTCTGATTTTCTGATTTCTTTTGAGTAAATCAGAGAAAATGCTGCAAAGAGGCTGAAATGGATTTTGGAAAGATGTCTGCATCTTGCAAATGAATTTCAGAAGCAATTTCTGGTTGCCTGGCCCTAGCTGGATTCTAATAGCATTGGAATCCAAGTTCTGAATAAAAGCAAGAAGATGTCAGACAAAGTGGATAATTCTGGGTAACTGAAAGATGGAACTCCCAAGCTAAGGACTGAGTCTTTTGAACAACAGATGAAAAGTGGTTAACATAGAAACCAAAGATTCATCTTTTTCCAAGTGGCCATTACCTGTTTATGTTCTGCTTTTTGCAGGGAATCAAATACCAATATCTAAACAGTGGTGAACTATGATTGATTTGATGAATACAATACAATGGAAGTCACTTTATTGCATTTTATGCCCTGGACTTAAAAGTGGTGAAAATTTTGACCTTGGTCTTTGAGAGCCCTAAGCTATCATGTAAGTAGTTTAGCTACCCATCCCAGAGACTCCATAGAGAAGCCCTGAGTTAGGAAGGATAACAAATCATAGGGCACCTGGGTGGCTCACTCAGTTAAGCTGACTGAGTTGAGCCCCACATTGGGTTCTGTGCTGATGGCTCAGAGCCTCAGCCTGCTTCAGATTCTGTGTCTCCCTTTCTGTCTGCCCCTCCCCACTTCCACTCTGTCCCACTCTCTCTCAAAAATAAATAGACATTAAAAAAGTTTTCAAAAACCCTCTAAAAAAAAAAAAAAGGACAATGGATCTGTAGGAGCTCCTCCAGCTTTCCCCACTGAGGCATTAGGCAAATTAGACACATCTTTAAATATCCACACAAGTCCACATGCCAACTGAATGCGCCCACGCAACCAGGCCAATGCTACATGATCAAGGAATTGCCCAGATAAGCCCTGCTAAACCTCCTGATTTCCAAAATCACTGTTATTTTGAAAACTGTGGGTTTTAGGGTAGTTTGAAACACGGCGAGGACATTCAGATTTGGAATATACACATACGCAGATATATATATATATGCACACACATATGCGCATGCATACATATGCACACACATATAATACATGCATACACACATTTATTACTCGTAGTTTGGATTCTAGATCTACCAACACTATTAAATCAAGATTACATATTTCCTCAATATTATTTTTTCTTCCTTACCTTTCTCTCTCTCTCCCACCTACTCACCCAACACTTCTCCCCAGAGTTGGAGTGCATATAAATGTAAATAAACATAAACACACACATTTCAAATATGTCTGCTATGGTGCAGGTAGATATATAAGTCTAGGTAAAAATACCATTTGAAGAAAAAGAGAAACTGACACCCATATAATTGATATCCACTGAACACATAGGTTATAACTCATATAAATAATGAAGTTTTAAGATTCTTATCATCTGGAAAGTTGCATGTTATGGAGAGTAATATTATTTATGATATTAATGAGACTTTATTATTTTATTATTATTATTTTGTTTTCTTTAAGAGGGAGAGCATAGGCGTGAGGGAGAGGGACAGAGAGAGAAAGAGGGAGAGAGAGAAAGAAAGAGGGAGAGAGAGAAAAAGAGAGAGAGAGAGAGAGAGAGAGAGAGAGAATGTTAAGCAGACTCCATGCTCAGTCCCCAAGAGGGGCTCAGTTCCCCAAGAGGGACTCAGTCCCACAGCCTGGGATCATGACCTGAGCCATAATCAAGAATAGGACACTCGGGGCACCTGGGTGGCTCAGTTGGTTAAGTGCCCAACTTCAGTTCAGGTCATGATCTCATGATTGATGGGTTCCAGCCCCACGTTGGACTCTGTGCTGACAGCTTAGAGCCTGAAGCCTGCTTCGGATTCTGTGTCTCCCTCTCTCTCTGACCCTCTTCCACTCACACTGTCTCTCTCTCTCAAAAATAAATACACGTTAAAAAAAGAAAAAAAAAAGAATAGGACACTTAACTGAGCCATTCAGGTGCCCCATTTAAGAGATTTTTTTAATCAAGATAATTAGAAATAAAATTTCAAAGTCTTATAATATTAGATAAAAATACTTTATTACTAAATATTGAATGCTTGTGGAAATATTCTAACCTAAATAGAAATGCATTTTCTTGGAAAATAATGATGAAATAATAATTTTAAAATATACTAAGAAGTACTAAGTATGATTATCTCAAAATAGCTTATTCATATTATTTATAAAAAATGGATGGCCTCAAAACGGATATACAAATAAGAAATATTAAGTTTATCATGTAGATATATTATGCTTGTTAAAACATTGGCATAGTTTTTTTTTCTGCTTCTTATTTTCTCTATGTTTTATTTTTTTCTTAGTTTTTCTTTATGAGGCTTAAAACAAATTTAAAAATTAAGATTCTCTATGTATGATTTTTTTGGGTGTAGTTACCATTTAAGAAAGAGTATTTAATATTGCTATACTGAAAACTTTTGAAATATTTGTTAACTATATTTAAAGCCATTATTTAAGAAAAATACTAAAACATTGCTTTATAAATATATACATATATACCAATGACTGTCTAGTTCTATTAGTAATGGTATAGTTGACAATATAGGTCTATAAGTAACTCAAAATTGATGATTTCTCTATAGTATCGATTTAAGTATTACACAAACTGCTTTCTTGATTTTAAAAAGAAAACTTCATTTTAAGAGTATGATTTTATGATGCGTTATATCATACTCTAATAATTGAAAAAGGCATTGTTGGGGTGCGTGGGTAGTTCAGTTGGTTAAATGTCTGACTTTAGCTTGGGTCATGATCTCTCAGTTCATGGTTTGTGCCCTGCATCCAGCTCAGAGGCTGGAGCCTGCTTCGGATTCTGTGTCTCGCCCTTTCTCCTCTCCACTCCCCACTTGTTCTCTGTCTCTCTCTGTCTCTCTGTCTCTCTGTCTCTCTATCCAAAATAAATATTAAAAAATATAATAAAAAATAGGGGCACCTGGGTAGCTCAGTCGGTTAAACGATCGACTTTGGCTCAGGTCATGATCTCATGGTTCGTGGGTTTGATCCCCATGCCCCATGACGGGCTCTGTGCTAACAGCTAGCTTGGAGCCTGGAGCCTGATTCAGATTCTGGGTCCCCCTCTCTCTCTGACCCTCCCCTGCTCGCTCTGTCTCTCTTTCTCTTTCTCAAACATAAATAAAACATTAAAAAAATTTAAAAAATAAAAGGCATTGTCATTTTCAATAAGATGTTTATGACATGCATGCTATACGTATGGATATGTATGTATGCACGTATATTATAAACACATTTTATATATGTCACATATAACACATATGGAATACTGAAGCAAATTCATATATCTAATCACTAAAATAATCTTTAAGATTTCAAGAGTATACATATGTATATGTTTATTTTCGTTGGCACATAATCTAACAGTGAATCCTTAAGACACTGGTGTACAATTCATATTGCTTTTACACTTTTAAATATAAGTCTAACATGAAAACATAACAAATTAATCATGTAACCGTGCCACTGCCTATATTTTCCTGCAACTTTATGAATGGTAAGGGGGTAGCATGTTTGACAATATTTGGAGGAAGATATTATAATGATTGTGTAAATTTGACTAAGAATTCAATTGTAGATGTCTAATTTGCATTAATTTATAGATAAATTTATTATTAATTAGTAATTGATGAGTACACATTGTGACTCCAGGATCACTGAGAGGCAATATGGTAAGATCATGTGAATAGGGAAACAAGTTATGAATATCCCTTACAAACACAGAAGCAAGTCACATGAAGTAACTCAAAGAAACATGAACGTTTTATAGAAAGAATTTTATTCCTGGGAAAGAAGTTTCCTCATGTGTTAAAGCTTCATCTGTCCACATTCTTGAATGGTTCAAGTGAGCAGTAATAGTAGGCAGGGCACAGTCTTACCATCTTAGATGTAAGTGATGTAGTAAGTTAATCTGGTAAAATGTTTAACCAGCAGCTAAATGATAATAACAGCATGTACAACACAGCAGGATAGGTACTGTATTCTAATTTAAATGGTATTCACAAAATACTTGAGTGCTTGTTGAAGTATGTAAATACAAAATGCTGTTGCTTGTACTGTGTGATGGAAAAATGACAGGATTTACTACCTTTCGATAACTTGAGGCATGGAAGCTGGATCCATCAATATATGTGTAGGTATTTGGTCTTTTGATAAAGAAAGTAAACAGAAAGCCCTAAACACATGAAAGATGATGCTAGAAAGATTTTTCTTATATGGTTTGTAGAATGGGGCTTTTAGTCTGTATCTGAGTATTTTTCTTGGAAGGGATTCCTAGGCAAGAAAAATGTAGCTAAGGAGTAAACATTAAAAAACTTTTTTTATTCTCTCAGGCTATACAATTTTACTGTGTTTTCTTAATATTTGGATTCATGGAGTAAAATGTTGTTGATGGGTGAAATTGCAACCATGGTAAAGGAAAAAAATGATTAAAAAGTGATAAATATGTCATGTTGTTGATTGCTGAGTATATTGGATAATTTGACATGTTGCTCAAAAAAGGAATTTGTGTTAATAAGATCTATTGAGAATCTGCTCCACAGTAGAAAAAACACAACTGAAAGACAGCATCCCGCATATGTTGGGTATAGTTATGAACCACCAAACAGTAAAAACAGACAGCTAAAATAGAAAGTTTCCACCAAATGTTAACTTTTACTCTATTTCTCCAGTGATCTTTAGATCATAAACTGGTAGATTAGTGAAAGCTAACAGGTACTGGAATTCTTAGAGCTCTCCATATGTGTACTGTGAAAGGTGTAAACACCTCTTCAGTCTTTGCACAACATGCTATATAGTATCTGTCATCTAAAAAATGAGAAGTATACAGAACCTGAATTTATGCAAATTCTTATAACCAAATCTCTGAAAAGAGGTATCTATCTATAGTAGAAAATAGTGACTGAAGTGAGGATTTGGGCATGGGATATTTATTAGGGATCAATGGTGAAGGAAGGAAACCTGCACAGAGGAAGTTATTAGTCTGGGATGCATATCCAGCAAAGTTTAGGCTAACACAGAAGGGATATACTGCCTGAATATCCAGCCTTTATCCATCCAGACTTTATACATCCCACCTCACTTAGTCACTAAATGACAGTGTCCTGGAAATACATGACTTCAGCAAGGTGTCTATCAACACTTGAAATTGATCTTGAAGGAGCTCACAGCTGGGGGTAGGGAGTGGAACACATTTCCCAGCCTGGATGCAAGTCCTTCCTCAAAGGGGACTCAGCATCAAGCAGCTGTGTCTACCAAACAGTAACCTTACTTTGTTTCCCCTAATTTGTAGTGGAAACTCCCCCAGTCTTTACTGATGCTATATACTACACTGAAAATACTCATGTGACCTTGCCTGTAAGAGTTCTTTTGTTGCCACATCTATTGGATAATGTCTGCTCTCCTCTTTCCATCAGCAAACTGGCCACAGTATACTATCCCTATGTTTTTCAAAGACTTCATTTGTCTTGTCTTCCTCAATTTTACTCACTTGTGTTTATATTGCCATCACACTCATTTACTTATTGTTATACTAACTTACTTATTAATTTTGACAACGATTTGTCCTTTCCACTAGAATAAAAGCTCTACAAGGTCGAGGATTTTTATTCGTTATGTTTTCATGGCTGTGCCCTGATTGCTTTAAACAATCCCCAACCCATAGCTGCCCTTAATGAATATTAGCTGAATGAGCAGAATGCTTCAAAACCCACAGAAATGCATCAGAGCATCAAGCTTTGAATTTAGAATAATACTAGGCAAGATATAAAACAAATAAAGGTACTAAATTTAATTTACCTCCTTTGAATATTAAATATCTAAACTTGCCAGGGCTGCTGTAACAAAGTGGCACAAACTGAGAAGCTTAAAAGCAAAAATTTTCTGGGCACCTGGATGGTTCAGTCAGTTAAGCATCCAACTCTTGATTTCAGCTCCAGTCCTGATCTCACAGTTGGTAAGATCAAGGCCCACATAGGGCTCCATGAACCTGCTTGGGATTCTCTCTCTCCCTTGCTGTCTTCCCTTCCCCTGCTCACTCTTGCTCCTTTCAAAAATAAATACATAAACTCTGAGAAAGATATTTACTGTTTCACAGTTATAGAAGCTAAAAGTCTAAAATCAAGGTATTGATAAAATCAGTTCCTTCGGAGGTCTGTAAGGGCTGGATATGTTCTAGGCCTTTCTCTTTAGCTTGTAAATTGCCATTTTCATGCTCACATGGCATTGTCCCTGCATTGTCACATCCTGTTTTCTGTGAGAGTATCTCCATGTCCAAATATTCCCTTTTCATAAGAATATTAGTAATGTTTTATCATGGGTCGTCCTAAGACCTCAATTTAACCTGATTACCTCTCTAAAGACCTTATCTATCTGTAAATGAGGCCATATTCTGAGGAACTGGGGGTTAGGAATCCAATATATAAATTTGGGAGTGTGGTAATTCAACCTAGGACACTAAGCAAAAAGTAGATCACTCCAAGAAAAAAATAAATATATATGGAATATGTAAACCGGTTCTTTGAGCCTATACTAGTGAAATTCTTTAAGCAAATCCATAAGAGATAGTTTGAACAAAAGGGATTGGTGAAGGTACCCTAAGATAAGAACACAAGATATGAAAATGTAAGTAAAAGAATCTGGTGTCCAAGTAAGATGGAGATGGAGAAGAACCTTTGTGATGGCAGTCTGAGAGATCTAATGGTGGAGATTATACAAGCATGTGGCCATAAAGAGTGTCTTTGGACTGATTCCTTTATCCCTTTATCTATAAAGCCAGTCATTCCTCCAACTAGTAGTTGTAAATGCCCACTGGAATCCAGCACTGTCCTAGCGACATACAAAATCATTGCCTTCATAAAGCTTACATTCTAGAGAAGGCAGATTAGTGAAAAAAAATAAAAAAAAGCAAGATAATTACCTACATTATATGTAGTGGATTAAATTGTGTTGATTGCTGGGAGGATGTGTGTGTGTGTGTGTGTGTGTGTGTGTGTGTGTGTGTGTGAAGCATCTAGTTTGGGCTTACTATGTTAATGAGGACTGTAATAGTAGTGTGTTGAAGTTAGCTAGGACTAGATCACAAGAATAGATTGTTAAAATTTCAAGAATTTGAGAAGTTAGTTAGTAAATATAACCATTGCTAAAAAATTAAATTTACAATTTCAGCATCCTATTTAAAAAGTGATAAATACTGAAACTCATCACTTTCTAATTTAATTACTGTATTTTACTATTATTTGTGCTCTTGACGTTATTTATGTCTGTTTTATCTACATTGCTGAAATCCTATAGAATGATGTGATACTGTTCATCCTTTCCCAGCTCCATATTCTGTGGTGTCATCTAAGCAATTTGAAAATCACTGACAGTGGAAGTATTTTCACCATGGAATTCAGCAATGCTACTAACTCAAGGTTTCATTTACTGAATTAGTGATTGTCTAGACATGAGAAACTCAAGGAGAAAGAATAAAAAAGCATATTAAAGTCACATTTGTAACAATTACACTCTGGATAATATAACAAGTTGATAAAATACTTTAATGAAAACTTAGAAAAAAGTATTCATATAACTGATGAAAAAGGGAAGTTCACACAGACATCCTTCATCTACACATTAATGTAAACAAAAATATTAACCAATACCCAAACCAGAACTAAACCTATTTGTCAAAGACCTAAGCAACTTCTTTGTTGAATCAGCATTATTTGTTGTAAGTTTTTTGTCAATATTCATTGAATTGCAACAATAGATTGTGAATGGATGCAAAGGTTTGACAAAAATCAATGCAAGCATTCTGTTAGAATCAATTAGGCTATGTGGAATTTACAATAAAGTGTAATGCATATTTTATAACTGTAAATTGGATGATACATGTCTTTTATACAGTAAAATGACAATAAACATACATACTTATATAAATGCATATATATTTCTATTTATTAAATACCTACTAGCATACCACTGACTCCTAGGAATAAATAGACTTGAAAGAGGTGAGAGAAAAGAAATCCAGGCAAAAGGAATAACATGTGCAAATGTTCTAATGTGGGTGCTCTCTAGCTGATTGGAGGGAAATTTGCCAAACCTGCCTCTCTAAAGCAAAAAGAACAAAATGAGTCGAGATCAGAATGACATGTTGGGCCAGATTATTTAGAGACATACACATTATTATTGTAAGGCCTTCAACTCTGGGCATAAATGAGATGGGAAGCCATTGGAAGGCTTTGACCAAAACCATGACATGGTCTGATCTATTTTAATGTGATTGTTTTGGTTGCTGTGTTGGGAAAAGACTGTGTAGAAGAAGGGTGGAATTAAGCTGGGAGGTTAAGAGATATTTACACTAAAGTCAGCTAAAATGTAAGTGAAGAGATATCGTTGGACAAGGGGTATACCGTGAAGGTAGTGTTTGCTGATTAGAGAGATTTGTTAGTATGAAAGCAAAACCGGAATGGAGTATAACCCAAGATTTTCGGACTAAATACAAAAAACTGCCAAGACAATGTGTGGGAAGTGGTTGGAGTTCAGGAATTTGATACTAGACTTGCTCTGTGATATGCGTCCAAGAAACCAGGCAGAGATGTTCATTTGGCACATAGAATGTTGGTGTTCAGAGGAGCAGTCCAGACTAGCCTTATTAATGTGGTCAGCATAATTATAGAATGTAAAGTCATTACGCATGATGGAATTACAAAGGAATGAGTGTATAGAAGAAACTCAAATAGGCCAGAGAGTTTGGCAGAAAAAAAACAGAAGTAACACATAACCAGTAATCATTGAGGAAGGAAACCAAGAGAATGTAACATCCTACGAAAGTATTTCAAATAACAGAATCTAATCCCATGTGACAAATGCTGTTGCTAAGTCAAGACTGATGTGATCTGAGCAGAGTAGGAAATGAATTGAAATCAGGGACATCATAATGAGAAACATGGTGATCAGATCTAAACTTAACCGTAGATATGAAATGAAGAAAAGGATATGTGAGACATTTTGGAGTAATTTTTTTTTTTAAGGATAAGACAACTGATTGGATGTAGAGTATAAGGGAAGGGGAGTAATTCAAATATCACTTGATTCTTTGGCTTAAAAAGTGGGGTCAGTGACAAATCTCTCTACAAGATTAGAAGTAGAACATAAAGATCAGTGAAGAGAGTGTTAATTCATGGCTATATTGACTTTTATGTGCTTAAGAGCTATCTATGTGAAAAAGACTGATGAGTAGTTGAATGCATTCAGTAGAAAGGTCTGGGTTGGCAAGTCAGGATAATAGTGATAGTTATAAAAAGATGAATAGATATAAACTCACTCTTGCCCAACACAATGAAAAGACTGCCACTTATTACAATTAATGGCCTAAATTGCTCTCTATTGAGTCTTCATTCCTTGCATTTTATACTAACATTTTAATAATCAGTACAGAAAAAACATTTTATTAAAAAACAGGCAGGGGGGCCTGGGTGGCTTAGTCGGTTAAGCGTCCGACTTTCGCTTAGGTCATGATTTCGCGGTTCGTGGGTTCGAGCCCCGCGTCGGGCTCTGTGCTGACTGCCAGCTCAGAGCCTGGAGCCTGTTTCAGTCTGTGACTCTGACCTGTGAGTCTCTGACCCTCCCCTGCTCACGCTGTCTCTCTCTCTCTCTCCTAGAAATAAATAAAACATAAAAAAAAATAAAAAATAAAAAAAATAAAAAACAGGCAAATGAGATAAAAATCAACGGATCTAACTTTAATGCATATAAAACAATAAAAGACTATTTTAACTGAATATAACATTGTTCTGTTTCTTCTATAAATATGACTATTAGATGGACAAAATTAGCAGAATTACTCCTTTATGTTAGCAAGATGTGAGTCTGGTTTAAACAGAAAGTATGAAAACAGCAGGAATATACTGAATTTTTCTCAACCATATTTGGAGGATTTTTGCACAATATAGGGATTATTTAGAGACTCTTAGAAAAGTAGACAACATGTCCCAAAAGTAGAAGAAAAAAGTTATGATGAAAAACTAATTTAAGAAAGGGAGGTAGATTATTTTTTTTAATTACTCACTTAAACAATCCATCTACTTCCCACCTCTGCCCTTTATGTATTAGTTGTCAAAGTGGCCCTTGTCAAGCTATATCTTATGCAAAACCTGCCAATTAGAATTAATATATCTAAACTCTGCCCTATTGTAGCTTTCTATATTCCATTAAATAGCATACAGGGTTAGGAGGAATCCATTGTGTGTTTTTTTTGTTGTTGTTGTTCGTTTTTGTTTTTGGTTTTTTTTTTTTTTTTGGTTTGTTTGTTTTTTGGCTTGTGCATGTATATGTGTTTTGTTTTCTGTGTGCAGCTAAGAATGCTTCCATGTTGTGAAGTGGACCAGGATCTTACAGCTTGGAAGGAGCTAGTTTCTATTTATCATCCCAAAATATTTCTTCAAGCATAACTTGCCATTCAACAGCTTTTCATTTTGTTTCTTAGCAGGGGGACAAGATCAAACAAAATTAAAACTAAATAATAAACAAACAAACAAATAAATAAATGAACTAAGCACCTAAGGCAGCCTAGAAAGAAAGTAGAAAATGCTGCATTAATCATTATAATGTACTACAGACTGAATATAAAGATCTGGTTCCATGAAAATATTTGGGAATTCTCTGTATAGAGTTATTTAACATTTGAAGAATGATTTATATTAGAGAACAAGATATAATCAGAAGATGATATGGAATAAGAATTGAACTAGGGAGGCAATTAACATGGCAAATGATGGCTGAGGAAGAAATACTAAATGAGTCATTGATTTAGTTATTCAGAGACTTTTTCTATTAAAACAAACCCAGAAATCATATCACTTTTGTTGATTTAGCACCTTTCACTGCTTATTTTAATGCCGTTCACTCTTAGGGTTCCAGAGAACCTATAAATGTCTTTCCACTGATTCAAGTACCATTTATCAAAGTTACAGCATGAGCTCACTAGGCAAGAGTTTACACATCTTGCTTTGATTTCCCTTCCAGAAATCATTCTAAAAGGAATTAACTAAAGAGAGAGCACAAAATGTGAGCACAGGTAAGCCCGAGATGCTTAATGTATATAGATAATTGAGATGGTGTATCAAGTTAGGATTTTGAGACATTCTCTGTTAATTCAGAAGGAGCAGAGTAATATACATGAACATAACTCTTTTTTTATTCCTTCTTTATATTATTAGAGATCCAAAATGATTATACATATATATAAATATATATGTGTATGTATATATATACACACATATATATATATACACTTATATATATATATACACTTATATATATATACACTTATATATATAAGTGTATATAAGGAAATATATATATTTCCTTTGTAGTAACCTTAGCAAGTGCAGTGAACCAACCAGCCATTTCTCAAACTCTGAGGCTATTTTCAGATTATAGGCTGGGTCAAGAAACTTTACAATATGCCAGAAAAACATTCAGAGCTTTGTTGGAGGACTTCAGAAAAAAATGAAGACAAGATAACATTGTCTTTTTGAAGTACTGAACAGATAAAGATAGCAATCATCCATTACAACATTTAAAATCATTAAGAGAGGGGTGCCTAGGTGGCTCAGTAGGTTAAGTTTCCAACTTTGGCTCAGGTCATGATGTCTCAGTTCATGAGTCTGAATCCAGCATTGGTCTCTGTGCTGACAGCTCGGAGCCTGGAAGCCTGCTTCAGATTCTGTGTCTCCCTCTCTCTGTCCCTCTCCTGCTCATGCTCTGTCTCTCTGTCTCTCTCTGTTTCTTTCTCTCTCTCTCAAACATTTAAAAAATAAATAGAAACATAAAATCACTCAGAGATAGTAAGTACCACATGTTGTTACTATCATTAAAATTTGTATTTGTAATGGACTATTTTAAAAATATCTTGCACTCAGACATAAAAAAGAATGAAATCTTGTCATTTGCAGCAACATGGGGGACCTTAAGAGCATTATGCTAAGTGAAATAAATCCGAGAGAGACAAATACAAAGTGATTTTGTATATTTGTAGAACCTAAAATCAAAAAACAAAACCAAAAACCTCATAGATACGGATATCGGTATCTATAGATACCTCATAGATATTGGTTTCTCGAGATAAGAATTAAGGAGTTGGTGAAATGGGAGAAGGAGGTTGAAAGGTAAAAACTTCTAGTTATAAAATAAATAAGTCACGGAGGTGTAATGCACAGCTTGGTGACTTAGTTTTACTGTGTTTCATACTTGAAATGGGTATTTCATATTTACTAAGGGTAGATCTTAATAAATCTCATCACAAGAAAAAAATTTTAACAATGTAAGGTGACAGATGCCACCTAGACTTACTGACAGTAAGTCATCATTTCACAATGTATGTAGTTGAGTTATTATGTTGTACAGATAAAAGTTATATAATATGTCGATTATACCTCAATAAAAATTTTCTTATTCCCTTTAATATTTTAAAAAATTTACTGTTACTTTTATTTTCTATTTTAAACTCCACTTTTTGATCACCATTTGCATGCTTCAGCCTTTGGGTTTTCCTCTTAGCTATAGTTGTAAACTAATTTGCAAAACTGACATTCTTACTTTGGTAATATAGTGTGGTTGAGGGTCTAGGGGTCTTAAATTAATTGCCTATGTTTTTGGTTCCACTATTTCCTTGCCTAGCTTTCCTCAGCTGTAACATGGACACAATGCTAAATATTTTGTTCTACTAATGTCAAGTTATGTTAGTTAAGTCATGAAAACATTTACCGCAATGTCTATTGCATAGTAAATTCTCCGTATAGTTGTCATCTACATTTTTTTAAGAAAAGGCATTTCTGTTTTTTAGTTTTTTAAAAAATGGGCATATGTTTGGGTTTTTTTCCTGAAGCAAATATGCAAGTCAGAAACTTCACAGTTCAAGAAGTGTTCTCTGATTTGCATTTTCCCTCCAGAGAATTTAGAACCCTGAGGTATTTGTTTCTTTGGCAGCGGCACAGGCAGTATCTGAATCCAAAGGTTTGCATTTTTTTTTATTTGCAATTCCAATTACAAATGTATTTCTTAACCATGTTTTCTATAGGTTTTTATCCCAGTGTCCAGTTATTTTCCCTTCATTCTTTCTGATTTTATTTTTGATGATTGCAAAGCCTTTGTGCTACTTCCAAACCCAGGGTTCTTTCCTTTAACCCTAACTATATCGGCCGGCCTTTATTACACACGGTCATGAGTCTGAGTTCGCTCAGGTATGTGCATATATATATAATCATGAATCCCCTCCATGTGCTGAGTATAATGTTAAATATAATTTTTGCAGCTATCTCACTTAATCATCTTACTTACTCACTTACTTTGGTTCTTTCTTACCAAAATTTAGCTTTATAGAATGCTTAAAAATCTACTATTTTCCATCTTTTCTTTTTCATTTGGGCACCACCATTGAGGTGAAGAAGATGAACTTGACTCTATGTTTCACACCCTTCCTGGATCTGTAGTTGTATGCCTTCCTTGGAAGCACGGTACCTATACCTCTGTGCGCATTCTCCAGCTGACTGCTGTCTGATTCACAGTAGTCTGCAAAGATTGCTCTGACTGCTGGATGTCTCTAAGTTGAGAATACAGCGATGTCCCAAGTAGTGGCCAAGGCAGTGTATTCATTTATGCTGTATTAATTGGTCTCCAGTGTGCATACCTAGCTCCTTGCCCTAAAGAAAATACAAAATTCCTATGTGTCCTGGTCTCTGTGATATCTCTTTACTCTATAGTACATTATATATTGCCTTCAGATTTTACGCTGCATCACTGCCATCAAACAGAATTAATAACGAGGCAAAGATATCAGCTAAATCTCTGTCAACAGATATTAAATGCAGCCTATTTCCTCCGATTATATTTTGCATGTTAATACAACCAAATTCTGACAAATTACAAATCACCAAAATAATTCAGTTAATTCCTTCAGTGAAGCAATCAATTCAGGGAGCACTGATTACATTATCACTTATGAAATACTTAGAACAAAAACAGAGAAGAGTCCTGAAGCAGATACACACACATATTAAATAGCGTGACTTTTTGAACATTAAATAATGGCATGAGTTCAATCTAGATTGCTTCAAACACTGTTTTAAAAATGTATTTAGAGAATGAGGTGTTGAACGGTGGGATATCCCCTAATTAATATTTAAATTATATTCTGGCTACTGAATCATGTAGGTTCTTATAGAAATGAGTGTGAAGACCCTGGATAGAATTATACTGTTCTATTAACTTCCCACTTGTACCTTGGAAATGTTGGTCAAATTCAAGATAAGTTCTTTTTCCCTGAGGTATTCTTATAATGGCACGTAGGAATTTAAGCTAAAGGAAAGGATTTCTCTCATCTACTATCATATTAACACTATTTCTCCAGAACTATTTATAATGCATGAAAGTATAAGCTTATAAAGAGCTGTATTTTGAAACATAACAATACCATTATCTCATACAGCAAGATGATGTTTTCTTTTTTCTTTTTTTCTTTTTTTTTTCCCTATTTCTTCACGAGAAATCTAGGCAGTACTGAAAACAACATATTGATTAAAAACATGGGCTCTGAATACAGACTAAATAGAGTCCAAATCCCATTGTCACTGATTAACAATGTGGCTTTAAGGAAATTAATTCTCTATGACTCAGTTTCCTCCTTTAGAAAATGTGGGTTCTGACTGTTTATCTTGAGGGAAGTCTGTTGTAATGGTTAAAAAAAATAGAGCAGGTGCAAAGCACTTAGAAAGCTGCCTAGAAAATCATAAGTGAAAGCATAGGCAAAAATTAGTATTGTTCTTACTGCTTTTATCATATTACATGTGTCAGGATGACCAGATAATACAATACGTTTATGGGAAATATTCTCTCACAGAAGATGTTTGGATGAACACTGCTCTCACAATTTTTTAGTATTTCAAAGTTACCAAGCTTTGCAACATTGTGTATTTTCAACTCAAAATGGACCTATGAGGTGAGAGAATATGATATTTCTGCATGACTCCTAATTTGTTGATGAGGACGAAGGAACAAAATATCACAAACTCATCTGATTAGCTAAAAAGAATTCAGCGATTTGTTTTTCTAGAGCAAATGAATAAATGCAGCATGTTCCGTACTATGTAACCAGAAATGCCTAACAGTGTTTTATGTTTTACTATAATCAATATAATCAACTGTTTTTTTCAATATATATTTATTGTTTAATATTTTGTAATGTTTTATTTATTTCTGAGAGAGAGAGAGACAGTGTGAGCAGGGGAGGGTCAGAGAAAGAGGAAGACACAGAATCCAAAGCAGGCTCCAGGCTCTCAGCTGTCAGCACAGAGCCCAATACGGGCTCAAAGCTACAAACTGAGAGATCATGACCTGAGCCGAAGTCAGACGCTTAACTGACTGAGCCACCCTCCACCCCTATTTTTGGGAGTAAGAAAGAGAAACAGAACATGAGCTGGGAAGGGACAGAAAGAGAGGGTGACAGAGAATCAGAAGCAGGCTCCAGGCTCTGAGCTGTCAGAACAAAGCCAGATGCTGGGCTGGACCTCAACGAACCCTGAGATCATGACGTGAGCCGAAATCTGACGTTTAACCTACTGAGCCACCAAGATACACCAAAAGCAACTAACTGTTTTGACATAAGAATATCAGATCTCTATACTGATGTTTTTCTTTACGTGATTTTTCTTAGATTATGTAAAAATAAAATTTACATATGCAAATGCATATGGGAACTCTAGAAATTGTCTTCTAGGTTGAATTTTCATGTCAATGAGGTTGCTCTTGTGGTTTTTATTTTTATTTATTTATTGATGTACTGATGGTGATGATGATGATGATGATTTTAAGGAACCACTCCTAGAAAACCACAAGAATCGAGAGATGTCTGTCAAACTCTTAATGCTTTATTTATTTCTCGGAGAGAGAGAGAGAGAGAGAGACAACGTGAGCAGGGGAGGGTCAGAGACTCACAGGTCAGAGTCACAGACTGAAACAGGCTCCAGGCTCTGAGCTGGCAGTCAGCACAGAGCCCGACGCGGGGCTTGAACCCACGACCGCGAGATCACGACCTAAGTGAAAGTCAGACGCTTAACCGACTAAGCCACCCAGGCGCCCCTAAAGTGTCTGTCAAACTTTTAATAATACAGTCCATCATCTTTGGAAGTTGTTTTGATGGTTGGAAATGTATATGGGATGTGGAAGTTAAATCTAATTAATAAGTGGTTTAGGTAAATGATTATTTTTTAATTATTTTTATTAAAAATTAACATTTATTTATTTTTAGAGACAGAGAGAGACAGAGCACAAGCAGAGGAGGGATAGAGAGAGAGGCAAACACAGAATCCAAAGCAGGCGTCAGGCCCTGTGCTGAAGCCTGACGCGGGGCTCAAACTCATGAACGGTGAGATCATGACCAGCGGCAATCAGATGCTTAACCAACTGAGCCATCTAGGCACCCCAGTGATTTAGGTAAGTGATTATGATATGTTTTACCTCCCTCCCCCCAATAAAAGATAAAGGGTATAAATTCTTATGAAGCAGGCTGCGTGTGTGTGTATCAATCTACCCATTTTTTAAAATCTATTTTACCTTTTTGTTTTGCATTACATATGATCTCTGAGTATGATTCTGAAAGAGGAGTTCAAAGGTATGTTTAACAAGCTTAACATGGTTTTACAGAATATAATTCTCCAAAGTAATTGCCTTGAAGAGTTACAATCATTTTTATGTGCTTTGGCAGAGGAAAAATAGACATTCCCATTAATTTTTAGTCAAAATGTATATTTATTACAGGTGATGGCAGCAAGGGAAAATTTCCTAAAAGTAAAGAGGAATTTTTCTCTTACTAATGTGCCAATGAATTGTGAAAAATTACCCATAAAACCACTATTTGCTGAAATAGACCTGGCTCAATTGAAGATTTTCAATTACCGAGTTAAAAAGCCCTCCTCTGATTTTTATATAGTCTGATTCGCTTAGGGCAATAAACACGACAGAAAAGGATTATAAGCTGCAGATTTTACAACTAGGTCTGGAGCTTAATTAATAAACATTAATCACTCTTTTAATGGTTCAAAAACCAGCTACAAACATTTTTCCAACCAAAAATGCATATTTTTTTATTTGAATGACCTTTTGGTAAAAGTGCTTTACTTTACTTTTTATGTTTTGTCAATGTGCAGTCCACATGATGTACCTTGGAGTATAAAGAAATGTGTTGATAATTTAAATGTTAATTATTTACTTGTAAAAAGTTTAATTAGCAATTTTCATGTACACTGTTTCTCCAGTCTCTAAAATGTGTTATCAATACACATTAAATTCAAGCTATTTTCATATGTAAAGATGAAACAACTTATATAAACTTATGGAATTACCATAGTCACTAAAAAAAGAACAAGAAAAATAAGATGTGAAAATCATGATGATGTGTATTTGCTGAATCTTTACTCCTATTGCCAATTTGTAAGCATGAAGCTTTTTTTTATCTTATTTACATAACTATGGATTTACCTTTCATAAGCAATGTGATTCTTCTCTTTCAGCCAGAAATGACAGAATAAATATCATCTCCTCTCAAGCAAAACTGAGAGAAAAAGATGAAATCAAAACCATCTGTGTGTGTTTTCTTAATGGAGTTTTTGTTCCTCTGGGGAATATTAAAGTAGAGCTTTTGGAAATCTACAAATTGCAGGTAGATTTTTTTTTCCCAGAGAAATAATTTTTATTCCTGTTAAATTGTGCATACTGTAAATGCCAATATTAACCCTGAGCCTTTATTTAATAGAAACTTTGTTTTGTCCTTGACCCCACAACCCTGATCCATATCTCTTGTTCTAATTGCTTTTCTTATTCCATCACGGTCACTACCTTCTAGCAAGGTATGCAATTTTATTTTATTATGTTTTGATTATTTATTTTCTGTCTTCTCTTCACCACCCCTGACAACTAGAATGCAAGCCAGGTAGGTGTTGATGGATAAAGTTCTGTTTTGTTGTCTGGGATGTACCGAACACCTTATGAATGCTTGACATATAACATGTTGTCAGTAACCCCTGTTAAATGAAGTAATAAATAGATGACAAGATGATCTTTAACATGGCATAGAGTGTACTAACCAGAAGCACCATAGGTTTTTGCAAAATTCTTAGAGATTTTATAGCCAAAGTGTGGTGCCTGGAGTGACAGCATCAGACTCAGCTCTCGCTGGAAATGCAAACCCAGACCTGCCAATTCTGAATATGCATTTTTATTTTCCAAAATCCTCTACCTTAGTATAATGTCATTAACAAACAAACAAACAAATAAAAACCTTTGGGGCACCTGGGTGATTCAGTCAGTTAAGCATCCAGCTTTGGCTCAGGTCATGATCTTACAGTTTGTGAGTTTGAGCCCCACGTAGGGCAGTGTGTGTATGGACAGCTCAGAGCCTGGACCCTGCTTCAGATTCTGTGTCTCTTTCTCTCTCTGCCTCTCCCCTGCTCGTGCTCTGTCTCTGTCTCTCTCCCAAAAATAAATTAAAAAACATTACAAAGAATTTTTTTAAAAAAATTCTATTATGTAACTCACGCAGGTCATTTGTTAATTTGTTCCTCTTTTGCCTTGTTTTATAGGAAGAAATTCCTCTCTGTTCCCAGTCCTGTCAATATTATAGTAAGGTGGGACCTACATTTAAGATATTAAGTAACTTAAGTAATTACTTGATATTTTGCATGAACTATGTAAGTTAAAGCAATGTCTTCCCTTCTAACTTGACTGATAAGAGATAATTGACCAAATTTTACACAGTTTCCTGATTTTAGGTCTGAATTTTATTTTGAGCATGTGATTAGTGGCTGTGGCTTTTGGAAAAGAGGACAACTAGAGGAAACCACTCACTTAGGATTTAACTGACTTGACAAAAGAAATGTTCTAATAGGGGAAAATCTACTCAACACTGTAAAAAAATGCCATCCAAGCAACACAAGCTTTTAGCGATTAATCTTTAATGCAGTTTGAAAACCAAATCATAGGCGAATTCTTAGGGATACAGTATACATTTTTCCTAATCCTCCGGCATGTGTCACGGGAAACACATAAACACCATCTTAGTTTCACTCCACCAACAAACTCTAATGAGTAGGTGCTGGAAGACAGATGAAAACAATATGTTCAAGACGAGTTTTTTGTGCTGTGTCGCTAAATCATTCTGAATCATCTGTGTCTGGAAGCCTCGCGCAAGCAAAGCAACAATAAACAGAAAGCAGAGAACTCATTAAAACTGCTGTTCCTTCTTCCCTTGCAGAAGGGTTCAAGGTTCTTCTCTGACATTGTGGGTCATGGCTAGGAAGAAGTTAGGCTAAAATTATCCCATGGGAGGTGGAAAAAGCAAGATGATGAAATGCTGTTTTACTATATATATATATATATATGTATATATGATATATGATATATATATAGTATGTATATATATGATATATATAGTATATATGTGTTATATATACTATATATATAGTATGTATATATGATATACATATAGTATATATATATGATATATATATATATATGGTTCAAAAGTAAATAAATAAATTACATTAACCAAAACCAAAGAAAAACAAAGACAAAAAACAGACAGTAAAGAAAAACAACAAAAAAACATCTTTGTTCAGGTTTGCTGCTCTGGTCTCAGTAGTATCTTTGTTGCTGCTGCATCTCTGAAATAGTAATGCCAAGTTATAGCAAACTAGCTCTCAACTTTTGATCCTGCCAAGGAATTTCAACAGCTTTCAGATTAATAGTATGCATCCCCAAAGAGCAGTCATTCACACACTGGAGATAATTCCAGGCTGGCTTCAGCTAAGACGCAGTCGTCTAAAATGAGAATGTCCAAGTTAACATCAGTTCTTTTACCTAAGTTGTGAACTTGGTTGAATTATGAACCCCTGTGAAAAAATAAGTTACTTAACCTCTTTGAATGTCATTTTCCTGGTATGTAAAATCAGATACTAGCAGGACCCTCTTCATTCTACTGTTGATAAGATAAAATGAGGTGAAGCCTAGGAAATACTTAAAACAATGCTTGCATGTAATAGCTACTCAATAAATGTTATGTACTGACACTATCATTTAAAAATGTAAGCTGTAGGCTATATGAAGATAAACTGTTATTTTATTTTAAAAAATTGCCACAGCCACACAAACCTTCAGCCACCATCACCGTGGTCAGCCAGCTGTGACCACAGTCAAGACCATCCACCACAAAAAAGGTCATAACTCCCTGAAACCTCAGATGATGATTAGCATTTTTTCCAACAACTAAGTATTTTTTTTTAAATAAATGTTTATTAATATTTGAGAGACAGCGTGTGAGTGAGGGGGGAGCAGAGAGAGTGGGACAGAGGATCCAATGCAGGTTCTGAGCTGACAGCACAGAACCCAATGCACGGCTCAAACTCACAAACTGTGAGATTATGACTGGAGCTGAAGTGGGACCCTCAACCGACTGAGCCACTCAGGTGCCCTGCAGTCAAGTATTTTTAAGTATTTTAAAATGCATGTACATTAGTATTTTGTTAGACATAATGTTATAGCACACATAACAGACTGTAGTACTAGATGCACTAGGAAACCAAAACATTCACCAATTTGCTTTATTGTGGTGCCCTGGATCCCAACCCACACTATCTCCAAGGTAAGCCTCTAGTAGAAAGAGAGATGAAATGAAGTAATTGGGTTGAGGATATCTAATGACGCTATAATGAATTGGCTGCAAGGTGTGGGGGAAGTGAAAAATTCAGAATGACTCTTTGTTTTGCTGGGTTTTTTTTTGTTTTGTTATTTTGTTTGTTTGGTTTTGGCCTGAAGAATAAGAAAAACGGACTTGTCATTTACTGAGATGAAGAAGACTGGAATACAAATTAAAATGTGGCCTATATGAAGAAAAATGCATTTCAAAAAACAAAATTACTGAATTTAAATTAAAAATCTAGAAGCAATGAGCTAATCGTATTAGCACTGAAAATTCAAATCAAATAAATGAAGTTAAAAACACTGAAACTTTCTTATAGAGAAGAGTTTTAAAAAGCACAGAATAAGAGAGAAAAGTTGATATGGAGAAATTTTTCAGTATCTTATAAATTAAAATAAAATCATTAAAGTTCATAAAATAAAACACATGCCATGTTCTAAGACAGAAGGGGAACAGCAAAAGATGGATGAGAATCAGGTAAAGGAGAAAAGTTTTTGACTAGAAGATAATGCATTTTCAGGTCAAAAATGCTTAGTTAACAAGTGTTGGTGAGGATGTCGAGAAAGGGGAATACTCATGCACTGGTGATGGGAATGTAAACTAGTGCAGCCACTGTGGAAAACAGTACGGAGGCTCCTCAAAAAACTAAAAATAGAACTACCTGCACTACTGTATTTACCCAAAGAATACAAAAACACTAATTCAAGAGGATACACGCACTCTTACGTTTATAGCAGCATTATCTATAATAGCCAAGATACGGAAGCAGCCCAAGGTCCATGGATAGATTAATGGATAAAGTGGTATATACATACACTTGAATATATGTTCCATTATATTTTATAAATATATGTATAAAATAAAATGGAATCTATAATTTGGATTATACATAATGGAATATTATGTATTCTATAACAAAAATAAAAAATGACAGGAATAAACAAATATATTTATATAGTATAAAACATATACTACATATAAACATAAATAATATAATGGAAAATATATAAAATAGAATATTACTTATCTACAAAAAAAATGAAGTCTTGAATTTCAACATGAATGGAACTAGAGAGTATAATGCTAAGTGAAATTAGTCGATCAGTGAAGGGGGAAAACAGAGAGAGAGGCAAACCAAGAAACAGACTCTTAACTATAGATAACAAGGTGATGGTCACCAGAGGGGAGGTAGGTGGGGGCATGGTTTAAATAGGAGGTGAGATGAAGGAGTATATTTGTTGTGATAAAGGACCAGGTGATGAGTAGAGTTGTTGAATTGCTGTATTGCATATCTGAAATTAATTTAACACTGTATATTAGCCAACTGGAATTAAAATAAAAACATCAAAATTAATAAATCAAAATAAAAAATAAGAAATGTAAAAAGGCTCTTAGTTGAGAGTGAGAACTACAATAAAAAGGAAATGTCATTGAAAAACATTGATGCAAGCTTTTTTGATTTTTTTGTTCTTTTTTTTGGTTTAAATTTCAAAGTTAATTGCAGATTTTGGTATATTTACAACCCTGCCTCCCCAGGAAAAACATGTGTTCTCACAAGATAAAGTTAGAGGAGTTATGGTTCTTACTGCCATTCCTAACTTAAGGGCAAGAAATGCAAAATCTTGAATCCCTTAGGCAATTAGAGAAAGATGCAATTTAAGGATGGCTTTGTAGTGGGTCCCAAAGGCCAGACCCAAAGAGGCAGAGGCAATTTAGAAGCAGCAATCTCCACTCTGCAGTGCGTTTACTCAGGGAGCAGGTCTAGTGAGTTGGTGGGTCAGTGCCTGAAAACCTAGGCCAACTCAGCCAAGCCACAGATTGATCACACACCATTCGCTTTGCTCCTGCATTCTCTTTTACTTATTTTGCACTGATGATCCTATGTCATACAGGAGACGTGGGGAGGGGGAGATCCCACATGTCTGAAAACCCTAATTTCTCTTACCAGTATAAGAAAATGGAGAAAATCAATAAACTATTCCCATTAGATGAAACATAGCTATACAGGCAGAAAAGATGATGTGATGTGCTTTAAAGAAACTTGCTAACAGAACTTTCAATCTATCCATTCAAAAAGTGGCTTGGATTCTAGAACCCAATTGAAACATGTCTCAGCTAAATGCCCTGTATGTTTAATGCCTTAATTATAGAGAGACAGAGTCAGATTAGACTCTCTGGAACGTCTCTTCAGTAACTAAATACTACTAATTACTGTTCACATTTTGTTTGTTTTGTTTTTTCTTTTCAGATACAACTTTTGAACCAAATACCAGTCTCTGCCTAATTAAATCTTCATTTTCTTCTTTTACCCCTTAGCTGTTCTATTGATGTTCACATCATTTGTTTAGGAAATCTCTTTATCTTTGCTGATAAATTATTTTATTAGTAGGTGTTAATTTTTTCATAATTTAATAATTAATTAAAGAACTGAGGGTTTTATTGTTTTGTTTTGTTTTAATGCAAATGAGTGTTTTTATGAAAGCAGGGGACAGGACCTGTGGACAGAGCTAACATGTGAGGAGCAAGTGATTATGCATTTTTAAGTTGGGGTCTTAGAGATAAAGAAAGACTCTAAAAGTATTTTCATATATAAAAGAAGACTTACAAGATCCTAAAGAAAAAAAAAAAACATCTTGGTTTTGAACCAATAACAATTCTGTTTTAATGACTTCAAATATTCTCCTTCTCTCTTAATCTTCACTGCAAATCACATTTTCTACATGGAGGATTTCTTTTTCAATTTAAGTTAGAAAAAATATCTACCTATTTAAAGTTCGTTTAATGTTTATTTAATTTTGAGAGACAGAAACAGAGTGCAAGCAAGGAAGGGGCAGAGAGAGAGGGAGACACAGAATCTGAAGCAGGCTCCAGGCTCTGAGCTGTCAGCACAGAGCCCAACACGGGGCTCTAACTCATGAACTGTGAGATCATGACCTGAAATGAAGTCGGATGCTTAACCAACTGAGCCACTCAGGTGCCCCAGCTAGTTATGTATTCTTGATGCATCTGCATATTTTACTTACTTTTTTTCAGCAAGATAGCATTATGGTGAAAGCTAAATCAAGAATATGCAATGTTTTTACTTTTCACCCTCCAGATATTTCCTTAATCTACGAATTTCCTCAAGAGTTTTCAATTATGGAAAGAAGCAACACCTATGACAAATCTATAAACTACTTGTTCTGACCTACACATTAAAAATATTCACATAATATATACTAGTATCAAAGCGTCTTCTTAGAACTTAGAACTACATAGAAAGGCCTTTGCTTTGCAATGTTTGTTAATGTAAAACAAAAAGAATCTGGCAACTAAGATTATCTAAAAATTAACACTAACAACTATGTAAGCTCTCTTCTACTTCTTCCTTGTAGTATGTGTTTTCTAAATCAATGTGAGCAGAACAAGTAAATGAAGACAATATTTTCCATAAAATGTAGGAATAAGTTGCCAGAGAATATCTCAGGATTAAAAAAATTAAAGTATTTCAATAGAATTTCTTGTCAAAGACATTTTCCCATAGCTAGCTGCATATGTAGTTTAAAAAAAAATCATTAAAAATGTCAAGACATAAGGTAGAAAGACCTGGCCCTCTATGACAGCATTGTAAGTGTTTCAAGGTCAGAATACCCCATCCATAGCAGGTGCACAAAATCTCAAGTTCTTTCAAAGCAAGTGTTGAGGGAAAATAAGAACACTTAAAGCAGATACAGAATTTCACCTAAAAATCTCTCCAAAATGGAAATTCTGATCTCCATCCAAATTAAAAGGCAAAACTTTGCCTGCTTCTGTAATCTATCTGTGATGAGAAGCCCGTGAGCATATTTAAGAACTAAGCTAAAAGCATCAATCTGCATTTCTATTTTTATTTGAGGGGATAAAAGTCTGTATAAGGAGATATAATAAAAACACGAATAGTAGGTGACAAGGATTATTTTATAAAACATAGAAGTTAACTGCAAGAATTTCAGAATCAGACAGAAATAGGGCTATCCCTCTGTCTTGCTCTTTTTATTAACTCTGTGAATTCACTTAACCCCTCAGAACAGCAGTTTCCTCATTTAGAGAATGAAAAAAGGAAAAGAGGTTTTTTTTTTTTTTTCTTTTTCAAGGTTCCTTAATTCATAAAGTTCTTTGTAAGGTAATAAAAATTACCCAGGATTTAAGTAAACAATTCATAAATCACAGCTATCAGTGTTAGGTGTGTTATTAAAATTTTATATAATTTTTCATACAAGAAAAATTACTAGCCTTTTATTTGGTAGTTAGGATTCACCATTAATTTTAATTCACCTTTTTTTTAATATTCACATGTTGGTGAAGGAAATTGATTAAAATATAATTTTCTTTGGAAGTTTTATTTCATTGGTAATTTTCATGGTATTATCGGTGACTGTTACTTATTTAGGACAGACCGAGTGCTATTACAGAAACGGGCAAGAGGTTAACATCACCTCACAGGGAGATGTAGCTCAGAGTGATGGATGAATAAAGTGAGAGAGGGCCTCCTTCAACGAAGTCACCAGTTAGAAGTGCATCTGAGACGAATTTTGATGGAAAAGCAGACATTATCCAGGTAAAGAATATGGCAGAAGAAGTCATGCAATAGTAGTGTCATTTTACAAATAGATCTGAAGGCATGATATTCTGGAGGAAATAATGGAGCAAACAGCTTATTTAATGATGTGACACATGAGTCTCAAAAGGTAAATAAGAAACCGATCATAAAGGATCTACTATGTGCTATAAAGAAGTATAGTTTTTATTCTGAAGGCACTAGAGGGGAGGGACAGGTGAAGACCGGAGTTGGTGAAACAAAACTGAAATGACTGGGTTCTGAATTTTTTAAATACTAGTCTGGAGAAAGACTGGAATATATATTGAAACTTCTGAGACAGCAGGTAATACAACCTTTCAGAGGGACCATGGAAACATGGTGGTATATTAGCTAAGGAGGTCACAGGAGTAGCCAAGAAGGGGGAAATTACAGCCATAGCTAAGACTGGAAAGATATATTTTATTTAAGTTTGGATAAAAGAATGCATTTCCTTACAAGGACAGTGCTAGATAATGAAATGGCTTCATACCTTTGGACACTGGGTCTTTGAATGCTAGATTTGCATTGTAACTGGAAACCAAACTAGTTTTACTTCTTCCATTCCTTTATATCTGCTTCATGGACTAATCCTTTTTTGTGCTCTCAGTTAAAACGTCAGACAACCCCATAGCTCTTCAGGTAGTCCATACAGTATATATTTTAAATAGTTCCTTGCTTGGGCATAAAAATTCCAGACCAGTCTTAATTATATAACAATAATCTTGTCCAAAATAGCATACCCCGAGGCTGGATCTACTCAAGGCCTGGAAGCCTCCACTTGGACATGAACTAGTTGATTTCTTCTTGCTTAATAATTTGTTTTCTCTACTCCTGAGTTAACTGTTACCTTAAGCTGTTCCAGATTCTGACCCCCAAAAAGGGGGAGGATTGCTAAATGCAACACAAGCATACATGGAAGAGTTAGCTGTCATCTTGGGTTGGTGCTCTCTCATCATTTATGTGTCCTTGCTGGATCTTTCTTGGGCATCGTTTGTGTGGACCTGTAAGAGCAGTGATCTTGACATTGATAATGTCCAAAGCTTCTCTAGCACCTCACTTAGCATTTTCCTCTCATCCTTTAGGTCAAGGGAGCCTAGCACTTTTCTCCTGGAGGATTATTTTAAACGTTTAGGCAGTACTCTTGAGCAAGATTCCCAATGTTGTGTATGCATCTTGCTATAAGTAAAGGTTCCGTCTTTCGTCTCTGACATCTTAGCCTATGCTTGTATAGCTTCTTCTACTAGTTTCCTGGGCCCTCAAGATCCATTGAGCCCATGACACACTCTTGCTATGATGATTGCCTTGGACCCTCCTTTATTTGGCTTAAGGTGAAGAGAAACATTCCATGCCTTTGTCTGAGATGGAATGGAAGAGGTGGTTGATGACCAGTATGCCACCTATTTCCTCTATTAAGTTCCTCTCTTTCACATTTTCAACCATAACCTCTCTTAAGGGATGCAGCTGTGTGGCTTGTTGATGCTCCACAAGTGACACTTGTGTCAGTCCTTCTGGAAGTAACGTATAGATGTCTCCTACTTCTAATTAGAGTGTGATACAACAGGGCACTATTGCTTTTCCCTCAGCCTTTATATAGTCACCTCTATGAAAACTATGAGAAATAAGATGAGGCTCACTTACAATCTATTACAGAGGCCTTTAAAGAATAGAATGTCTGTATTTTTATCCTGGTTTGATTCCTGTGAATTTTGCGTTTTTCTGTTCCTTTGGTTTTGGGTTTTTTCTGTGGGAATGTATTAAAGTGAGGAGGAAAAGAAGTGACAAAATATCATACTATTCTGTTCCTTCTATTGCATAATATAGCTATAATAATTCCTACATCATATGTTCTTGACAGTACTTTTCAATATGTAAATTATATGTGCATATGTAAGATTCATTATATGTATACATGGATATATAAATGTATGTGAATGTATATGTTTATATATGTAGGTTTCAACATATAATAATACAACAAAATACTTATATAAACATATGTATATATATGTATATAGTGCTGGGAGCCACACTGGCCTCGTTGGATGACAGTCACAGTGAGGAAATGGCTGTGTTTGCACAGCTCCTGCCATGGGAAATGAAAAGTGGTATCTCCTTCTGCTACTACTGGCTCATGTTGGAAGTGAGCCTGCTGGTATTGACCAGGCCTCACAATATTCCAGATCAGACCGATATTCCCCACACAGATTGCTCATGAGGAAAAGCATATCCCTGCCTTTTCAAAAGAGACTCCAGATGAAAGCACTATGGATGATTGTCAAAAGGCTCTTCCTATGGACCTTGCAGATCCAAGATTTACATAATAAAGGGGGCTAAGAACACAAGAGTTACAATGGAATCTGGTCCTGAGACAAAGAGCCTAATTTAGAGCTAAGGACAGATATCCACCCCCACCCAACTGTTTCTGCTTGGAGCACCAGCCCCCCAAGGCATTTATGATCAGTATTTGGAGTGACTTATTCTGGCCTTGAATATGCTGATTGCTCCCTGTGAAGGAACCTACTGAGGAACTTCTTTTGTGATTATGGGAGCAAACATTGTGTTTCCTGAAAGACCTGTTTTTCTTGATATTCACCTTAAACAAACAAGCTATTTGACCCCTGCCCACAAAGAACTAACTTCACCCTTTTTATGCTAAAAACATTGTCTTGTGTGCTAAAGATACCTTCCTTCCCCATAGGATAAGCATCTAAATCCCCTACCTCAATCACTATTGATAAAGGTTAAGCAGGAGTCTTCTACAAATCTCTGTTCTGGGGAAATTCTTACATATCAAAGAAGTTTGTCATCAGAAATCATTGTCTAAGGCAAATGCCACTTCTGTGCTGTCTCCCAAACACTTAATTATAAAAAAAGTTGAGCCCCAGTCAGAGTGGAGATGCCTGCCTGGTGACCAGAAAGATTCTAGGGGCTCTCTCACTGTCTCTTGCCGCCACCATCCATCCTTCAGGGACCCCTGGACCAGCTGGAGCCCGCCTCTGAAATATATACCAGACTGTGTATATGTATATATGTATAGGCACATACATCTGTACACACACACTCCATGAAAATGACAAGAGATATATTTTGTTTGCTCAAGAAAAATTCCATTAAGTTTTCTAAAATCGACTACTGCATTTGATAATTAAATTCATTTCATAGCATAAATATTAAAATTTATGTATAAGGAATATAGTATCATTTTATAAGAGTAGTTTTTCTAAACTATATATTTTCTTAAAATTGGTTGTAAAGAATACTTGTAGGATACATTATTTTGCCCATTCCTATATTCACTAATGTTTAAATACTATTCCTATATTTATGTAATTTTTTTTCTAATATACCTATTAAACTAGCCCTCTGTATATTATCTAAATACAGGCAATGACAGTTGGATACCTGATACTAATTAAGTACCAGATTAGATAACTCCTTTCAACCGTCCCCCCCCTCCCCAACTCCATATTTAGTATAAACCTTCCAAAAGGCAGGAAGAAGTGACAACAAACTCCAGAGCGATGCTGTGTGATTGAGAGAATCAGTTATCCCTTTGTCACTGGAAGCAAAATCAATTCATGTGTTCTGTCATCCTTAGAAAGTACTCTCTAACATGCTGTCAGCAATAAATTTTACAGGATTTCCCCAAAGTCAATTGCTCCTTCTATTTGGGATTAAGATGAAAGCAAATTGATTCTTCCCATACATAGAGGAAGCATGAGAGAAGAGATACTTTTAGTCTACTTACTTTTTTTTATTTTTAACTGACAGATTTCTCCTGGCTCACTCATATAAGGTCCTTAATAATTGAAATTCTGGCTGTGAAGTATACTTGAGCATAACCAACGTGAATGCAATTTCCCTTAGAGTTACCTTCCATGCAAGTAGGCAGAAAATTTATTTCTGAGTAACTTTTTTTCTGAGCACATTTTAAAAAAGGCAAATCTTTCTTACATTTTAATGGGAATTACGGTCAGAATATCATATCATCTTCAGTTTTATTTTACTTCCCAAACCTAGTGATAATCACATTTTTGTCTTTTTCTCTAACTGAACAAATTCAAATTCAGCATCTCAAGTCTTTTAATAAACTTTGTCCTAAAAGATAAACTCTTTATAGAGAAAATATTTTAAAATCAAACTAAGACCATTTTCTTTCAACCAATCATTGGGGGATTTTGCTACCATTTAAACAAGTTCTATTTAAGCTGACTATAAGAAAAGTGTAGATATATGAACATAACATATTTTCTTTTTCCTTTTGAGTAGCTACATTTGTAGACCAGTTTAAGAGACTATTATAACTGAATTTAATTTTGCTAAAAACATAGAAATATATAAACTGTCAGGTGAGAGTGACCAAAGGTTACCACAAAAGAAAAGAAATAAGCAAAGATAGACACTGATGGAATATTATAGAAAACACTAAATGCCTGCTGACAAATTTATACATTTATGCTACCCAGTCCTTTGAGATTTATATAGAGAATAACAAATGGGATTAACTTTTGTTAAGTATTAATGGGTATCTAGTGCTAGGTTAGGATCCTAGGAAAACACTAATGTCTAAATTAAAGACAAAAGTTGGAGTGATATTAGTAACATGGACGAATAAGGCATCTCTTGCAATATTCCCCCTCAATACTAATGGTTGGGCTTCCATCCATGGACAAAAGTGTCTCTGAAGGGGCTGTGGGATTTAGCACCATACACCAAGGGGTCTGGGAGGAGTCATGTCCACCCATACATTGGGTAATTGGCCTGCAGACGTAGTCACCACTGTAAACCTTGCAGTAGCCCATGAGTGGGCTTTAGCCCCTGTTAGCCACTGTCTGGAAGTCCCTGGAGAATATTGTCATAGATAGTTACCCACAGATGAGAGAGTCTTTGTGGAAGTCCTGGTTTCCAGCAAAGAAGCCCAATACCATTGGACGGGGAAAAACCCCAAACAAAAAAGAACAAAACAATCAGTTTGGACACATTGGAGAGGGTAAGAACAATTGGACTTTTCCCAAGCCACCCTTCCTCCAAGGCAGTACAACTTGGATCCAAATGACATTTTCTAGGGCTGTGATTTTCCCATGAGGGAAAGTGAGAGTGAACAAGTGAGTGCCTGGCTTCTTTGCAGGTGGTAAGAGGGTAGGAAAAGTCTGCAAGAGCCACAAATGAGACTCTAGGAGAGCCTTACAGGCAGGCAGATCTTACTAAATGCATCACAGACTTCATCAAGAAGTAGGCTTAGGAGCTGCTGGTTCCCTCAGATAACACACTGGCACCTCTATCACTACACATGTCTCACTCTAATACTTCTCAACACTGTGTCCAGATCTAGGACTGCTCACAAAGGAGGGGAGAGTGAGTTTTGGCAGATAGCTAGTGAGAACATGCATAAAACTGCCTTAAGCGGTGGGCCACAATGAAACCACAAACTTGAATTTTAGCTTACTCTCCCAAAAGCAAAGGGAGACTATTAGCAATTGGTCTGTTATATTGCAGGATCAAGAGAAGATGTACAAATTCAAGAAATCTACTGCAAGAGGGACCCAAATCCATGAAGCAGCCATATCCACAGAAGGGCCAAGAAAGTCTCAGAATCTCTAGTATGGCTAATTCTCTCCTAAGGTCAGTCAGTAAAGACTGGAGGAGGTAATTATACTGCCAATGCAAAGATAGCATCCAAGACTTCAAGCAATATGGAAAATCAAAGAACCTTCATACTATCAAAGGATCACAATAGCCTTCCAGTACCTGGATCCAAAGACATGGAATCTGCAATTTATCCAAAAAAATAACTCATTATAATTATTTTAAACCAGTTAAATTAGCTAGAAGAAATTATGGAAAAACTATATAATGAATTAAGGAAAGCAATACATGAACAAAACAAAAATTTAACAATTCTTCCACAATGTGAAGTGGAAGAATACAATAAATGAAATTAAAATCATGGGGCACCTGTGGTTCAATTGTTTAAGCATTGACTCTTGATTTGGCTCAGGCCATGATTTCACCATTGGTGAGTTTGAGCCCAGCATCAGCCTCTGTGCTGACAGCATAGAACCTGCTTGGGATTTTCTGTCTCCCTCTCTCTCTGTCCCTCCCTTGCCAGTGCTCTCTCTCTCTCTCAAAAACAAATAAGCTTTAAAAAAAAGAAATGAAAATCAACAGCAAAATGTACCCAGAATAAAAAAAAAATCTATGAATTAGTCAGAAATTTTGAAATTATCCAGTCATAGAAGAACAAAGAAAAAAGAATGAAGTGTAAAAAACCCCTGTGTGATGTATGGGATAACACCAAAAGAAACAATCATCAAATTACTAGCGTAGAAAATGAGAGGGAGCAGAACACAAAAACTTATTTAAGTTGGCTGAGAACTTCTCCAATCCACAGAGTCATTTGGATATTCAAGTTCATAATGGTCAGAGGTCATGAGACAATGTAAATTAAAGAGATTTCCTCTAGGACAGATTATAATGAAACTGTTAAAAATTAAAGACAGAGCATCTTTCTTAGGCTATCAAAAGATTTCTCCACAGATCCTTACAATCCAGGAAAGAGTGAGAAGAAATATTCAATGTGCAGAAAGAAAAAACTGCTAACCAAAACTATTCTATCTGGAAAAACTATGACTCAGAAATGAAGGGAAAATAAAGACTTAACCAGAAAGAGAGAGAGAGAGAGAGAGAGAGAGAGAGAGACAGAGAGAGAGAGAAGACTGAGGAATTTCATCATCACCAGACATGCCTTACAAGAAATGATGAGAGAAGTACTTCAAGCTGAAATAAAAGGACACAAATTACTGACATGAAAGGTAAATATACAGTCAAATTCAGAGCACTCACATTCTGTAAGATGGTGATGTGCTAAAGACTTCACTCTAGTGTAAAGGTTAAAGCTAGACATCTTAAAAATAACTATAGCTACAACAATTTGTGGCACAAATGAATTCACACAGAGACAGGCAAATTGTGACATCCAAACATAAAAGAGGGAGCAAAATACATTGATTTTGCTTGAGATCAAAGTTGTTGTTATAAGCCTTATATCTATAGATATTTTATGTAAGCCTTGTGGTATCTGTATAGAAAATACCCGCTGTAGTTACACATGAGTTAAAGAAAAGGGAGTCAGCGCATACCACCAGAAAATCATTATTTCACAAAGGCACAAGGGGGGAAATGAAAAAGGTTAACTACAAAATATCCCCCAAATAATAACATGGTATTAATAAGTTCTTACTATTAATAGTAACGTTTAATGTAAAAGAATTAAATTCTCCAGTTAAAGGCAAAGAGGGGCTAAGTGGGGGTTGGGATGGAGACTCAGCTATATGCTGCCTACAAGAGACTCACTCCAGCTTTAAGGACATACATAGGCTCAAAGTGAAAAGATCAAAATAGATTATTTCATGCAAATGGAAACCAAAGGAGAGCAGGGGTAGCTATACTTGTATCAGAAAACATAGACTTTAAGCCAAAAATGGTAAGAAGAAACAAAGAAAGCCATTATATAATTATAAAGGTATCAATTCATCAAGAGTATGTAACAATTTTAAATATGTACCCAGCATTTGAGAACCTAAATATACTAGAAAACGCTAACAGATTAAAGGGAAAAACAGACAATATGATCATAGTAGCAGACTTCTATACCCCACTTTCAACAACAGATAAATCATCCAGACAGGAAATCAATAAGGAAATATTGGACTTGAACTATACTGTAGATCAAATGGATCTAACAGACATATAAAAGCATCCTATCCAACAGCAGCAGAATACATATTATTCTGAAGCACACCATAGAACATTCTCTAGGATAAATCATATGATAGGTCACAAAACAAGTCTTTGCATATTTGAGAGGATTAAAATCATACAAAGTATCTTTCCCTGCCATGATGGTGTAAAATTAGCAATCAATAACAACAGGGAAACAGGAAAATTCACAAATATGTAGAAAGTAAATAATACATCTCTGAACAACTGATGGGTCAAATAAGAAATAAAAAGAGAAAGTAAAAGCTATATATTTTGAAGCAAACAAAACTGAACATACCAAAATTTATGGGATGCATTATAAATATTTCTAAAAGGGAAGTTTATAGGGATAAGCATCCTCATTAATAAAATACATCACCAACTAACAACCTATACCTGTATCTCACAGGACTAGGAGCTGAAGAACAAACTAAACCCAAAGTTAGCTCTAAGGAGATAATAAATTTCATCACAGAAAGTAATGAAATTGAGACTAGAAAACAATAGAAGAGATCAGTTAAGTCAAGAGTTGTTTATTTGAAAAATAAATGACATTGATGAAACTTTAGCTAGCCAGGCTGAGGAAAGAAGAAAGAAGACTCAAACAAACAAAATAAAAAATAAGTGAAGACATTAAAGTTGGTACCATGGGGGGTTGGGGGAGCGGGGATAATATTATCAGAGATTACAGTGAAGAAATTCACAGCAACAAACTGGATAACCTGGAAGGAATAGGTAAATGGCTGGGAACATACACGTTTCTGAGATTGAATAATGAAGAAAAAGAAAATCTAAATAGACTAATACAAGTAAGGAAATTGAATCAGTACGCAAAAACCTCCAAACAAGGGAAAGTCCAGGTCCAGACTGTTTCTCTGGTAAATTCTACCAAATATTTAAAGAAGAATTAATCTCAATCATTCTCAAACTCTTCCAAAAAGTTGGAGAGAGCCCTCCCAAACTCATGTTACAATCAAGACCAGCATCTCTGATATACAAGGGCCCTACAGGAAAGCAAAACAATAGGTTGATATCCCTGATGAATGTAGATGCAAAAAAGTTTAAGAAAATATTAGCAAACCAAATCTCACAGCACATTAAAAGGATCATACACTCTGACCAAGTGGGATTTATTCATGTGATACAAGAATGGTTCAATATACACAAATCAATAAATGTGAAATATCACATTAATAGACTTTAAAATGGTATAGTAATCTTGGTAGATGCAGAAAAAGCAATTCCTAAAATACAACATCATTTCCTTGTTAAAAACTCTTAACACATTGGGTAGAGGAGAAACTTACCTCAACATAATAAAAGGCATATATGATAGTCCCACAACACATACTCAGTGGTTTAAGAGAAAATGCTTTTCCTCTCAGAACAAAAACAAGATGAGATTACCCACAAATGCATCCAGCTTCACTAGGAAGAAGTAAACGTGTTTATGGGTGATATGATCGAATGTGTGGAAATCCTCAAGACTACACTAAAAGACTATTAAAACTAACCAATAAATTCCATAAAGTTGCAGGTTAAAAAACCAACATCCAGGAATGTAGTCGCATTTCTATACACTAAAAACAAAAGGACATGAAAAAAACGATCTCGTTCACAATAGCATCAAAAACAATAAAGTACTTAGAAATTTAACCAAGGAGGTGAAAGACCTGTAAACTGAGAAACAGTGATAACTGAAATTGAAGAGGACATAAACAAATGGAAATATATTGTGTTTCTGTGTTTATGCACTGGAAGAATTAATATCATTTAAATGTCAACAGTTCTATGTCTGTTTCATAGAAATAGGAAAAACAATCCTAAAATTTATACAGAACCACAAAAATCCTAATAGCCAAAGTAATGTTGAGAAAGAACAAAGTTGGAGACATCACACTGCCTTATAAAACTGTACTGCAAGGCTATTGAAATCAAAACTGTATTGTACTGACATAAAAATAAACACATAGACCAATGGATCAGAATACATATTCCAGAAATAAACCTTTGCATGAAAGGTCAATTAATATTTGAGCAGGGAGCAAAAAGTGCTGACTGAGAAAAGGATACTGTATAATCATATGCAGAATAACAAAATAGTACTATCTTATATCATTCATAAAAATTAATCTGAAATGGATTATGGGGAGCCTGGGCGGCTCAGTCGGTTAAATGTCTGACTTCAGCTCAGGTCATGATCTCACGGTTCATGGGTTCGAGCCCCGCGTCGGGCTCTATGCTGACAGCTAGCTCAGAGCCTGGAGCCTGCTTCAGATTCTGTATCTCCCCCTCTCTCTGACCTTCCCCTGCTGTCTCTCTCTCTCTCTCTCTCAGAAATAAATAAAACATTAAAAATTAAAAAAAATAATCTGAAATGGGTTAAATTTAAATATAAGAGGTGAAACCATAAAATTCCTAGAAGAAATTGTTTTTTTGATATGTCAAAAACAAGCACAAGCAACAAAACCAAAAAATTGTAAGTGGGATTACATAAAAATAAAAATTTTCACATAGTAAAATAGTCAACAAAATGAAAATGCAACCTACAGAATAAGAAAACTTGGTTACTTATCATATATCTGAAAAGGGGTTATTATTCAAAGTATTAACAAACTTATACAATTCAATAGCTATAGCTAAAAAAACCCCTCAAGAACAAAAGCAATTATAATAAAAACATGTCTAGAGAAACTGAATAGACAATGTTTACCCCAAAGACAACATAACAATGGTCATCAGGTACTTGAAAAGATGTTCCACATCATTATTCATCAAAAACGCAATGGGTCTCCTGGTTGTCTTTAGTTGGTCTCACAACTGACTCTTCATTCAGCTCATGTCATGATCTCACAGTTGTGAGATGGAGTCTGGCATGGGGCTCTGCACTGGACATGGGGTCTGCTTAAGATTCTCTCTCTATGGGGACCTGGTGGCTTCGTAGGTTAAGTGCCTGACTTTGGCTCAGGTCATAATCATGGGTTTGTGAGTTTAAGTCAGTATTGGGCTCTGTGCTGATAGCTTACAGCTTGGATATAGCTTCAGATTCTGTGTCTCCTTCTCTCTCTCTGCCCCTCCTCCACTTGCTCTTTCCTCTCTCTCTCTCTCTCTCTCTCTCTTTCTATCCCTCTTCACCCCTCCTTCCTTGCTCATGCAAGTGCTTTCTCTCTAATGAATTAGATACATACATGCATACATACAAATCAAAACACAATAACATACACTTCACATCTATTAGACTGGCTATCACTAAAAAGACAAGAGATGCCAAGTACTGGTGTGGATGTGGAGAAAAGGAAATCTTTATGTACTGTTGAGAGAATGGAGAGTCACTGTTGGAAGTATGGAAATGTCTCCAAAAATTAAAAAAAGAACTACCATATAATCCAGTAATTTTCCTTCTGGGCATATATCCAAAATAAATGACATTGGGATCTCAGTGATATCTGCTCTTCCATGTTCACTGCAGGATTTTTGACAACAGCAAAGATATGGAAACAACCTAAGTGTCCATTTACAGGTGAACATTTAAGGAAGATGTGGTTTATATGCACAATGGAGTGTTATTCAGTCATGAGAAACAAGAAAGTCCTAACATTTGTAACAACATGTATGAATCTTGAGGACATTATCCTAAGTGAAATAACTCAGATAAAGACAAATACTATATGATATCAGTTATATCCCAAAGAGAACCCAAAGAGAACCCACAGAAACAGAGAATAGAATCATGGTTTCCAGAAGATGGGAAGAAGAGAAACGGGAAGATGCTGATCAAAGGGTACCAACTTTAGTTACATGATTAATAAAAATGTGGGCCTTGAGGCACCTGGGTGGCTCAGTCAGTTAAGCATTTGACTTTTGTTCAGGTCATGATCTCACAGCTGGTGACTTTGAGCCTTGCATCAGGCTCTGGGCTGACAGCTCAGAGCCAGAAGCCTGCTTCAGATTCTGTGTCTCCCTCTCTCTCTGCCTCCTGCCCCCACTCATGCTCTGTCTCTCTCAAAACTAAATAAACATTAAAAATAAATATTAAAAAATAAGAATGCAGACCTAATATATAGCATGATAACTATAGTTACTAATACACTGTTACATATTTAAGTGCTGCTAAGAGAGTAGAATTTGCATATTCTCACCACAAAGAGAATTGGTTATGTGAGATAATAAAGGTATTAATTAACCCAACAGTGGTAATTATTTCTTGCTGGGAGCTGCACAGGCCTCGTTGGATGAAAGTCACAGCGAGGAAATGGCCGCGTTTGTACAACTCCTGCCATGAGAAACAAAAACTGGTATCTCTTTCTGCTACTACTGGCTCATGTTGGAAATGAGGCTGCTGGTATTGACCAGGCCTCACAATATTCCAGTTCAGACCGATATTCCCCACACAGATTGCTCATGAGGAAAAACATATTCCTGCCTTTTCAAAAGAGACTCCAGATGAAAGTACTGTGGATGATTGTCAAAAGGCTCTTCCTATGGACCTTGCAGATCCAAGACTTACATAATAAAGGGGGCTAAGAACACAAGAGTTACAACTGAGTCTGGCCCTGAGACAAAGAGCCTAATTTAGAGTTAAGGACAGATATCCACCCCCACCCAATTGTTTCTGCTTGGAGCACCAGCCCCCCAAGGCATTTGTGATCAGTATTTGGAGTGACTTATTCTGGCTTTGAATATGCTGATTGCTCCCTGTGAAGGAACCTACTGAGGAACTTCTTCTTTTGTGATTATGGGAGCAAAGGTGTTTCCTGAAAGACCTGTTTCTCTTAATACTTCCCCTTAAACAAACAAGCTGTTGACCCCTGCTCAGGAAGAACTAACTTCACCCTTTTTAGGCTAAAAACATTGTCTTGTGTGCTAAAGATACCTTCCTTCCCCATAGGATAAGCATCTAAATCCCCTACCTCAATCACTATTGATAAAGGTTAAGCAGGAGTCTTCTACAAATCTATGTTCTGGGAAATTCTTACATATCAAAGAGGTTTGTCATCAGAAACCATTGTCTATGGCAAATGCCACTTCTGTGCTATCCCCCAAAACACTTAATTATAAAATAAAGTTGAGCCCCAGTCAGAGCAGAGATGCCTGCCTGGTGATCAGAAAGAATTTCTCGTGGCCTCTCTCATCCCTCCCTCACTGACACCGTCCATCCTTCAGGGACCCCTGGACCCCGGCTGGAGCCGGCCTCTGACAATTTCTCAATTTATACATGTATGAAATCCTCACATTGTGTATCTTAAACTTTACACAATATTATATATCCATGGTATCTCAATAAAGCAATGAGAAAAGATAGATGCCAATATCATCTGTGTGTGTGTGTGTGTGTGTGCGCGCGCGTGCGTGCACGCATTATTGACTGTGTTAGCAGAGAATAAGTATTTATTCAAACAACTACCTAAGATCAAGCAGGGTTAAAACGGTTCTGATACTATACTACAAACAGTATGGTATGAAGATGAACAGGCAGGCCAGCTAAATATATTTTGAGGTTTGGAGAAATTGCCATTGGTCTTGGGACTTGAAGAATCTGTAATGTATTAAAAGTCAAGGTTAGGACAACAGTCACCACATTTTGGGGAAAAATATGTATAAAGTATTTTTATACATATAAAGCTAGGTGACAATTTAGTTAATTAAATTTGTACTTTCTTTTTTTTTTTTTTTAAATGTTTTATTTATTTCTAGGAGAGAGAGAGAGAGACAGCATGAGCAGTGGGAGGGTCAGAGAGAGAGGGAGTCACAGACTCTGAAACAGGCTCCAGGCTCTGAGCTGGCAGTCAGCACAGAGCCTGATGTGGGGCTCGAACCCACGAACCGCGAGATCATGACCCAAGCGAAAGTGGGACGCTTAACCGACTAAGCCACCCAGGCGCCCCTTAAATTTGTACTTTCATGGAGCACCTAGTTGGCTTAGTTGGTTAAG
Organism: Hyaena hyaena; assembly: GCF_003009895.1. Classification (NCBI taxonomy): domain Eukaryota; kingdom Metazoa; phylum Chordata; class Mammalia; order Carnivora; family Hyaenidae; genus Hyaena; species Hyaena hyaena. The sequence continues at coordinate 468,117 of NW_024081471.1, read as the reverse complement.
TGCAGACTTCAGCTTAGGTCATGACCTCACAGTTCGTAGGTTTGATTCCTGTATTGGGCTCTGTGAAAACAGCTCAGAGCCTGGAGCCTGCTTTGGATTCTATGTCTCCCTCTCTCTCTGCCCCTCCCCTGCTCGTAGTCTGTTTCTCCCTGTCTCTCAAAAATAAATAAATGTTAAAAGAAAATCTGCACTTTTTTGTGCCATCGATATATCATTTGCTGCCTAACTAGATGAAAATCTCTATGTATATCTATGAGATTTTTACTTGGGAAAATATATCTTGAACAAGAAAAAAAAAGATAACTTGTGATTGTAAATAGTCATTTAAAATCACAATTTTAAAAATAAATTAATCTATATGTAAATGATGAATCACTATATTCTACTCCTTAAACCAATAGCACACTGTATGTTAACTAACTAGAATTTAACTTAAAATTTGAAAAAAAAAATCTGTATTATGGGGAGAAAAAAAAAAAAAAGAATGTTCCAGTATTCCAGTAACATTAACTCTCCAAATAAGATTTTGAAAAATGAAACCTATAATCAAGACATGGTATTGCTAATGTTTTTATATATATAAAAGTCTTATAAGGTACTCAGATATTCTTAGAAAATAATACTGTTTTAAGACATTATTTTAAGTAGTGTGGAAATATATAAAAGCACTATTTGTCACTTAGTTTTAATACATATGTTTGGCTACTTGATGCTAATTGTAATCCATGTTCTCTAAAGAAATTTAGTTTTCCGTTTCTTCTAAATATTATAAAGTTGCAAGCAATGGATCTGAACGAGTTTTAATGAATCAGCTTTAAATGCATTTCAAACTGAGAAACAAAGTATCATTCATCTCAATAAAACATCATCTCTGTGATCAAGAGAATTATGCTTTGAAACCACCTGGAAGTCATTAACAATTCTCACTCTGGGAAGTTGCTGTTTCTTGGGTGGTAAGGAATAGCAATTACCCCTACAGGACTTTGTCCTTTTTAATTCTTTTTTTTTTCTTTAAATGTTCATTTATTTTTGAGAGAGAGAGTGAGAGAGAGAGAGAGAGAGAGGGAGAGAGTGAGAGAGCACAAGTGGGAAGGGGCAGACAAAAAGAGAGAGAGAAACATAGTCTCCGAAGCAGGCTCGGAGCTCAGAGCTGTTAGCACAGAGCTCGATGCCTTGAACCGAGGAAGAGTGAGATCATGTCCTAAGCCAAAATCTGACACCGATGGAGCCACCCATGTGCCCCTGTCATTTCTAATTCTTAACAGAAATGTTTGCAGTTTGCCCTGATGGACTGCACACGGCCAGCTGAGATTTGGAGCAAGAGGGTCTCTTACAACATACAGCTCTTATCACTAGCATAAAATTCCTATTCAGGGACAAATGGCAGAAGATGAATTGAAGATGCCTTGTATCTAGGATTAGTATATGTGATTACTAGAATATTTCCTTCATTCGAAATTGAAGGTACTGTTGCAAATATACCTAAACTCATCCATTCCTGTTCTCCTGCATCAACTCATACATGCCTAATCTCCTGTTATTTCTTGGCTATTGTCTTATTCAATTTTCTTGTACTGCAATGTAGCATCTATGTTTGTTTTGTTTATATGTTTTTAATTCCTTTTTAGGTTTATTTATTTTGAGAGAGTGAGAGAGAGTGTGTGGGAGGGGCATAGAGAGAAAGACAAAGAGAGAGAGAGTATCCCAAGTAGGCTCCAAGCTGACAGTGCCAAGCCAGATGTGGGGCTTAAACTCATGAACCATGAGATCATGACCTAAGCCAAAACCATGAGTTGGAAGCTTAACTGACTGAGCCATGCAGGTGCCCCACATATGATGTCTGATGTTTTTTATTCATGGCATAGGGACTTCAAAGACTGTTCTTCCTGTCAAGCAATGACTGCATGTGAAGTTAAATGGACACATGTGAATGTTTTGTATGAGATCCTCATGGTCTGTCTAATAGGTGACTTCTTGCAACATTGACCATTGAGGAAAACTGTGTCTCTGGGCAATTTTCTTAACAAGACCTAGTTTCCTAAACACTAACGGGGAATGACAGCACAGAGGACCACAGAATAAGTTATTAGGAGACCTGACTCCCTACACAGTAGAAATTCATGTCTACTTTCGGCTCTCTTAGATGTAACTACTAATAACTTCTGTCAATGGGAAGTCTTACAGATAACATAAACAATCAGTTAACATATATTTTGTATGTTGTATTTTATATTATTACAATAAAGTAAGCTAGATAAAAGAAAATGTTATTAAAATAATAAGAGAAGGGGCGCCTGGATGGCTTAGTCAGTTAAGCGTCCGACTTTCGCTTAGATCATGATCTCTCGGTTTGTGGGTTCGAGCCCCGCGTCAGGCTCTGTGCTGACTGCCAGCTCAGAGCCTGGAGCCTGTTTCAGTCTGTGACTCCCTCTCTCTCTGACCCTCCCCTGCTCACGCTGTCTCTCTCTCTCTCCTAGAAATAAATAAAAATTAAAAAAAATAATAAGAGAAAAAATACATGTACAGTGCTGTATTACTGAAAAAAATCTTCATATAAGTGAACCCATGCAGTTCATACCAGTATTGTTCAAGGACCATCTCTATTTACTTTCTTAGCCTTCAGTATTATTTACTTATATAACGTACACAAAAGTACACAAAAGGTGAAGCTGTTTGGAATAGAAGACACACCCCTGGTGATAGTTATTAATATTGATAATAAACCACCAATTGCTTTGAATAAACAGTTAATTGCTGATACAATTGATAATAATAAACAGTACCAAGTAAAGTCAACTTCTTTTGTTGGTACATTTATTTGATAATCATAAACTTCTAAGATATTTAAAAAAATATTTTCACCATTTTTTAGAAAATCAGGTTAATATTTTTTAATTTTTTAAACATTTATTTGTTACTGAGAGATAGAGAGAGACAGCGTATGAGCATAGGAGGGGCAGAGAGAAGAGGAGACCCAGAATCCGAAGTAGGCTCCAGGCCCCCTGAGCCATCAGCACAGAGCCCGATGTGGGGCTTGAACCCACAAACTGCAAGATCATAACCAGAACCTAAGTCCAACACTTGACTGACTGAGCCACCCAGGCACCCCCAGGTTAATATTTTCGAGTCAAATTAAACTGTCATTCAAGGTGCCTGGGTGGCTTAGTCGGTTAAGTGCCTGATTCTTGGTTTCAGCTCAAGTCATGATCTCACAGTTGCTGAGATCAAACCCCACATCCAGCCCTGCACAGACAGTCCGAAGCCTACTTCGGATTCTCTCTCTCTCTCTCGCCTCTCTCTGCCCATCTGCCACTCATGTGTGCATTCTCTCTTTCTCTCTCTCTCTCATTAAACAAACATTAAAAATATTAAACCGTCTTTCTAAATTCTATAGTTAAGTAACAAGACTGATGGTCCACATCACTAGAAGTATTTGGGGGGAGGAGAAACACGATGCCTGTGTGGGTGCCTGGTTAAATTACCTTACAGTAGACTCTATAGATTTTTATGAAATGAATGTGAGTTAGATGTTATTTGAAATAAATAACTATCAAAACAGTTAAATTACTATGTATGGATCTCATAGTAAAAAGTGAGTGAGAAAATTTTAAAACACTTGGTAATTTGATCAGTAGAAGATGAATTATATCTGCAGGCCCATTTCCAAATGTTTTAAACACGGTATAAAAGTAAAGCAATCCAGTACCATCCACACACTTGTTTCTTATCAAATTTCTTACTTCTTAAGCTATTGAGAATGTCAGCATCATGTTAGAAACATTTGAGAATCCTAAGACAAAATGAAAAACTAAAATGCTACTTTTTTTAAATATAGCAGAATTTAATTTCTTTTTTTTAAATTTTTTGATGTTTTATTTATTTCTGAGAGACAGAGAGAGACAGCATGAGCAGGGGAGGGTCAGAGAAAGAGGGAGATACAGAATCTGAAACAGGCTCCAGGCTCCGAGCTGGCAGTCAGCACAGAGCCTGACGCAGGGCTTGAACCAACGAACCACGAGATCATGACCTAAGCGAAAATCGGACGCTTAACTGACTGAGCCACCCAGGCACCCCTTATTTTTGGCAGTTCTAACTTCCTACTATTCTTATTGTTGTATTGAAAAGACTATTTAATCACTGTAACTTAATACCAAATATTCACTAGATTCATTGTGGTGATGGTTTTGAAATATATACAAATATGGAATCATTACATTGTATACTTGAAACCAACATGGATAGAGATAAACATTCATTTTCAAATTTCTATGTGGTTTCATGTCACATTTTCCACAAGAATTCTAACAGAATATTTATTAATCTTTTAGTTCTTATAGTTTTAATGTCTGTATATATATATATATATATATATTCATATACATACTTCATTATTAGTATATCTCACTTTTCATAGTGATATACTGACAGTGGCTCAGTAAGAATTCCAAAATAGAACATCTGTAAACCTACCAAAGAACAGAAGGCAGACTGATAAGTGTTTTCCATTCTTTTCTCAACAACAACAACAAAGAATGGCTAATCAAAAATATAATAATATTTTTTGGATCACTTCAGAGACCTAAGGCTACATGGGAACTGAGAGTTTGAAATTGAAGACTGTAGAAGATCCAAACAATTCTATTAACCAGCTTGGATGATTTTATATTTATAAAACACTCCATGCAATAACAGAAAATACACATTCTTATCAAGAGCGCATGGAACAGTCAACGAGACAGACAGTACAGGAAGGCTATAAAACAAATCTTAATACATTTACAAGAAGTGAAATCCTACATACAGAGTATGAGCTCCAACTAACAACACTGAATGAGAAATCAATAATAGATACCTAAGTTTTTCAAAAGTATTTGGAAATTGAATAATACATTTATAAATAATCCAGGGGTCGAAGAAGTAACCACAAGTGAGATTTAAAAAATAGCTTAAGTTGAGTTAAAATTTAATACACAAGACTTAATTTGGATAATGCAACTATAGCATTGCATAGAAAGAAAGTTATAGCAGTAAATGATTACATTAGAAAGAAAAGAACAGTTCAAACAAAAAATATAAGATTCCACTGTAAGATAAGGAGTATCAGAACAAATCAGACTAAAATAAGCAGAAGGCAAGAAATAATAAAGAGCAAAATAAATAAAATTAAAAATAAATATATGCATGTAGACCAAAAGATAATACTTTTGAAAAAATGATAAAAGTCAATAAACTTCTAGAAAAACTGGCCATGCAAAGGAGAGAAAACAACATAATAAATAAGTGATATAATTCCAGATTCTACAAACATAAAAAGATTAACAAAGGAAAATGTGAGCAACTTTATTGCAAAAATTTCAAAAACTTAGAAAAGAAACATTTGTTGAATTTGCAAACTACCAAATCTCATGCCAGACAAAATGTGAAAACTTGTATCCATCATATTTGTTTCAAACAGAACAGTTTCACTGTGCTAAAAACCTGAAATTCCTAATTCTATCAAATCAACTGCATATGTAGTTGGTCTTTCAACAAAGAAACACCAAAGCCAAACACTTGCTCTGACAAACTCTGTCCATATTTTAAGACACACAATATATTAAGTGTATATTCCTCTTTCAGAAAATTAGGTGAAGGATGCCTACCAATTCATTTTATTAAGTATAATTAAAGAGACATCAAATAGAACACAAATAGTATAAGAAAACAATAAAACCAATTCTCCATATAAGTATAAACATAAATGTCCTCTAAAATATGACCAAACCACAGACAAAAATACATATGAAAAGAATAACACCTCATGCCCAAATGGAATTTTAACTAGGAATGCAAGATTGATTCAACATTTTAAAAGTAGCCAAAGTGAATCATCTTATCAATAGACTAATAAAATCAATGTAGTCCTCTCAACAGACACAGAAGTGGCATTTGATAATATTCAAAATCAATTGATAATAAAAGTCTCTTAGCAACAAGGAATAGAAGGAAGTCATTAGGCCAAAGACTTATAGCAAAAGCCTAAAACTATAAAACTTCAGTAGAATTCATGGAAAAAAAATCACTTCAGCTAGGAAATATTTTCTTAGATATAGCATCAAAAATATAGGTCAGGGGCGCCTGGGTGGCTCAGTTGGTTGAGCGTTCTACTTTGGCTCAGGTCATGATCTCATGGTTCATGGGTTCAAGCCCCTCTGACAGCTAGCTCAGAGCCTGGAGACTGTTTCAGATTCTGTATCTCCCTCTCTCTCTGACTCTACCCTTCTCATGCTGTCTCTCTCTTTCTCTCTCAGAAATAAATAAAAACATTTAAAAATATAGCTCAGACAAGAAATGTTAATCAAATGAACATCAAAATGGAAAATGCCCACTCTTTGAAAGACATGATTAAGTTAATGAAAAGATAAGACAGTCTATATAGTACTAGTAAAGGAATTTGATACAGGATTTTTCAAAGTTAGTAACACATAACTCATTTTATTTTAACTTTTTTTTTTTTAACATTTATTTATTTTTGAGAGACAGAGAGAGCACAAGTGGGGAAGGGGCAGAGAGAGAGGGAGACACAGAATCCAAAGTCGGCTCCCACCTCTGAGTTGTCCGCACAGAGCCTGACATGGGGCTTGAACTCACTAACCATGAGATCATGACCTGAGCCAGAATTGGATGCTTAACTGACTGAGTCACCCAGGTGTGTCACAACTCATTTTAAAAATAAGCACAAAACTGGAACAGGTAGTATACCACAGAATATATACAGTGCTGGAAAAACCCATGATAGATGCTCAACATCATTAGTCATGAAGGAAATGCTAATTAAAACCACAAGGAAACACCGTTATCTATTAGAACTGCTAAAATTATTTTTAAACGGTAAAGACAATTTATTTTTTTTCTTTTTTTAAATGTTTTAATGCTTATTTATTTTTGAAAGAGATAGACACACACACACACACACACACACACAGTGCAAGCAGGAGAGGGGCAGAGAGAGAGGGTGATGGAATCTGAAGCTGGCTCCAGGCTCTGAGCTGTCAGCACAGAGACTGAAATGGGGCTTAAACTCATGAATGGGGAGATCATAACCTAGCCAAAGTCAGAGGTTTAACTGACTGAGCCACCCAGGCACCCTGGTAACACCAGTTTCTTACAAAGATATAAAACATCTGAAATCCTTGTATGTTGATGGTGGGGAGACAAAATATTGCAGCCATTTAGGAACACCACTGGTGATTTCATGTAAAATTAAGCATATACCTTGAGTACAACTCAGCAATTCTACTACTAGGTACTTACTGAAGAAAAAACAAAACAAAACAAAACATGTTCATGCAAAAACCTGTACTTGAGCAACTATGGTACTTTTATTAAAAACTACCCAAACCCTAACTATTCTTTTTTAATTATTTATTTCATTTTATTTGAGAAAGAGAGAACGTGAGCAGAGAAGGGGCAGAGGGAAGGAGAAAACCTTAAGCAGGCTCCATGCTCAGCATAGAGCCCAAAGTGAGGCTCTATTCCACGAGATTGTGATCATGACCTGAGCTGAAATCAAGAAGAGTATGATGGTCAGCCCACTGAGCTGCTCAGGCACTCCAGCAACTATTCTTGAATTAGTATATAATCTACTATACAATGGAATACCACAGTGAGATTAAAAAAAAAAAAAAGTGTTACTGATACTTTTACTGTGGATGATTCTCAAATGCTTTATGCTAATTGAAATAATTCAAACTCATGAAGCTAAATAATGTATAACATGACACTTAGAAAAATAAAGATGAAACTGTAGGGACAGAACATAAGTCAATGGTTTCTAGGACTTTGGGATTAAATGGTTAACTATTTAGGAATAAGTGTGAATTTAAAAAAAATTTATGTTTATTTATTTTTGAGACGAAGAGACAGAGCATGAGTGGGGGAGGGGCATAAAGAGGGAGACAGAATCCAAAGCAGGCCCAGGCTCTGAGCTGTCAGCAGAAAGCCCAAAGCAGGGCTCAAACTCATGAACTGTGAGATCATGACCTGAGACAAAGTCAGATGCTTAACTGACTGAGCCAACCAGGCCTCCTGAAATAGGTGTAAACTTTAAAAGGACATGATACTGCTCTATTTGCTGATTATGTTTGTGGATACATGCCTACATGTATTGTCAAAACTTATAGAAATGCTCATCAAAAATATGAAATAAATTTTACATCAAGAAAAATATTTTAACCATAGTTTGAGTACTTCATATTGAACCAGATATTATTTTGTCTTAAACTATTCATGTTATGAGAAATAAGATTTTGTAAAACATCTCATTTTACTCTATATTTTGTTGTATTATGAGTTTTTACTTTATTTACTTATTTTTTCAGTAAGCTCTGTGGGCAACATGGGGGTTGAACTCACAACCCTGAGATCAAAAGTCATATAGTCTACTGATGAGCCAGTCAGGTACCCCTTTTTAATTATTTTTTAGTGGACTACCTTGTACAGTAGTTTTAGGTTCACAGAAAAATTGAGTGGAAGAATAGAGATTTCCCATTCACGAATGGGAATTTCTCACTCACGAATACTCTCCTTCATTATTAACATCTCTATTGTGTTGTACTGGTTACAATTGATGAAGGTCCAATGACACATCATTATCACTCAAAGTCAATTAGTTCACATTAGGATTCAATCTTGATGCTATACATTCTGTGGGTTTGGACAAATGCATAATGACATGTAACTACTATATCAGTATCAAACAGAATAGATCCATTTGCCCTAATTTTTGTGTGTATGTGTGTTCCATCTTGTTCATCTCCCTACCCCAAATCCCTGGAAACCACTGTTTTGTATTTGCTTATTTTTTTTTAAATGTTTTATTTATTTCTAGGGGAGAGAGAGAGACAGCATGAGCAGGGGAGGGTCAGAGAGAGAGGGAGTCACAGAATCTGAAACAGTCTCCAGGCTCTGAGCTGGCAGTCAGCACAGAACCCGACACAGGGCTCGAACCCACAAACCGCGAGATCATGACCCAAGCTAAAGTCGGACACTTAACCGACTAAGCCACCCAGGTGCCCCTGTATTTGCTTGTTTTAACTGTATCCATAGTTTACCTTGTTCATAACATCATATAATTGTAATCATCTGGTATGTTGCCTTCTCATATTGGCTTCCTTCACTGAGCATTACACATTTTAGTTTCTTGAAGGTCTTCTCATGGATTGATGGCTTATTTTCTGTTACCACTGGATTCTATTCCACTGTATGGATGTATCACAGTTTAGTTGTTTATCCATTCAGCTACTGAAGGACATCTTGGTTGCTCCAAAGTTTTGTCAGTTATGAGTAAAGCCAATATAAACATCCATGTATAGATTTTAGTGTGGACATAAATCTTCAGCTCCTTTGGGTATCTATCAAGAACCACATTTGTTGGTCAAATGGTAAGAAGATGTTTAGTGTTGTTAGAAACTGTCAGATCCTCCACTGGGGCTGTACCAGTTTTCATTGCCGCCATCAGTGAAAGAGGGTTCCTGTTTCTCCATTCTCACCAGCATTTGATGTCAGTGTTCTAGTTTGTCCATTCTACTAGTGTGCAATGGTATGTCATTGTTTTAATTTGCATTTCTCTGATGACATATGATGCAGATTACAATACGTATTTACTTTGAATAAAATACAGACATAAATAATGGTACAGAAATATTGTTAGGAAAATTTCCCTAATAAGTAAGTTGAAACAATATATAAACAGTGTACTAATATTTTATACAAAAAAAAAAAATCACTGTTTCTGGATCTGACTTGAAAATTCTATAAATTCACTTTATCCTTAAAGCTATTCATAAATGCTCCAAAAGTAATCAGAATTCTATATTATTTATGGAATTCAGTTGAATACAGTTCAACTATATAAAGTATATTTTACCACCAGAAACTGGGTGCTTTTTCTTTTTTTTTTTAATTTCTAATATTTATTTATTTCTGAGAGAGAGAGAGAGAGAGAGAGAGCTGGGGAGGGGCAGAGAGAGAGGGAGACAGAGAGCTAGATGCAGGGCTCAAATCCACGAACCGTGAGATCTTGACATGACTCAAAGTCCAACATTTAACTGACTGAGCCATCCAGAAGCCCCCAGTTTTTAATAGACATTAAATGTGAAATGGCTGATTTTTAAATCATGTTATTTTATTTAAACATGATAATTTATGATTCTGTGACTTGACTGTTAAACTGTAAAAATATTTTCTTAATTACTCTAAATGTTATAATGAAAAATATGCAAACATCATTTAAAAATCTTAAAGTCATAATATTTTAAACGTTTTTAGAATTAATACATCTTGAGGAGTACCTGGGTGGCTCGGTCAGTTAATACATTTTGAGGAGTACCTGGGTGGCTCGGTCAGTTGAGTGCCTGACTTCGGCTCAGGTCATGATCTCACAAATCATGAACCTGGAGCTTGTTTCAGATTCTGTCCCCCTCTGTCTCTGCCCCTTCCTCTCTCTGTCTCTCTGTCTGTCTGTCTGTCTGTCTCTCTCTCGAAAATAAACAAACATTGAAACAGAAAAAAATAAAAGAATTAACACATTTTGAGATACATATACATCCCTGCTTATTTTTGAAAATGTGAGTCCACATATAGTTCCTCTGTAGATATTTTTTCTTGAAGTACATTAAATATGTATATGTCACACATATTTCATTAGATGAGAAAAGAACAGGTCAGAGGCAAAAAGTACAAGTGTTTGAAGTTTTGGACTTGGAAAAGAATTCATTTTCTAAGATGATCAACATGTGTCCCTGGTGTTATTCTTGTGATTATGTCATTTTATGCTGTAAAGAGATTTCTTAGGTGTAATTAAGGTTAATAAACATTTGACATTCTGATAGGAAGATTATCCAGGTGGGCCTACCAAATCACAGCAGCCCTTTACAAGCACAGAGATTTGTTTGCTTTCTGTGTACGTCTTTTTGTTTTGTTTTGTTTTTGTCTGATAGTGATAGTTGTAATCAAAACAGGGAATTCTGAAATTGCAAATACCTGACAAACAGAGGTATTTTGTTACTGGATTTGAAGAGCGAGGGAACATCTTTCAGACAGAAGGAACCTGAGAGGGGTACTTGGGTGGCTCGGTTGGTTATGTGTCTGAAACGTGATTTTGGCTCAGGTCATGGTTTCAAGGGTAATGAGATAGAGCCCCTAGTCTGGCTCCTCACTGGGCATGGAGTCTGCCCAAGAGTCTATTTCCCTCTTCATTTGCCCTCCCCTGCTTGCTGATGGGTTCCTTTTCTCTCTCTTTAAAAAAAAAAAAAAAAGAAAAAAAAGGAAAAAGGAATCTGAGAGCATTCTCTAAGAGCTGAGAGTGTCCCCTGGATCACAGCCTCAGTCTCTGGAACAAGATGGTGCCAACAACCTGAAGGAAATCTTCTGCAGAACCCGACAGTCGCAGGATAAGAGCTCAGTCAGCTAACACCTTGATTTTGGCTTTGGGAGACTAAGCAGATAATCCAGTAGAGCCCACCTGGAATTGTGACCTGAAGAAATGTAGGATAATACAAGTGAATTTTTCTTCTCAGTTAGCTTGTGGTAATTTGCTAGATAACAATAGAAAGCTAGTACTCATTGAAGTATTGATGAAAAAAAAAAAAACTTAAGCAAAAAATGAAACAGTACAAATTAAGACAAGCATATTAACTATATAATTATTCCTTAGGCTTCGAAAGCCAAGTTACTGTTACATCTAGGTATCTACGTAATTTGAGCAGTGCCTATTTTTTAATCCTTTTAATTTCCTTTTACTTTTTAGTTTTCCAATTAAATTATTTTGAAATCATAAAAGGATTGAAATTGTTGGGCAAATTCTAATGCTTAAGGCATTTTTATAAAAAGACAAAATACAAATGATAGCATATAACATCTCTTATTCTACTTGAAAATCAGAAGAAATATATTAGACTTATAAAATGTAGTTCATAGACCAGAACCAGAAGATATTTCTTTGAAGATGAAATATTTAAGCCTCTTTTACCTTTTCCTTGCCTTATTTCCCTTTCAAAAAGCTAGAGAAGGGATTTTCAAAAGTTAATTTACTTAAGTAAAGTGAAGTTCAAATGCTAAGTCTTATACGTTGGTAGTTACATTTTTGAAACTACATTGGAAAATGAAATAAAGCATGATAAAATGCACAGAATGACCTGCAGAATGGCGTTTGGAAGAAAAAGACTTTATCAATTAGGATGCCGCAGTTCAGAGATGAGGATTTTTCAAGGAGAAATGAGACTTTTTTAACAGTCTGACTCAAATATATTCAAACTCAGATAGACAGTGAGTAGAGCTTACCCTCCTTTATCAGTCCTTGTATTGAGGGATCACTTAATGTTTGACACTGCAGCCCCCTTGCTGAAGGGTTAGACTGTGGGTTTATGAGAAGCCAAAAGCCAGCAGGGATGATACAACAAGTCAGTCTTTTCATTCACTTCACATCAGGAGAAGAGGAAAAAAATCATAATAAGAGTATCTTAGTGCAAATTCATGTTTGAGAATCCTGGGCCCATTGGGTGACTTAAATATATGGGTTCTAGTAAAATGCAATCACCACTATGGCCCACATTTTTCAGTGATTTTTTTTTAACATTTTAAAAAATGTTTTATTTATTTCTGAGAGAGAGACAGACAGACAATATGAGCAGGGGAGGGTCAGACAGCGGGAGATACAGAATCTGAAACAGGCTCTAGGCTCTGAGCTAGCTGTCAGCATAGAGCCCGATGCAGGGCTTAAACTCATGAACTGTGAGATCACGACCTGAGCAGAAGTTGGACGCTAACTGACTGAGCCACCCAGGAGCCCCATTTTACATATTTTGATATCTTGACTTTTTTTATGTACCACATATTTTCAGATTTTTATGAAATTTTTAAAGATGTTTTGAATCTTATCATACAATGAAGTATGCTCCTTTAAAAAAAAGGCCATTCTTTATACATGAAAATATATGTGCTTATTCAGAATGTTCATGATGCTATTATGTCTAGAATTTATCTTGATATACTGGCATTTACTTCAAGCTAGCATATGCTATCCGTATGAACAGCAGTGTTGATGAAATGCCACACAGATATTTGAGAGAGGAAAAAAAAGAACAAATGGGTCATCTAGTCTCCAGGTGTGCTGTTTCTTACTGTTTGTAATAGAGGTAAATACCACCCTACAAGAAATTTCGCTGTTACTTTATGTTTCAATGCCACAGAGATATAGTTTATCATCTGAAAAGTACATAATTGCACAGCTTGCATTATCTGCATGTTTTAGTTCTAGAAGCTTGGGATCCCCATCCCGTTTGATAAAATACTTAAAGTTATTTCCTATTAAGTATTTTTCTACCTTTCCTATACAATGTTTAAAAACATTTTTTAATGCTTATTCATTTTTGAGAGAGAGAGAGAGAGAGAGAGAGAGAATACATGAGCAGGGGAGGGGCAGAAATTGAGGGAGACCCAGAATACAAAGCAGGCTCCAGGTTCTGAGCTGTCAGTACATAGCCTGATGCAGGATTTGAACCCAGGAACTGAGAGGTTCAAGACCTGAGCCAAAGTCTGACACTTAAATAACTAAGCCACACAGGTGCCCTTTCCTTCCCTAAACAATTTGTAATAGTGTGAAGACCTATAGCCACATAGCACTGGATTTATCATTTTTCTCTATATATGCATTAAATATAAGCTTTTGCTTTACCCTTGATATGTGTAGTGTGAGAAATTAATGCAAAATGTGCACATAAAAAAAAGTACAGCTGTATATAAAATTATAGCATACTGCACCTATGCTTTCATTCCCATAACAAATAAAATACTATGCATATGAGAATAATAAGTAAGTAGGATTCTGTTGCTGGTATAGTTTTAGGAACAATGCAAAAGGAACAGGGAGGACTTGTGGAAATTGATTTAAAAAAACTAGAGGAATGATGGGGCGCCTGGGTGGCTCAGTCGGTTAAGTGTCCAACTTCGGCTTAGGTCATGGTCTCACGATTTGTGGGTTTGAGCCCTGCATCCCGCTCTGTGCTGACAGCCAGCTCAGAGCCTGGAGCCTGTTTAAGATTCTGTGTCTCCCTCTCTCTCTGACCCTCCCCTGCTAGTGCTCTCTCTTTCTGACTCTCAAAAATAAATAAAAAAACATTGAGAATAAATAAAATAAAAAACTAGAGGAATGAATGCATCAACTTTAATTTCCTATTTTGTTGTCATATTGATGAGAAAAAGTCATCTAAAATGCTGAGAAGTGGAACTCTCCACTGAAGTACATCTAACAGTTTGGCAGGTTTTTCCCCCAGATATTTAAATATTACAATAATTCAAGCAGGCTTCAAAATCAACAAAATTAATGGTTTCAAAAACTGTTTTTCTCTATATTGCTAATGGGCATTTGGACATTTTTGAAACTCAAATAATGACAGAATTTTATCAGAGAAAAAATGCCTTTATAAAGAAATAAGATAGTCCCATGAGCCTGCAAAATCATAATTTACACTTTTATTTTTGTAAAACTTCACAATATACAGAATATCTGTTGGTATTAATTAATTTTTACAAATAAGCATAAACTTGGTCATCTCCTCTAACTTTAAGTTTTATAATGATCAAATCCTTTTAAATACGTAGACACTGATTGAGGAAGCCATTTGATTTTGTGGTGTATGCCTCCATCCTATATTCTGAGCCTCCTAGAGTGGGCTTGGGAGCAATTTTAAGCTAAGGCTCTCCTAAACCAGAAGTTCCAAGTGAATCCGGGAGAAAACCAAGCTTGAGAGGTTATCTCTGAAGGAACGAACATAAGACCATTGCTTAATGAGTACTGTTCAGTGAGTAAGCACACAGAGCTTACCACATCTCCCTCTGGGTGATTTCACTTGATTTTACATGCTAAATGCATTATTAAGTCTTGCACTGAATAAATTTAATCTGGTTTAACTTCAATTCTTCATTTATCTGGCCAGTGAAAACAATTTTTTTTCATTTTATTCATTTTCAATGAGCTATTTAATATTCCATATGAAATATTTTGAAAATTGACATTCTGAATCACAGAATGGGATTCTTTCTCAGGAAGATTTTCATTACCCTTGAATAAGAGGAACTTTAAAAACTGGGGAAAAAAATGTTAGATACTCCATTACTATAACACTTGCATATAGTTCATGAGGTTTTGAAGGGGGAGGAGATTACTTACAATTTTTAAGTAATATTCATAATCAGTCTTTTGATAAGTTTATTTCCTGATATCAATTCTATGAAATGAATGTCAAACATGACATGGGTCTGTACAATACAAGGAAATAAATTATTGAAGACATACGGTGCAAGAATTTTGAAGAAATACATTAATGCCTGGTAGTAACTTGTATTCAGCAAGTCATTACATGTTACTTAATTATCTCATGGAATCTTAAAAATATATAGGGAACATGATTTTAAACTTTTTTTAAAAAATGTTTTATGTATTTCTAGGAGAGACAGAGAGAGAGAGAGAGAGACAGCGTGAGCAGGTGATGGTCAGAGAGAGAGGGAGTCACAGACTCTGAAACAGGCTCCAGGCTCTGAGCTGGCAGTCAGCACAGAGCCCTACGCGGGGCTCGAACCCACGAACCTCGAGATCATGACCTAAGTGAAAGTCGGTCTCTTAACCGACTAAGCCACCCAGGCGCCCCGGGAACATGATTTTAATAATGAATTTTACATGATCACCCCACTAGTCATTTAAACAATAGATAAATTTGTTCCAGAGAAAATTATATTTAGGGGCACTTAAAATATCCTAAATCAATCTCCCATGATCAAATTTTCTTATGGGAAAATTAGTATAAAATTCAAGATAAATTTCTAGCAGCATTTAAAAAGGCTTTTGAGGATTAATCAGCTGTGTGATGTTTATTATTAAATTTGTGATTAATGTGCTGATATAGATAGAAGACATAAAATCTTTACACTATGCAAGATTGAGAGAAATTCCAGGTTAATTATTCCAAAAACTAATGTAGGTAGAAAAACTGACTGTATCTGAATGGGTGAACAATAATGTGAGATTTCAAACCTAGGTATAAAGAATCAACTGCATATATTTCACAATGGCCCCAATGTACGTGCAAAGACATTTATAATATTTAATAAGATATATGTTCAAAGTGAGTCTCTTCTATGATGTGGTCATCAAAAATACTGATGCCACTATAGGTTGCACTGTAATAAACTAACATGTATTCTATGCATGAGACAATGCTATACGCTTCACTGCATTAAATCAGTTAATTCTCAAAACAATCCTAAGGTTGGTACCATTACCTCTAATTTGGAACTCTGGAAACTAAGACATGGATAATTTCTGTACTTTTTTCTTGAGGGCAAGGAATATCCTAGTTTTACCTTTTCATCTGTATATCCATATGTAGAAGAATGAGTGACATAGAGTTGGGTATTCATAAATATGTTTGAAGAAATAAATGGCTTAGGGAAATCTAGACATGATCAAGAAGACTTGCACAGGAAAGAAAACAATCATATCATCAATAATTGGTAAGATGTTTCCATAAAATAATTCCCAACATAATTATAAAGGTAAGTATTAAAAAAGAAGAATAAAACTTAGAAATATATTATCACTTAACAAAAATGTTCTAGAAAGAATTTATATAATTTGTATTCTAATAGGGGTTACCCTATTATAGTAGCCTTATAGTTCATATTATAAAGTATAAAATAATTTAATTATAACGTAAACTATCTCATAAAATGAAAAAAGTTCTAAACTCCTTTAATTACTAGTCTCATTTTGATTCTCTGGAGTAAAAATTAATATCTAAATAAGTGGTAAGCTAGGGGAATTAATTATCAAATAACCAAAATATATTCATACTCTAATGCCAAAAATTTTTTAAATTAAAATGATCTATCAGGGGATGCCTGGGTGGCTCAGTTGGTTAAGCGTTTAACTTCAGCTCAGGTCATGATCTCAGGGTTCATGGGTTTGAGCCCCACATCAGGCTCTGTGATGACAGCTCAGAGCCTGGAGCCTGTTTGGATTCTGTGTCTCCCTCCCTCTTTCTATCTCTCTCTCTCTGCCCCTCCCTTGCTCATGGTCTGTCTTTCTCTGTCTCCCAAAAAAAGAATAAACATTTAAAAATTAAATGATTTTTTAATATTCATATAGTTGCTATGTGCTCAGTGTTATTCTTTCAGGATGGAAGACTGAAAGACACCTGGTAGTTTAATGAAAGCTTTTTCTTATCAGCACCTTTCAATTATGTTGGTTAGGCAATAGTGGCATACATGAATAGAATTCTGTTACTCATTCCATCATTATAGGTTTTCATTTAAAAAGGTAAACTGTTTTGATCTTCAAATTTTCAAGGTTTAGGAAATATGCAGGTGATGAGTAGAAAGAGAGAACAGACTAAGTTACTAACATAAAAACAGGTACTTCTGAAAACAGAAATCATTTGCACACGGAAGTGCAGTTTTGAATAAGGGAGCAGTGAAGAAGTTAACCTAAGGAAAAGAAATGTGATTATACAATGAAATAATAATTATTATGTTGATGAGAACTTAAGAAATATCTTGAAAATATAGAATTTTAGATAAAACATAAATTTAGATTTTAAATAACAGCAATAAGATATTGTGAACAGAATATGTGATACATAAAGCAGTATTTAGTATGAAAAACATTTATTCTTAGGTAGGATGGATCGAGAGAAATGAGTCTAAAGAAAGTGGAGTTTATTTAGACTATTGATACAAGCTAAGAAAGATGTAATAATGACCTTTAACAGAATTATATTATTCATCACATGTTTTACAGGAAAAATGAGAAGTTTTGATG
The DNA here is from genome assembly GCF_003009895.1 of Hyaena hyaena. Taxonomy (NCBI): domain Eukaryota; kingdom Metazoa; phylum Chordata; class Mammalia; order Carnivora; family Hyaenidae; genus Hyaena; species Hyaena hyaena. The sequence continues at coordinate 450,263 of NW_024081471.1, read as the reverse complement.
ATCTATCCTAGATTAGAAATGGAAGGGAATAATCAAATATATCTCCCAATGTCTGCTCTGGGAGAATAGATGAAATATTACAATATCAGCTAATGAAAAACATGTGACTAAAATATTATTTCAAGGGGAAGTTATGGCTGTTTTACTTGAGCAAGTTAAACTTGTAATACCAATAAACAATTTAAGAGAGTTGTTTTGTAAGCAGATAGAAACAGCTTTAGGTCAATTTTCCAAAAATCAATTTGATTCAAACCAATCTCCCCAAAGCAAATTGCTTTTTTGGCAAATTCTCCATCCAAAGAACAAGAATATTTCAATGTCACAAAGACTGTAATTGGGTTGGTGGAAAGGATACAAGAAGTAAGGGGCACAACTAGGAAAGAGAGAGGAGATTGAAAGCTCAGGTAGATCATTACATTTAATGAAAAGTTATCTGTGCCCTTGTCTAAGTTTATGTTGAAGGATAGGGAGGATGCAAAGAGAGGGAGCACTGAATCAATGAAAGTGAATTCAGTCACAAATTTTAAGGTTTAATATTACAGTAAGAATTGACACTCATGGGGCGCCTGGGTGGCTTAGTCGGTTAAGTGACCGACTTTCGCTTAATTCATGATCTCGCAGTTTGTGGGTTCAAGCCCCGCGTCGGGCTCTGTGCTGACTGCCAGCTCAGAGCCTCGAGCCTGTTTCAGAGTCTGTATCTCCCTCTCTCTCTGACTCTCCCCTGCTCACGCTGTCTCTTAAAAAAAAAAAAAAAAAAAGAATTGACACTCAAATATGCTTTCCTAAATGCCAAACTCTTCAATTTCAATAAAGTTTTGAATTCAATTCTAATTTCTTTGTTTTTTAATGGTTATTTATATATTTTTGAGAAAGAGAGAAAAAGGATGTGAATGGCAGAGAATGAGAGAGAGAGAGGGAGACAGAGAATTCCAAGCAGGCTCTCTGCTGTCAGTGCAGAGCCCGAGAGATCAAACACACAAATCATGAGATCATGACAAGAGCTGAAATCAAGAGTCGGATGCTCAACCAATGAGCCACCCAGGCACCACTTAAATCCTAATTTCTTAATCTGTTGTGCTTAAATAGTGATGTATGGTTTTGCTGAGAAAACTATTTTTAGGCAAAACTAAATTGACAAGTGATATAAATAAATAAATACTATGATAAACAGATCAAGTTGTAAGTATAAAATTAGTGCATTAATGCTAAATCAAGTATGTCGTAGGTTATCTGTACAAAATAGAAAAAAAAACTATATCTTACTATATAACACTATGATGAATTAAACATTTAATACTTTATTGTCAATATCATTATTTGCAAATTAATGCATTTAATACTTATTAGTTAATAAAGTAGATTATGTATCATTCTCATCCTAACCATAATAGTATACTTCAGGATTTCAAAATCTAATATATTTCATGAGACTTCTAGCTATAGTGTTTTTCGATGAGGTGATAGTGTATAATATACATATAAACTGGTTTGCTAATCTTGAGTGAACAAACGTGGGAATAATGTTCAAAGTACTTAAACTATTTAAATATTACGATTTAAGATCATGCACATTATTTACTAGTTTAAAATAACAGATAATAGGGGCGCCTGGGTGGCTTAGTCGGTTAAGCGTCCGACTTTCGCTTAGGTCATGATGTCGCTGTTCGTGGGTTCGAGCCCCGCGTCGGGCTCTGTGCTGACTGCCAGCTCAGAGCCTGGAGCCTGTTTCAGTCTGTGACTCCCTCTCTCTCTCTGACCCTCCCCTGCTCACGCTGTCTCTCTCTCTCTCCTAGAAATAAAAAAATAAAAAAAAAACATTAAAAAAAAACAGATAATATATGCATATACTAATTGTACTCAATATTTTTACTCGAATATCTTCCTTTATAAAGTTTTATGTATTTGAATGTCCTTATATTGATGAGTGATTTTAACTGTATAATTAAAATCCAATTGATTATTGTCCTCACCTAAGTGTGGTGGATATAACCAACAGGCATTCTTCTACATGCCACTTACAATAGGAATTTGCTTTCTGTGGTAGAGCACTATTTTCATTGCATTTATTACTCCCTAATTAACCATGTGATATGCATAATTTTAAAAAATAAGTTAAAACATATTTTTAATATTAAGTTTTATCAATAATAATAAAGCCAATAAACAGTTATAAAACACTTTCATTTTCTTTCAAAATTAAGTTTGGTCTGTTGATTTTTTGGGATGATGACAAGGACTTTGTCAGCATAAAAATATAAATTAAAATACTTAAATTGGGGGGGTGCCTGGGTGGCTCAGTCGGTTAAGCGTCCGACTTCGGCTCAGGTCATGATCTCACAGTTCGTGGGTTCGAGCCCCATGTCGGGCTCTGTGCTGACAGCTCAGAGCCTGGAGCCTGCTTCAGATTCTGTGTCTCCCTCTCTCTCTGCCCCTCCCCTGCTCACGCTGTCTCTCACTCTCAGAAATAAATAAAAACATTTTAAAAAGTTTTAAAAAATACTTAAAATGGGTCAAGTGATCTGAGACATCTGCCTGGGTAGTTACAAATTAAAAATTTTATATGCAATTACATATTATTTTCACTATGTGTTTTGAATAAGACAATACTAGGATATTCTCTGGAAGTATATGGTATTTGAATGCACTTGTGGAAGCATTTAAATATATATTGTTATAATATTTCACCCAGACTTTTAAAATGACATAAAACCCTCATTAATATTCTATTAGTTTCTACAATTCTCATTAGCATTGAAAAAACAAATAAGAAGATAATGTCCTTCTGCTTAGTTTAAAAGTTTCTCTATTCTTCCAGGGCATTAGACCACTATCATGGAAAGACCTGTTACAGTAATTTAAAATGTAAATGCTATCCATTTAATTAATAAGAGATAACTGTCTAATGAGAATGGCTGCAGAGAATAATAGTCAGTATTAAATAAAATAATAAAAGACTTATCAGCTTAGCTCAGTTTTGAATAAAATAAATGAAAGTCAAAGAGCTCAGTGTGATTTAAAGATGTATGAATGAAAGGGATTTTTTAAAATAATTGAACATAATCTTGTAATGAATGATGTTTCTTAATTAATTGTCAAAAACAAGAAATGAAGGTGACTGCAAGGTACACTATCAGTATGCACCCTGACTGGAAGATCTCTCAGTCAACGAGCATTTATACCAGTACAAACTCACTTTCTTGTATTAACCCTGCATCTATATAAACAAATATTTTAGTAGTATCACTTGGTTTGAACCCAATTTATTTTGCTGGATAAAACCATAATTTTTGATGCTATATTTTAATAAAGAATAAAATACCAACAACTATGAGTCCTTTTCCACTTAGCAAGTTTGCCATTATACCTTGAATGTTTATATACAAATTCATACAGTAAAATAACTGAGTTATCAGATAAAAAAAATTAAGTTCATGGCAAATTCTACTAGTGTCAAGGGGAAAGCACATTATACGACTAGTATATCTGCATCAATTTTAAGGAATGTAAACACTTATAAGGGAGAGCAAAGAATGGAAGCAGTAAGTTTGTGTTACTGCATTGAAGTATACTTAGATATGTGGCTAGAGACTGAATCAAATACCTGGACACAAGGGGGCTTCTATGACATTTAGGAAAAATTCAACTTTTATCTTTAAAGTTTGAGAAATTTTGAAGAATTGTAAGCATGCACATAACCTGATAAGTTATACATTTAAAAGCTCATTCTAGCTCTGTGTGAATATGCAGAAGTCTATGATTGGAGGCAGAAACAGCAATATTTACAAAGAGTTTCCAGAGATTCATTTACATTTTGAAGCCCATTCCAGGGATTCTGCTCAACAGATAGGAGAGAATTCAGGGAAGTCAATCTGGGAAACAGGAGACCAATTGGGGAACTTTCAAGTAAAATGAAAATGACAATTAATATATTACTGAGAATAAAGAAGAGTTGGAAGAATCAAAATACTTTGTAGAGAATGGATCAAAATTCCATGAAGATTGCTAACTATAAAAAGATGAAATAGGGGCGCCTGGGTGGCTTAGTCGGTTAAGTGTCCGACTTTCGCTTGGGTCATGATCTCACGGTTCGTGGGTTCGAGCCCCGCATCGGGCTCTGTGCTGACTGCCAGCTCAGAGCCTGGAGCCTGTTTCAGTCTGTGACTCTCTCTCTCTCTGACCCTCCCCTGCTCATGCTGTCTCTCTCTCTCTCCTAGAAATAAATAAAAAAACATTAAAAAATTTAAAAAAAAATTAAAAAAAAAAAAAGATGAAATAAAAGAAAAAAGTCTAGGAGAATGTCTAGGTTACTAAGTCAAGTGGATGAGCGATGAGAAAGGAAAATAAAATTACAAGTGTCCTTATTTCTCAGTTTAGTTTAGTTCGTGTCATAGTTTGTGGTCCTGATGTATATCTGGGTAGACCTATCTGGCTAGCACTTAGGTGGCCTAGTTGGAATACATTTTAGGTTCATGGGCAAAGTGATAAGTTTTTTTTTTTTTTTAAAGACAGAAGAAATTAAGTTCCTCAAGTAATTTATCAGCATAAGAAAGGGGAAAAGTTCAGGGACTAAGTAGTCACTCAAAGAGAAAATTGCCAGAACTGATGGGCTCTCAGTTCACAACCTCTGTGCTTTGGTTTCATCAAATTTAAGAGCAACTGAATAAAATTAGTCCAGTTCGAGTAGAAAATAGGTAAGAAAATCTAACACAGAAAAGTGTAATGGCTAAAAGTATTGCATATAAAATATTTCAAATAAATATAACATTGACAGTTACTTAACTGAGTGCATCCTTGTTAACTTCCTAAAAATTTCTTACATTACCTAAGGTTGACATTAAGTTCATTTGTGCTTTCCACATCTACTTCTCTGTGGTCCCATTCTGAGTTATGAAAGTGGACAAATTTGCCTGGTGAAAAACTGCTACATCTTATATTCTTAGTGTTAGGTTACATAATTTTAACATGGAAATGTACCAAATACAAGTTTCAACAAGTAAGCATTTTAAATTTAAGTAACTCTATCTTTAGATTTGTGTTTATACTAGGAAGTATATGATGGATAAGCAGGCCATGAAAATGGAGAACACACATAAACTATAGAAGAGAATTAAAGCAGAAGAACTATGTGTACAATAGAGAAACCTAATTTGGAAACTTAAACGCATGTAAACGGAAGCAGAAGTGTCTAGCTCAATTCTGAAGGCAGGGCAAGAGCATGACTGTAGTAGGCTGTAATGCTCTATGTATGATGATTTCTTTCTATCACAAAGATAAATGTCTGTGATGGAGAAAGGAACACTGGCATGTAGAACAATTACTGGACATTCTGCAATGTAATACATGAAGATATTGATGATGATGATGATGATGATGATGATGATGATGATGATCATATACTAGCTTTACTCCTTTCATAAAGTTAAATTGTAGGGAGCCATTCTGAGCCCACGAGTCGAGAAAGCTCCTGGTGAGGTTAAAGCAAGTTTGAACGGTCTCTTGCCAAGCAGATGACGACCAATATCCACACCCCACTCAATTATTTCTGCTTGAGCACCGACCCCCAAGGTACCTTGTTGATCAATATCGGGAGTGACTTGTCCCCTTATTCCGGCCCTAGTATGATGATTGCACCTTGTGAAGGAACTTATTGTGGGAACTTCTTCTTTTGATTATGGGAACAGACATCGTGTCTCCAGAAGGTCCTGTTTCCCTCCATACTTTCCCTTGAGCTATGAACAGGCTAATGACCTTTACTCATAAAAGATTGATCTTTACATGTACAATTCCATTTCTACCGTTGCATTAGTCCAAGATGTTCATATAGCTCAACATGTAAATCAGCTAACCAAAAATGTCTCTCATGCCCTAGCTATTCAAAAATCATAAAACTAGACACAAAGGTAAATGCACTTGAAGAGGCTATTCTATGTATTGGAAAGGAGCTAAACTCTTGAAAGATATGGTTGGCTCTCTGGTGCCATAAAGCATATAACTGGAAAACCAAGTCTTGTCCAGAGACAAAGAGCCTACCTTAGAGAGAAGGAACAGATAAGGGCAGAACATAAGTTACCACATACACCTTTGCTAACTGATGGTGTATAACAGCCCCTTCCCTAAGGCCTACATTCCACAAACCCCTTCCCTTACCCTGGCAGCTGTGATGAGGATGGATAAAAGTATCTACAAACCTATGACTTAATCACCTATGACCTAATCTTAGCGTTAGTAAAATGTGAACTCCCTGTTATTTTCTTAGTTACTCAACCTCAGTATAATTGGTGCAGTTCTGCAAGAATACTTCTGTAAAACCTTTTCCTGTACATTTTCCAAAACATCTTATCACAGAGAACTATCCACTGTAAAAATTCCATTTTCTGATGCCATGCTAACGTTTGACCTATAAATAAAGACACCGAAACTGACAGGGCAGAGATGCCTGCCAGGTGATCAGAAAGATTCTCGGGACTCTCTCACTCCCTCTCTCGCCGACACCGTCCATCCTTCAGGGACCCCTGGAGCCGACCAGAGCTGGACTCTGGCATTAAACAAAGTATTGTCTTTGGGAAGATTGAGAAGCACACAGTTCTTGTTAGGATCTCAGTCATTGGAGCAGTTTTCACAAATGTGCTCTAGATTAAGAGGATAGCTGAATCTAGATACAGGAAGAACACAGGCTGATAGAACAGTAACATCACCTAGTGGAAAAGGGCAGACCTGCAGACTTTGAACCTCTATTCACTAGTGCTTACCTGAGTGACTCCCAGTTACTATTTTCACTTGCTTGTATTCCAGTGTACTCATCAATAACATCCATATACTAATGTTATAACATTCATAGGGCTGCTGTGAGCATTAAATTAACACACTTGAATGAGCATCTAGCCAACAAATACATGATAACTCCTTTACTCATGGGAGGGGACCATGTCTCTCATGTTACCCTTCTAATGTCTTTGAAATTGAGATGGTTCATTGAGAAAACTAAGACACAATTCTTCACTTCCTCCTAAGTAAACTGGACTGTGTTCACAATTTTTTCTATATGATTCCTATAAGCATTTTATTATTTTTTAAACATTTATTTATTTATTTATTTATTTATTTATTTATTTATGTATTTATTGAGAGAGAGAGAAAGAGAGAGAGGCATTGAGAGAGAAGGGTGGAGAGAAAAACCCAAGCAGGCTCTTCTCTGTCAACACAGAGCCTAAATGGGGCTCGAACCATGAAATTACGACCTGAGCAAAAATCAAGATTTGAATACGGAACCAACTGAGCCACATAGTTGTTCCCTCCCACCTCTGCTAAGCATTTTCCTGCTGAAAAATGTTAATGAAGGATCAGGTAATTTAGTACAGAGTTCTTTACTGGCTGGTGGTGTTAATATCTTTAAAGTTCTTTTTAAATTCAGGAGATTTTGGAAAGACTAACTCTATAAGATTAGTGATATATGATAATAGCATAGTATTTGACAGAAAGATAAGAAGCTGTAAGAAATATTTTACCAATGCCTGTTATAAAAAATAAAGGATATTGCCAATGATATATTTGAAAAAAAAAACCAAGGATATTGCCAATGATACATTTGAAGGTAGTATTTGCTTCTAATCTACTGCTCAGGGGTATTTTATATGCCATAAATTTTAGATATTTTTAGATTAAAATTCTAGTTTTTAGATCATAATATAATAAAGAGCTCTCAACAGTTATTTTCAGAAACAACTTTTAAGTCACATACAGTTTGGGATGTAATTAAATGAGAAATATCCTTAGGTGATACCCGTCTGCATTCAACCAAGTACAAGTAATTTATTTCATTTTACAGCTAGCACTATTATACTACATTAATGAATTATTTGTCCTTTTTTTTTTTTTTTTCAGTTTGAGACACTAAGGAAGTGAGAGCTTTATCCTGTGTGTTATTCTCTTCTCATTGGTCTCTTCTAATGCTAGGAATTACCAAGAACTGTCAGGTTCAATGTCATTAGGTTAACTATCATCAGAAACTAAATTATTAACCAAGGACTAATAGCATTCAGCTTTATGAAACACATAAAAAGCTGACAGTTATATATGTATTTTTATTTATATATTTCAGCAACTTAAGCTATATATTTTTTAAAGATTTTATATGTTTAAGTAGTCTCTACCTTCAACGTGGGGCTTGAACCTACAACCCAGATATCAAGAGTCACATGATCCACTGACAGAACCAGCCAGGCTCCCCAATGAAAGCTGTATTTTATTGATAAGGCCAGATGTTTATAACTGAGAAATGGTATATTTCTGGTTTATATCCAAAAGTTTGGTAATTTTCAATCTTCCTTAATCCATGTATAAATTAAGGTAAATCAGAATTTAAAAAAAAAATGTAAATTACCAGATAATTCTAGTGGTTGCTTCTTTGGATACGAAATCCAGACATATCTATAAAATGTTTTACTGAAACAGTTTTTTATAAATGTTTTTTTATAAAATAACATTTTTTATTTATTTGATTAATTCAAATAACTTCTACCAGCTTTCTGCATTCCAGTTTTTCATTGTTTAAATTTCACAAGTATATCTTACTCTTTTGAACAGACTAATGTTTAAAATACTATGATACTTCAATATGCAACAAACTCTTCACAGTTATGGACACATGGACTTGTCACAATAAAGCACAACAAAGTTGTGCAAGAGCTGTTCTGGTCTGCACCATTTTACTGAGAAAATGGATCCATAAGCAGGATAGATTTCTTGCTGAAGTTCAAGGGGCCAGAAAGTGCATAGTCAGACCCGGGTCAAGATAGGATGTTACACAAATCACACTTTTGACAAATAAACTCATTTACTCAAATCAAATTTCATACTATCACCACAAACTAAATAGAAAATGAAGAGGGAAAAGAAAGAATTTCTAGATTATTGCTTCTAGGTTTTTTTTTTTTTTTTTTTTTTTCCCTTAATTGTCAGCAGAAGAGACAACACTATATTTGTAAGTTTACATTATAGTGACTTTGGTCAGGAACAGGATCCAACTCAATGGGCAGAAGATAATAAATGTTTTTTTACAGAATTTGCAAATATCAAATTTAACTACATTTAAAAGCTGGCTTTGCATAATAAAGAAATTATATGAAAACTGATTTTCATTTAAATCTTAATGGGGGCTCCTGAGTGGCTCAGTCAGTTAAGGGTCCAACTTTGCCTCAGGTCATGATCTCATGGTTTGTGAGTTTGAGCCCTGCATCAGACTCTGCTGACAGCTCTGAGCCTGGAAACTGCTGCAGATTCTGTGTCTCCCTCTCTCTCTGCTTCTGCCCCACTCATGCTCTGTCTCTTTCTCAAAAGTAAATAAACATTAAAAAATTAAAAAATTTTAATGAAAAATTCCAAATATTGTTATAAAATAAAATCCAAAGAAAGGGAATAAGAAAAAAAGATAATCAGTAGTGCCCACCCATAATTTGTCTAAAAGTCTGTTTTCTATAGCAGAAGATTTTATTTCTATTTACCTGATTTTTTTCCATGGGGCTTAGGATTTTTTCTCTAAATATTTACTTTAGATATAGGTTTTTGTCATCTGTACCTGCATGTCTTAACTTTAAATACATTAAATATATCAACTATTGATTGTCTTGTGTTCACCAATTATCGTAATCAATTTTATATATACAACATATGAGTAAAAAAAGTTAGTAGATATATCAACTATGAACATGAATTACTTATTGATAATTCAGTTTACAAATGTAAGTAAAACATCATTAATTTGGAAAATTTAGAAAGCCTCTAAAATCGTAATATTTTATAGCTTGTTGGATAACAGATTTTAAATTTCGAAAGAACTTAGACAAATTTTTTTCCTACTTACTTTTGTTATGTGCAAATCCCTCTTTAGTGTCACTTAAGAAGAATTCAATACTTGTACCACCAACATGTTGCTCTTAAGTTAGTATTTATTGTAATCAGTAGAGACTACTTCCTTATATTGTGCAGTATCTCAAAAATAACAAAAAGAAGTTGTATCTATGGGACTTCAGCATTTTTTACCTGAGAGCTGAAACACAATTCAGAAAAATTGTTTCATAAATAACTGAATAATAAGATAAAAGAATATGATGCTCTAAATGACCACATGAAGGGGAGTTGCCCTGTCAACTCACTATAAACTGGGCTATGATCTGAGAGAGAAGTAATCTATTTCAGGCAAACACTATATTTTCACTCTCTAAACTACAGCACACTGACTTTATCCTAATCTAGAATGTTTACCTTTTCTTTAAATATTTTTTGTGTAATAAAAATTCTTTGCTGTCATTTTTAATGACCGTAGTATTCTATTCTATGAAATTGTGATTATTTTCCACTCCCTTATTCTTCAAGAGGTAGGTTGTTTTCAAATGTTTCATCTTATACACAGCACCTAAGAAAACATCTTTCTTCACATATTTTTCTTTGCTTTTAATTATTTTTTTAAGAATGAGTCCTAGAAGGGGGGTATAAAGGATTTCTTATACTTGATGCATATGACAGTTTGTAAGTTATTTTTCCTAGCTCCAAATTTCTATATACACTTTTATTTACACTTTGATTCCAGATGCTCAGGCAGGGACTCTGCAAACCACCATTCAATTCTCACAGCTACTGCCTCTTAGATTCTGTCAATAAGGACACAGGACAGAAATAGGAAGTCAGAAGGCGGGAAAAGGACGAGGTCCTTCCTGTTTCAGACCCTGTTAGCATGTCCTTAGACATCTGACTCACCACTTTGTTCCCATCTCCCTTTCTGATATGGTTTCTATGGTCTGGCACTTCCAGAACTAGATTATTATATCCCTCAAAGGTATCGTCAGCCCTGATAAGCCCACATCAATGCTTACAGGTCCTTCATACCTTCATCAGGTCCCTATTCCAAACTTCTGAGATACGAATAGCAGCTGGAGTGCCCTTTCTGAGAGTCCTTTTCCCCGTTGTGGGTTACCACTGTTAGCAGAGTCTTCTTCCCTTATTTTTTTATGTTTCCTTACTCCAATGTCTCCTCTTTGTTGTCCCACCCTAGGTGGGGAAGAACAGATGGTAGTTGTTCCTGCATTTATGCTGAGTTATTGAATACCCTTTTTTACTTTTTTCATCTTTATGGTTCCCTATCACATGCATGTCATATTCCTTATCTCACTTTTTCTCTGGTAAAATAACTTTTTTTTTCCCATCACAGGACATCTGTTGATACTACCAGTTCCATATAAACAGGATGTGAGATGCTGGTTTCATCAAGCCCTCATGAGCTGCATCATGTTAACTCAGTGGACAGGTGAAAAAATCATTTCATAGGTGAAAAAAAGGCAGCCACTACTGCCATTTGTTCCTCCTGAGGTTACTTATTGCTTATATGTTTATTATTTGCCATATCCTCCAATGCTTAACTCCTTACTAAATTCTTTCCCTTTTAGATATTTGAATACTCACATATTTTCTTTCATTTTATAAGGTTGTTTTTCATAAACATTTGGGTCTTAAATCTTTCTGGAATTTGAATTATGCTGTTGATCATAAATCCATTTTTGTTAATAGGGAACAAAGCCTCATCTGGCATTGCTGCTTTAAGAAATCTCTCACATCTTACCAATTATGCCTTATATTTTATATAATCAGAAATTGTACTGTATGATAATTAATAATTTTTATCACATATTATTTTCTTAGTATATGTTGGGTCCTTTAGATATGTGATTATTATTTTCATACATGTGGCCACTTCTTCAACTCCCTAAGTTGTTATTAAACTGTATAAATTTAGTTCTTATGATGTAGTTTTGCTTTCTATCCTCTTTTGTTATGTATTTGTGATGGGTAAAGCAAGTATGCGAGAAAAGAGGGTCATTTTTACTGGTTAACAACATGGACTTTTGAAGGTCAAAGACTGTTTTGGAATGATTTTCAATCTTGCTAAATGTATTGTCTTAAAGGGGTCATTTAACTCTCTGTTGTTTTGTTTAATAATAACCTGATAATTATCACTATCTCACAGGGTTTAATAAGTATTAAGTGAAATTAAGTAGCCATGAAGAGGCCTTAAATTAAGAACACAACAGGTGGCAGCTACTAAAATTATTTGTGATTTTTGGAACTCATTCAGCTTCATCTTCCATGACCTTCAACTTTTTACTTTAAGTGTCATCTGTAAAAAGAGTTTCCTAATACATATTCACTAAAAATTTACTTGGGCAAATTTTCAAACTTCCTCCAAGAGAGTTCAAATTTTCTCTCTCTTTGTATTACCTACACTCTGTTCACTGTGTTACTATTGATCAAACCACCAGACATTTCATTTATGCAATGCTTGCATGCCCAATGCAGGGAGTTTCTAGAGAACTCAGAAATGAGTGGGAAATGAATACTGAGTTACACTGATGTAGAGAATTGTTTTAGAGCTTTATCATCATTTCTTTTTCTATCAACTTTTCTGTGCCACAATTTTATTCGGTTTTGTTTTTTTATAATTTTTAAATTGTTCCTTCAGATCACGTTCCTCTCCTGTTGAGAAACACTTTTAATTTCCCCTACACAATTATAGACCCATTGTTCTATTACTTTTGCCTTATCAGGACAAATTGGGTAAATAAAATTGTCTACATTTTACAAATATATCAGTTTATAATTTTCCAAGTATTATAAAATATATGATTTCATTTATTAGCAAATTAATTTGTAAAGAAATAAGTCTTTATCCAGGAAACAGAGATAGATGACAAATTTATTAAACATATATCAATAAGGTATTATTTAAAGGACTAAAGTATGGTGGGAACAAAAGGCTTCACTACTAGAATAAATATTTTAATATAATAAAATATGAGTATATTCATTCATAGACTTATTTTATTATATGTGTAATGTGTATTTAAATATATGAATAGGAATAATAAAAGATAGGAAAATATGAAAATTACAGCTTTGTTCAGATGGGAAGATAATAAAATTATAATTTAATACACTTAGATTTTTGTATATTTTCCTGATTTTCTAAAATAAACCTATACATTTATAAAAATATTAATTTAACATACACTGTATGTTAGCTAACTTGAATTTAAATTTAAAAGAAAAGAAAAAGAAAAAACTAAGAGTCACAGAAGCAAACTGAAATAACTCCCATGGGCCAAAGCTAGAGCGGTATGGAAGTATAACCTAAAGTATAAAGCAAATATTTGAGAGTCCATACAGATATAAATTACTGAATAAATAAACAGCAGAGAAGAGACAAACCTATGAAGAATCCTAAATATTTTACATAAATATTCATCCCATAATGAGATGGAGCATTAATCCCTGCTCTTTACATATGGACTGTATATAGTGTCTACTTTCAAAGTGTACACTATAGAAAAGGAGAAAAAAGAGTAACTTTACAGTGGTGAAACGTGACAAACACAGCCTCAGCCAAGTGATCAAGGTGGGCATCCACAGTGATAATCACGTTGATGGTGAATACTCTTCCTGTGATGTGATTTGAATGACACCAATTTCTGTGGTCCTCCTCCCCAAAATACAAAACCTCAGCCTGGTCATGTGAAAAATATCGGATCCTAACAGAGGAAGATTCCACAGAATAGCTGACCTGTGCTCATTAAAATGATTGTTAAAAACAAAGTCTGAGAAACTGATACAGTCAAGAAGAGTGCAAGCAGACATGACAATAAATGAAATAATGTGTCCCAGAAGGTATTCTAGGGCAGAAATAGGACATTAGGTTAACAATAAAGAGACGTAACTGAATTGTGGGATATATTAATAATAATGTAACAGTGCTGATTCCTTAACTGTAACAAATGTTTCACGCAAATGGAAAACAATTGGGGCAGCCTGGTGCAGGGATATATGGAAATACTCTGTAGTGTCTTTGAAATTATTCTGTAAATCTAAGACTGGTCCACATAAATAAAGTTTATTTAGAAATGGAAAATTACTATTATATTATATATACACATATAAATAAAAAAGATAAATTAAAAGTTAAAAAATTAAAAATATCCATAACTTAGAATTTGAGGTATTTTATGTAGCAAGAAAGAGAGAAAGAATGAATGAAGGGGGCACCTGGATGGCTCAGTTGGCGAAGCATCTGACTTCAGGTCATGATCTCATGGCTTGTGGGTTCAGTACCTGCATTGGGCTCTGTGCTGACAGCTAGCTCAGAGCCTGGAACTTGCTTCTGATTCTGTGTCTCTCTTTCTCTCTGACCCTCCCCTGTTCACACTGCCTCTCTCTCTCTCTCTCAGAAATAAATAAAACATTAAAAGAAATTTAAAAAAAGAATCAGTGAAGGAGAAAAATATATTTCCTTTATTCTTTAAGGCAATATATTGATTTCCAATCATTTTCAAGTTCAGAAGTAGATACTTTTTGGTCCCAAAGCTTAAGGATATCACCGAGGATCTAAGTATTTTTCAACTTTCTTTTCTTTATTACAGTCTTATTATAGGATTGACACTTCTCCGGTTAGAATATGGCTGTCCAGAGTTTCCAGGGTTACATTTTGTTTCATTCATGATCAAAAGAAAATAATATCTTAAAAACAAATTAAATATTCTGGTTAGACTTGCTTGTACAGCATGCCCTCTTCTGAAATAGCTGATTGGACTACTTAAGGTTGTGCAGCCCATAACTGTATAAGCGGAGTTTAACTCGCTTCCCCACATCCAAAGAGAAACCAGGTCTCTCTCAGGAGATAAGGATGCAAGCACAAATGTCCACTGTAGAAAATGAAAATACTTAGTTACAATAGCTTCAGCTGAGCAAGAAATGAAATGAATTCTAAAACCTCAATGATTTAACAACTCCTAAGTTTATTTATCACAGTCCAGTCTGGTGCTGGTCAGGGAACTTGACTCAATAGCTCTCCCCAAAGCAGGGCCCTAAGTACCTCCATTTTATAACTATGCAATCCGGGACACATTGGCTCAAGGGTCACCCTTTGTAGGTCATTTTTCTGTTCGCTTTCAGATCCAGTTACGGCTCTTCTCTTCCCTGCTTTGTATCTCAAGCAACTGCTTTTGAGACTTTCCTGCCCTTTGCTTCTGGGAGGTATTGTCAAAAGACCCATGTATGGGAACATATTGCCAAGATTTTGCTTCCCACTTCTCTCTGCCTTAGGTGGATGCCAAAGGGATGGCACCTCTCCTCCATGGATTTAGATTTGTCCAGGCTGGGATACCCTGGTGCCAATTTCCTATCCAAAAACATCATCTTCTGCTCCACTTGCTCTACCCCCATTCTCTTTTTCTTTTCTTTTTTTTTTTTTTTCTTTCTCTTTTTTAGCCCTCTTTTTCATATTCCCATACTTTGTTTGGCTTCTCCGCTGTTAGACCACATATATACCGATTTCTTACATTAACCTCCCTCTCTTTGAAGGAAGATATTTTCAGACCGGACACTGACACATCACAAAGGAAGCAGAAGAGATGGCGGGAGGATCCTGCAGGATATTTTTAAGTACCAAGCGTAGAAGTAACATATATAATTTTTTCCACACTCTAATTGTAACAGCCCTAAAGTTATGCTAAGAGAGGATGGGATGTTTTAATATGTGTCAGAAAGAAGAAAGTAGTACAAGCAGCCTAACACATGGTGTGTCTTCTCTAATAAATCCCCCAGAAGTACATTCAACTGACAGAATACTTGCAATATGGATTGATTCATTAATGCTAATATAGACGTAATAGTATTAAAGTTGCTCTGCTATGACACAACATGTGTACACACTCTTGAAAAATCACCAGGCCATGAAATATTGGCAATAGAAACCACAGGATTTATGGGGAAAACTTAGGAGCATGATACTACGGTACTCAAAAATTTTGTCAGTGACATAATAAATAAAAAATAAATAGGAAGCGGATGAAAACCACTGACACCTGCTAAATGGTTAAGGAATACGTTACTGCCACCATGGATATCACATTTTACTTTGATGAAAACCTAAAGTTTGTTTGTCAAAGTGGGTGTTGGAAGAGTTGTAGTGTGAATTAGTCAGGTAATGGAAGGAGCCTTCCCTGAAATTGAATGGGAAAGTGGAAACGGCTGATGGAGAAAGGTATGACTCATTATACACGCAGTGCGGTAGCTAGTTGATGTTTGAAGTATATGTTTGTATGTGTGCACATTCTTAAAATTCAGTTGGATGAAGTAGTCTGAGTTCACTCTGTTTCTCATGGATGCAATAGTACATAAATGCACAGAAATTTCACATTATGCAAAAACTGTTCCTTAATGTATCAGTCATGTTGGAACTTATTTGTATTTACAAAACAAGCTTTATAGCAAAATTCATTGTATTTCAAATTAATGAAATCACTACTTTTAATCTGTCACAGAGACGAGGCAACTTGTGATTACAACTGGAGATACCACAAACATGTTTCCTGCCACAAACACCCAATTGAGGAAGTCCTCAAACTAGTGAGGAGAAATTGTGCAGGCAAGTGTGTGTGGGGAATAGAAACATTATAACAAAAGATGAAAGAAAACACATTGTATAGTTGACTATCCAGAAAATTGTGCAATTTTAATGAAGCCCTTATGGTGGATACATACATATATATACATCATATATATACATCATATATTATATATATATACATCATATATATATCATATTTATATATATATACATCAAATAAGTGGCAATAACTATGTCATTATTTGAATTTATTTAAAAAAAAAAAGGAAACCCTTGTCTATTTAAATTCATCAAACTCACCTACGTGATTCAGGGTTTACAAAAATGACTATAAAAATACTTTAGATATAATTTGAATAAGGGAAGAGATTATACCTATAATTTTAAAAGGGGAGTTGATTATGTGATCCCAAGCATTATAAAATCTAAGTTTATATCTATATTTTGAGGTACAGAGAGCCCTAGTCAGTATTTGTATAATTTTCTTCAAAAATACAAAGGACTCTAAGAAAAAAAAGGACACTGTGAAATAACATTTGACTAATCTTTGAAGTTTATAATGTTTATAGTCAATACTTTAAAAAATTAAGATTCAATGCATATAATTACATTAGAAGATTTGAACTACCCCAAAATCTATTTCTAGAGTTAGTAAAAGATAAACCACAGTTTTCAATTTCAAGCAACAGATACTCCAAGAATTTGTGTGAAAGAACTGAAACCAGCTTAATGTTATGAAAAGTTAAAAAAAATTAACTTTTTAAAGTTATTTTAAAATAACTAAATTTTAAAATATTTTTTAGTTTATTTTTAAGAGAGAGAACGAGATAGAGAGCAAGTGGGGCAGGGGCAGGGAGAGAGGGAGACAGAATCCCAAGCAGGCTCCACATTATGAGCTTACACTCACAGACCATGAGCTCATCCTGACCCAAGCCGAAATCAAGAGTTGGACGCTTAACTGACTGAGTCATCCAGGCACCCCAAATTAAAACTCTACAATTTAAAATAATGAAATGGCATCGTTCTTGAGAGTTCTGGTTGGGAAATATTTTATGGTTTCTGTAAAATTAGTAATCTGTACCTCCCTACATATCCATTCCTTAAAATTCTTGGTATCTCACTTTGGCATCTTATTTTAATCGTTCTCAAATGTAATTGGAAGATGTCACTAGGAAATATTACCAGGAAAGTTGAGCTGAGCAATCTGGATTAAGTTCCCAAAGTTCATCTAATCCATCTCAGAGCAAGGCCAATTGTCTATTTTCCTATCCTGCACACTTCATCTCCATTGCATGTGCTTGCATATATGTCTCTAAAACCTGATACAAAAACCCAGCCCCCACAAAGGAGAAGAAATTTCCACCACATCGGTAGGTCTAGTTTCCTTAGTAGTTAACACGAGGACATATTTAATTTAGCAGGCTATTTTCTCAAGCTGCACATTCTTTCCACAACTCTCCACTGTTTGAAAGCTTGTTCTGAGAAATGGTGATGGAAGAATACAGAGGTGATAACCAAAACCTTATTTACTCTTAAAAGACATTAATAAAAGTTGATATCTAAGAAGTAGTTTCCTCCATATGCCTGTATATATTGGATTTGTAAATTATCTGACAAGAAAATAGAAAGAAAATCATTGGACGTATTTTAAAGCACACAATCTTAAAGAAGCCAAAAATATAATCTTGTTTTTGAGTTCATATACATTTAACTTGCTACAGTGCCAGTATATAGAGTCTCAAGTTTAGTCATAATTAGGCTGTGTGTGTATATGTGGGAGTAGGGTGGGGATGACCTTGATCTTTACCTCTTTTGCCTACTATAGTTTTTGGTACTTTGTGGAAGATTAATGTTAGTGAGGGTTTATTGAATATAAGTAATTATTTGTTGAATGAATGAATGGCAAGGGCAACTATATGATGGATTACCTAACATAATTAGGTAAAAAGGCTGTCAGGTGACATTTCAAAAAGGACATCTAGAAGAGAAGGGATGGTAACAGGAAAGAAAATCTTGCTACATCTAAGAAACAGAGCCCAGAAGCAGCTAGGACAATTTCTGAAACAGAGTGAGGCTCAGGTAATTAGTGTTGAATAAACTCAGTCCTTTTATTTCATTCCATTTCCCGTGAAACAGCACGATGCCTGTTTTCTGGTGCATGTCTGTGTGCACATGTTTGTACTTGCAAGTGTGAAAATGATGAGGGATAGAATTATAGCTCCTAGTCTGTGTGTTTGCACAGAAAACAATGCATCAATTTGCTGGAAGGATACACTCATAATTATTTTTTTCTGCATTGACCTTCCGTCTCCAAACTAATGATTTGTTTATTGAACAAGTACAAATTAGGGGTATAAATTGTGGTTATGTTGTATCTTTGCTACAAAGGGTAATTTTTAAAATATCACTGCAGTGTTAAATCTAAGGATGCAGGGCTCTTGAATATTAAATAACATCTTGCTACTTAGAAAGAAACAAAATGAATGATTAGTGATCTGCTTGTACAACAGAAATAGCTAGTCTACTCCATGGAAAATTTAGAACACATTAAAACCCTAAAAATGTATTAGATTTTTTTTGCCTGATATGCAATCACTTATAAAAATAGTCACAAAATCACAATTATTGTCCCAAAGTTCACTGACAATGATGCATGGGCTTGTCCTTTACACAGGTTTCCACATTGCAATCAGCATCCTGGCAGCTGCAATCAGGGAAAGGTTAGTGCTTTCTGAGTTGACACTTCAGAAAGCTTCAACTCTTAGAGTTCAAGTCAGAATTTATTGAAATCACTGAGTACAAGAACCTTTCACTGCAACTGTGACCAAAGTTGAACTCCCTATGCACATGAGGATAGATAACTCCAGAAGTGAGTTCACTTCCTACATCATCAATCAAGAGTTGGAGTGGGACGCCTGGGTGGCTTAGTCGGTTAAGCATCCGACTTTCACTTAGGTCATGATCTCGCGGTTCGTGGGTTCAAGCCCCACGTTGGGCTCTGTGCTGACTGCCAGCTCGGAGCCTGGAGCCTGTTTCAGTCTGTGACTCCCTCTCTCTCTGACCCTCCCCTGCTCATGCTGTCTCTCTCTCTCTCCTACAAATAAATAAAACATTAAAAAAATTTTTTTTAAATAAAAAAAAAAGAGTTGGAGTATAACTTCAAAAACAAAAGTCAAAATCCAGTTGATTGTACTGCTCTCTTTACCTACTTCCAGATAAGGCTATATGTTTTAGCACTATTTACTTATAACATATGTTACTGCATAAGTTTATTGCAGTTAAATTTTATTATAATAATAATTCCTTGATGTGCATAGAGCTTTTTTCCTCCCAGGTAACATAAACAAATGGAAAAATGTTCCATGCTTATGGCTTGGAATAACAATTACTGTTAAAATGTTCATATTACTCAAAGCAATCTACAGATTCAATCTAATCCCTATCAAAATACCAACAGGATTCTTCACAGAACTAGAGCAAATGATCCTAAAATTTGCAGGAACTACAAAAGACCCTGAAGAACCAAAGCAATGTTGAGGTATCACAATTCCAGATTTCAAGATATACAACAAAACTATAGTAATCAAAACAGTATGGTGCTGACACAAAAAGAGGCATACAGATCAATAGAACAGAATAGAGATCCCAGAAATAAATCTATAATGACATGGTCAATTAATCTGTTGAGGAGGGGGCAATTATATACAATTAGACAAAGACAGTCTCTTCAATAGATGATGCTGGGAAAACTGGACAGTTACAGACAAAATAATGAAACTGGACTATTTTCTTACACCACACACCAAAATAATAGGATTAAAGATAAAAATGTAAGACCTAAAATCATAAATCTCCTAGAGGAGAACACAGGCAGTAATTTTTCTGACATCAGCCAGAGCAACATTTCTCTAGATATGTATCCCCAAACAAACAAACAAACAAACAAAAACAAAAGCAAAAATAAACTACTGGGACTACATCAGAATAAAAAGCTTTTGCATCATGAAGAAACTATCAACAAAACAGAAAGAAAACCTACTGAATGGGAGAAGATAATTGCAAACAATTTTCTGATAAGAAGTTAATATCAAAATACATAAAGAATTTATACAACTAAACAACAAAAAACAATGCAATTTAAAACTAGGTAGAGGACTTCAATAGACATTTTTCCAAAGATATATAGAGCTGTATATGCACGTGCCTTTGATATTATGTAAGTTTTTAAAATATCCATAGCTTTCTTGACAGGTAATTGGGGGAAGCATTTTTATTTTCATTTAATAGGGAAAACACAGTCCCTATTAAACATGATGCTCACAGTCATGAAACAACTTAATTGGGCCACAAGGAGAGTACACAGTAGAGAAGGAATGTACCTCTATCATTTGAATCCGGGCCTGCTGTTCTGTCCTATATAAAGTTTTGCTCCCAGAACTCACCAGTAATTTTTTTTTTTTAACACATTAGGGCTGGACTTTGGGAAAAAGAAAAGGAAGTGTAATATCACATCTTATTCAAGTAACTGTCTCTTTAAATTGAACTTCTAAAATCAAATTTGAGCCTGGAATCTTCACTGGAGTCTGAGGGAATTTTGCTAACAATTTTATGCATCTCATGGAAAAGACTATTTAATTAATAAAAGGAAATCAGTTGTTTTGTTTCATAAAGTAATGTTTTAAATGTAAAAATTAGATATCTAAAGATCAGTTGTGAGTGTTTTAGTTGACCATAATAGATGACTGATTCTTGGGGTAACCATATTCCTGGTACATATAAATAACTTATGGGGCAGAGAAGTCTCTTTGTTCTATTCCACAATGATATAAAATTGGTTTAACAGGTTGTAGTAGTCATGCTTCCATGGAACTTCGTTAATTTTTAATAAAGACCATTAGCTTCAATATAGACCTGTGTCATATCTCTAGTGCTCGTGTAAGTAAATTCTCCCAAAAAAGTAGCTTTAAAACGTGTATGTTGATTTGGAGGCTAAAAATGTCTTCATGATACACCCACAAGGAGCTGTAAAAGTGTCGGCACGCTTGACTAGCAAGGACATGCTACCAACAGGATGGGATATTGTGTAATCAACACAAGCTTTAGTGACAGAGAAGGCTGAGTTTGTCTAAATGCTGTCAACACTGACCGTGTTTTTCAGGAGAATCCTCTTTTAAACATGACTCATCATCTATAAGAGACCACTGGAGCCACTCCGTTGTTCTCAATAAGACTGAACATATTCACTATTTCTAAATGTGGCTTCAAATAAAATTGAACCTATTTGTCGTACTGTCCTGGAAGAATGTAATGAACACTGTTAAGGTGAGAGGGATGGTTTTTGTTTCCTGGTAATTTTTTTTTTTTTTTTAATCTGAGAAGGAAGATACAAGGAAGGAAGAACTAATTTAGGCCCTGATTTTATCCCATTACCTGATCAAAATTTAATATTTCACAGAGTCCTGCACATAAAGGGCTAGCAACAAATACTGACTGACTGAATCTATTGAAATGAAACTTATGAGTAATTTTGCTTTTATATAAATTATAAAAATAACTGGGAGCTCCAGTAGAAACACATAATGTAGTGTCTGTTAAAAAAAAAGAAAGAAAGAAAGAAAGAAAGAAAAGAATAAAAGAAGGAAAAAAAGAAAAAGAAAGAAAGGAAATAAGAAAAAAGGAAATGACCAAAGTAGAAAATCTGACCAGTTTTATGCTCTAAAAATATAAGCCCCACCCACACATATCTCAATATTCAGTGGTTACTCTAATTGACTCTGACTTTTCAA
Source organism: Hyaena hyaena (assembly GCF_003009895.1). Taxonomy (NCBI): domain Eukaryota; kingdom Metazoa; phylum Chordata; class Mammalia; order Carnivora; family Hyaenidae; genus Hyaena; species Hyaena hyaena. The sequence continues at coordinate 428,030 of NW_024081471.1, read as the reverse complement.
ATAGAAAAGGAAATTAAATCTCATTGTTTACTTGGAATACAATAATTAGCTATAGATCAATCTCAGTTTCATAATTCATATCCAGTATGTTAACAGAAGTACATAAATCTGATACATTATTTAAATTGTATTTTAAATGCAAAATTGCATATGTCATCTTTTTGGTTGTTGTCATATTAGTTATCATAAGTGGCTTATATTCTTAATATATAATTTAGAGAATTCCATTTTACCAGACAGGGTAATAGCAAACCGTAAAGCATGAATCATTTTATGCAAGTTTTATTCTTAAATCTGACATATCTTCTCACAATACTATAGAAAATCATCAGAAGAAAATTTGACACAGTGCTATGCTTGAATATTCCTTTAAAAAGGCCCTAGTTTTTGTAAAAGGAAGAAAATATAAGGAGGAGAGTTCAATATTTCTAGAATATGAGAAAACAATGTATTTTTTTTAATTTATTTTAGGTCACAAGGAGAAAAATAGGAAGCCTTTAATTTTAATGGGCTCATGATGGGAATGTTAATAAAAAGGCTTTATCAAGATTAAAACAAAAACATTAAAAACAAAACAAAACAGAACAGAAAAACAGTGATGTGGACAGCTTAAGTGTATCCTGAGAGTTTCGAGAGAGAGAAAGTAGAGTCAATCCATGCCTGTACAGTGATCTGCCTCTATCTTCTTCAGATAAAGATGGGCTCTGGCTAGGAAAGCAGTTCATAATATTCCCTTCTCCAGGTCTCTGAGGGATGCCTTAAGAAAATCCACATGGAATCTTCCTTCTGTCCCTGGCAAGTAAGAACATTTTTAAAAACTGCAAATGCTGCACTATTCCATCTCAGATAAAGTATATCTACACCTGTTTATATATGCCTATATTACCAAACTCTGCTGCACAGAGCTATATTCATTTGGGAACCACACACTCTAGCCTATATTCCAGAATAGATAGCATTAATGATTATGAGATTATCTTGGTGAAATGACTGATGTGGATCCACAATATTAAAATATAGAGGTCTTCTGAAAATAAATTATTTGTTGCATCTATTTTTCTAAGAACAGTATTACCATTTATAACTGTGCACATTGGGATGAAAGGTTTGCTATTATTTTGTTTATAGTCCACTGTGTTATAATTTCATCAATATATCAAATAGTAAAATTGATATAGTAGTCCTTGGAATCCAAAGGTCGGGAAAGAAGTGGTTTTCTAAATTGAATATGGATCTTGATTATATCAAAAGCTCATTTGACTCTAAAATATTTCTCCCCAAGTTGATAATAATCCTTAAAACAGCTCTATGTTTGAGTGAATTATGACATATGAATTGACAACCTAAATGAATAAATTTGTAGAAACATACAATCTACCAAGACTGAATCATGAAGAAATAGAAATGTGAACAGTTCAATTTCTGCTAAAAAGATTGAATGAGTAATCAAAAACCTCCCAACAGAAGTCCACCACCAGACGGCCTCACTGGTAAAAGCTACCAAAAATTCAAAGAAGAAATAATACCAACCTTTCTCAAACTCTTATCAAAAAGCTAAAGAAGAAGGAATGCTTCCAAACTCATTTTACTAAGCCAGCATTACCCTTTGAACAAAACCAGACAAGGACACTATTAGAAAAGAAAATTATAAGCCAATATCCCTAAAGAATATAGATGCAAAAATCTTCAAGGAAATATTGGAAAACCAAATTTAGCCATACATTAAAAAGAATCATATACCATGACCATTCGGATTTAATTCAGGAATGCAAGGATGGTTTAACATCTAAAAATCAATCAGATGCACTATATTAACAAAAGGAAAGATAAAAATCATATGACCCTCTTAACAGATGCAGAAATAGCATTTGACAAAATTCCACATTGATTTATGATTAAAAATGCAACAAAGTGAACATACAGGGAACATGCATCAACAAAATAAACACTATATATGACGAACCCACAGCTAGCATCATATTTGTTACAAGGTGGAGGAGGGTCAGTAATATATCCTCCAGACGGAGAAGGCACTTTACCACCGAAAAAACAAGAAAGCCACTTCATACCATTTACAGAGTTTTATTCCAGGTAATTTGCTGATGGGTCAAACAAATGAGTCAACAGATGATTCAGAGTGCTAACCAGCCATTTTCAGTCCCTATCTGGATCTTAATTCCCAACCTTCATGAAATGATGGACATGGTGGTGAGATCATAAGGCAGTTTTCTTTCTTTTTTTTTTTTTTTAATGTTTTATTTATTTCTAGGAGAGAGAGAGAGAGACAGCGTGAGCAGGGGAGGGTCAGAGAGAGAGGGAGTCACAGACTGAAACAGGCTCCAGGCTCCGAGCTGGCAGTCAGCACAGAGCCCGACGCGGGGCCCGAACCCATGAACCGCGAGATCATGACCTAAGCGAAAGTCAGACGCTTAACCGACTAAGCCATCCAGGCGCCCCAGAAGGCAGTTTTCTAAAGCTGCACCATCTGTGTGCCACAGGGTAGCTCTACTAGTAATCTAACATGGTGTAATCTGTGGACCAGAGGCGAGAAAAGGATCAAGGGTCAAAGACAGAGTTGGTGCTGTCAGGACTCCTACATTCCATCCCCAACATCTTTATAGCTATAATTGATTTCCCATTTTGTCCTTGCTACAATCCCCAGCCGTATCTACATCTAATTTATGTCTTACATCTATTATGAATACCCTCGGGACCTGTACTTACTTGTTTTAGTACATTTTTGCCTTTGAGAAAGCCTCTTGTTGGTTAGTATGCCAATTCTATCAGCTTCCCAACTTTTGTTGTTGTTGTAGTACTTGTTGTTGTTGTTTTATTTTAAAGGAATATAAGACTATTAATTGAACACTGTGTATCAGTATTTACAGTAAAGTAAACAATATACAGTTGGATAATATTCTGACAACGAAGTTATTGTTTTTCCTGGTTCCTGCTGAATGAGTAACTCGAATACGGAGAAGATTAAGCTTACATGTAAGGCATGAATTGGGGTAAAGAAAAAACATGCAAGTCAAGAATTTAGATTACAGGTTTAGAAAGACCAAATTGACTCGTTTGTTTATATTTTCATTTGGGGGTCCAAGAAAACATTAGTTCTTGCCACCACTGTTTACAAGAGACCTTGATGGGCCCCCTTGTCACCATTTTTGTCATCAGTAAAATCATTTGTTTTCAATTATATCCCTCATTGTGGATTCTTTCCATTTCAGTGAAGTCACTCACCATATTTGCTACTCTACCAATGGGCCCATTAACCATAGGGGCAAGATACTAAGTCCTATACTATGCCCCTGGGGCTGACTCTAAGATACAGTCTTCCATACCAGAGGAAAGCAATTCTCTCTCTAGGTTTTTAAAATACAAAGTGTAAATGGCATGTTTCATTCCCATTTTTTTAATGTTTATTTACTTTTGAGACAGAGGGAGTCAGAGCATGAGCAGGGGAGGAACACAGAGAGGGAGACACAGAATCCAAAGCAGGCTCCATGCTCTGAGCTGTCAGCACAGAGCCAGACGTGGGGCTCGAACTCACAGATTGCGAGACCATGACCTGAGCCGAAGTTGGACGCTCAACCAACTGAGCCACCCAGTCACCCCTCATTCCCATTTCAAGTACAATTTCTTGTAGTTCTTCCATAGAAGTCCAGCTTAACAGAGGGGAGAAAACAGCCTCTTCACTAGGCCAGATTATCTTGATGCTAGCATTTACCTAATGAATCAGATGAGCTAGGCACCTGAAATTCTCACCCGTGCCTGTGGTATATAATTTTTGTCACAAGGCAGGTCTAGCAGTGGCCGAGGCCACTTTTAACATCCGAAACCCATTTGACATAGTACCATCTCCCATGGTATCCAAGAGTGGTAACACACAAGCAGCCACCTCTTTTCAGTCCTGTTGCTTAAAGTGTCTGTTAGTTCCACCAATTCAGCTGCAGAATATCCCCTCATTGTTTTCTGACTAGTGGAGATTTCTTCTCAGTCATTCCCAGGCTCACAAGTCGCCTGAGTGTTTGAATGCAAATTCTTGCTTGGAAATCATTTTCCTCCTCTATATGATGTCCTCATCAGAGGAATCATTACTCCAGGGATCTCCTGATTTCCAATCCCAGTTCTCCTGAGATATAATAGTTCTGTCTCCAGTGTGTGGTAATATGTGCCCATACATTTTTGCTACCATACATGCCATAATTTCCAACTATATCTCCTGCTTTTGAATTCTTTTGGAAATGATGTCTGTATTCGAGGAACATGCAGTTTATACATCCTTTTCCAGAGCTAATGCTTCTTGGGTCTGTTCCAAATCTCTCCTTACTCATGATTCCTTTTCCGTGGTGTATCTTAAGGCATGGATCAATGGCCAAGATACTGCTGCAATAGCTTGTCTACTTTCCCTTCCCTATTTCCTTTCCCTTCTATTTTGAATAGGATATCTAGCAATCCCGTATGTGTTCTGGGGGTGCCATACACTGGTCCAAAATGCTCATAAGCCTGACCAAGATTCCCCACATGTAGGTGGCTGGCTAACCTAGTTTTTCTCCTAGATGTAATGAGCTCCCAGGCTCCTCCTCCTTGCTCACCTTGGGCATGGACATCGAGCTTTCCCCAGACATCGTTTTTATAAATTCTTGTTTTCTTTTCCAGTATCTTTCTAAGTATGAAATTATTACAAGTTGGAGGAGGACCAGTAATGTATCCTCCATACTAAGAAGATACTTTAATACCGAAAAACCAGACAAGCCTTTCCATAATATTATACGGAGTTGTATTCAAGGTAACTTACTGATGGGACAATAAGGCAGCTGGATGACACAGAGCAGCTACTCTGGGCCCCTCGTCTCTGTTTTTACCTTGACCTTAATGAGGTCACAGGGTAGTTACCTAAGGCTGTGCCATCTGTGAGTCAGAGGATCTCTATTACTTATCTAAAATAGCGCCATCTATGCACTGGAGGGGAAAACAAGATGGAAAGCCAAAGATGAACTTAGTGTAGTCAACGTTCTTATAATACTCAAAAACAAAAAGCTACAAGTTTTTACTCTAATACTAGAAGGAAGGCTAGAAGGAGACAGACACTCTCACCACTTTTATTTTATTATTTTTTAATGTTTTTATTTATTTATGAGAGAGAGAGAGAGACAGTGTGAGCAGGGGAGTGTCAGAAAGAGAGGGAGACACAGAATCTGAAACAGCCTCCAGGCTCTGAGCTGGCTGTCAGCATAGAGCCCGATGCAGGGCTCAAACCCATGAACTGCAAGATCATGACCTAAGCTCAAGTTGGACGCTTAACTGACTGAGCCATCCAGGCACCCCTCACCACTTTTATTTAACATGGTATTAGAAGTCCTAACCAGGGCAATTATGCAAGAAATAAAAGCATCCAAGTTGGAAAGAAAGAAGTAAAACTGTCACCAATTGCAGATGAAAAGCTGTTGTATATAGGAAACCCTAAAGACTCCACCAAAAATGGTTAGAACTAATAAAAGAATTCAGTAAAGTCGCAATATAGAAAATCAATATGCAAAAATCTGTCGCCTCTCCATACTGCAATAATATCAGAAAGACAAGTTAAGAAAACAATCTGTTATACTTCCATCAAAAAGTATAAGATACTTAGAAATAATCTTAACCAAGGAGGTAGAAGATCCATACACTAAAAACTGAAAGACATTAGTGAAAAACATGGAAGACACAAATGAATTGAAATGCATTTGATGAGTATAGCTTAGAATAATCAATATGTTAAAATGTCCATACTATCCAAAGCAATCTGTAGATTCAGTGTAATCTCTATCAAAAGTCCAGTAGCATTTTTTTCATAGAAATAGAACAGACAATTCTAAAATTCATACGTAACTACAAAAGACCCCAAATAACCAAAGCAAAATTAAACAAAAATATTTTAATATTTTTGAGAGACAGAGAGAGAGAGACTGAGAGAGAGAACAAGAAGGCGGGCAGAGTGAGAGGGAGACAGAGAATCCTAAGCAGTCAGCACCCAATGCTGGGCTCCAACCCACGAACCATGAGGTTATGACCCAAGCCAAAGTTGGATGCTTAGCCCACTGAACCACCTAGGTGCCCTGAGGCAAAGCAATCTTTAGAAAAAAGCAAAGCCTGATACATCATGTTCCTTGATTTCAAACTACATTGTAAATCTATAGTAATCAAAACAACACAGTATTGGCATAAAACAGACATACAGATTAGAGGAACAGAATAGGGAGCCTACAAATAAATTCATACATATATGTTCAATTAATATATAACAAACAGGCAAAAAAATATACAATGGGGAAAGGATGGTGTCTTCAATAAATGTTGTTTGGAAAACTGGATAGGCACATGCAAAATAATGAAATTGGGCTGCTTTCTTACATGGTACACAAAAATTAACTCAAAATGAATTTTTAAAAAATGAACATAAAACCAGAAACTATAAAACTTCTAGAAGAAATCATAGGCAGTTTGTCTCTTGACAAAGGTCTTGGCAATGATTTTGTTTTTTCCTCTGACACAAAAACTAAAGCAACAAAAGCAAAAATAAGCATGTGGGACTACATCAAACTATAAAGCAACTGCACAACAAAGGAAACAATGACAAAATCAAGAGGTAACCTATGGAATGGGAGAAAATATTTTCAATCATGTATCTGATAAGGGGAAAATATTCAAAATATTGAATCAAGAATTCATACAACTCAATAGTCAAGAAAAAGCCAAACAATCCAATTACAAAATGAGCAGAGCACATTTAAAAGTTGCCAGGAGAGTCCATCTTGAAAGTTCTCATCACACACACACAAAACAATTGCAAGTTATTATGGTGATGGGTGGTGACTAGACATATTGTGGTCATGATTTTACAGTGTACACAAGCATCAAATCATTACATTGTACACCTCCAACTAATATAATGCTATATTTTAGTGATAATGATTTTTTAAATGGGTAGAAAACTTGAATAAACCTTTTCCCAAATATGATATACAGGTAGCCAATAGGTACATCAAAAGATGTTTGACATCACTAATCATCAGGGAAATACAAGTCAAAACCACAATGAGCTATCACCTGTTACCTCTTAGAATGAATATTATCTAAAATACAAGAAATAAATTTTTGTGAGAAGGTAAACAAAGGGAATCCCTTTATGCCATTGGTGGGAATGTAAATTGGCACAGCTTGTATGTAAAACATACAAGTTTCCTCAAAAAGTTTCCTCAAAAAGCTAAACTTAAGTATATCATATAATCTAGCAATTCTACTCCTGGATATTTATTAAAAATCACCAAAAATATTCATTTGAAAGATATATGAATCCCCATGTTCACTGCAGCATTATTGGCAATAGCCAAGATATGGTAATATCCTAAGTATCTATCAATGGATGAATGGATAAAGAAAATGTGCTATGTATATATACATATATACATACAGCACAACATACTGGAATATTAATCAGTCATGAAAAAAAGGAATGAAATCTTGCCATTTGTAACAACACAGATGGCCCTGGGGGGCATTATGCTAAGTCAAATGACTCATATAGAAAAAGACAAATACAGTATTATCTTACTTATATGTGGTATCCAAAACCAAAACCCAAACCAAAACAAACCACCACCACCACCAACAACAACAAAAACAAGGTTATAGATACAGAAAAGAGATTGGTAGTTGTCAGAGTTGTGGGTGAGGGGGTGGTGGGAGAAATGAGTAAAGGAAGTGAAAAGATGTACCTCCAGCTATAAAATAAATAAGTCATGGGGATATGATATACAGCATGGTGACGATAGTTAATATACTACTATGTATTTGAAAGTTGCTAAGAGAGTAGATCTTAAAACTTCTCAGCAGAAGAAAATGTTTTATTAACTTTGTGATGGTGTATACAATTTGTAGTATATACAGATATCAAATCAGCATGTTGTACACCTGAAACCAATATCCTGTCATGTGTCAATTATACCTCAATTAAAAAATAATTTCTAAAAAAATTAAAAAATACTATTAGAATTCAAAATCCCTAATGAGAAGTAATATTTTGCAGAACCTTTATGCAATTAATATTGTAATTAGAGTTAGGTAACATATTTACGTAATAAAGGTGAATAAGAACGTGTTTCCATGTGTAGGTCCCAGTATGGGGTGCAACAGAAACATGGTCATGTTCATGTCTTAAAAGGCCTTTCAGAATAGGGAAGAAATAACACAGTAGCAAAACGTATTTGCTATGTTTCATGAAGTATGCAAACAAGGAGTTTAATGATCAGAGAGATTAGTTCTGCTAAAGAATACAGGGAAGCAGCCAGAGTTGTAGAATTTTGCCTTGGAAAAATAAGCCAGTATAGAGTAATAGCCTAAGTGGGAATATATATATACCCATATAATGATAATATATCTATATAATCATATAATAATATACCCCTATAACCATATATAGTACATTATGGGAAATACTACAGAACAAATGAATATTGTTCTAAAGCAGTTTAGATTTTATTTCAAATATCTAAGATACTTGATTAGGAAAAAGTCTAAGAAAGTCAATGTGATGACTTTGCAGTGCATTTCATCCTGGGGGAGAGGAAGAAATAGCCTTTTATAACAAATTTAAAGTACGGCGGGGGGGGGGGATTGAATTGCCTAGTGATTGAATGCCATAGATAATGCTTAGTCAGGCTAAAGAATAAACAATAAATTTCAATATTTCCTATCATCCAAGTATTCAGTATGTGACAGTTAATTATGCCACAATGGCTATATTTACCAGGCTACTGGCTAAAGATGAGACACTAATATATTAATTCCTGGCATTTTCCTCAACAGTTACAACTGAGTTGCATCATATAGGGAAAGGAATTATATAATGATACGTAGGATAAATCTATTTTTTACCAGGATGAAATAGTATAAAACATGTTAAAGTTAACCAACATTGATTCCTATTATTTCCTATCACTACTATTTTATATTCAAAGAGATTATTTTTTTTTCCCTTGCTGGTAACAGCTGGTCAGTATAGTTACAAGAAATTGATACTTGAAAAAATGGATTAAAATGGTTTCATTTTTTCTTTTGCTTATTTAACAGCTTTATTTAAGTTTAATTTACATACCATTAAATCCACTTAAGTGTTGGATTCCAGTTCGATTATATGGATCTATCTAAGTCTGTAACAAATAGTGTTACACTAACATAGAGCACTAATCTATAATATTTTTTCTTTGGAACTGTACCCATAGCAATTAAACTCAATAGGTATAATGAATTCTGTTACTGTCAATAGGACATGATGACCTTCCTGCTATAGAGTAGGAGTTATCTGAGGTCTATAGTGTATATAATGTACTCATTCCATCTTGATGGAAGATAAAATTATTTTTCATATATGCATTTTCAATGGAATGCCAGAGAATATTATCTCTGGTTCTATTCTTAGATTTCTCCTGAATATCAATAATTAATATACTTATTGATATTCAAGTCAGTGTGAAAAATCTCCTTTTCCAGTTAGTATTGGCCCTTGGACTGTAAAATGACTATTCAAACACAGAGAGCCCTGTTTTCTCTCTCTCTGGAACATGTACCCTGGGTTGAGAGGAATAAAAATAGTCTAGGAGCTCCAGCTCTACGCCTGTGTGGGTGGTGCGCTGTGCCGGGAAGTGACTTACTGGTCTGCAAAGCACGTTTCACAAAAGTCCAGGTATCAGCACTGCCTATGTTTGCACATAAAAATTACCCAGAGTGACGTTACTGCCGGGCTTTTGGTTGCCAATTTTTTCCATGTGACTTTCATCTTGTGTGTTCACCGTCCCATGATTACAAGACACTTGTTGTACCCCCAGTGATTATGCATATGTTGGAATCCAGAAGATGGGAAACCAAAGTGAGGAAGCACTGGCGCAAAACAGAGATATCCGAAAGCCTCCGGTGGTGTTTCTTTTATCGCTCACTGGCTTCAACTATGGCACAGTAGCTACAGGGAGGCTGGGAACTCTAGCTTCTTAACTGAGGATGCTGCTACAAGGAACAAAAATTAGAATTCTAATAGGACCGGTAAAATGGGAAATTGTTATTGCATGAACAACCGCTGGTGTATTCTATAGTTCATTAACTGTCTATTTCTTAAACGTTATATAAAATGGGCTTCTTGTGTTAAGCCCCATACACTCTGTTACACTTCAGAAACTATTTAGAAGCCTTCTCTTTAAAAAAAAGTGATATATCATTTCTTTCAGTAATTTGGCAACATAACACACTTCTGAATTAATGCATTAGTTTTTCTCTAAGAGAAGCAAATTCTTCAGCACTAGGCTCTCTAATTAATATTTTTGTATACGTGCAGTTAATTGTAGGAAATTATTTAAAAATGCATCTATAATTATTTGTGCAATTATTATTGTTGCTATATCAATTAGAGAGGGGTATGGAATGACATAAATTGGCAAACGATATTCTACTATGGACAACTTTTTCCCTTCTGCAGATTTTGTGGACCATAAATTAAATATTTTAACTGCTTGGCTATTAATAAGCAAAATATTGCTTTTGGGAGAAGAAAATTATTTTCAAGTAGAGTTTCATATAGCATTATGCAAAATTAATATTGAAATTCATGAAACTTTTACAGATGCTTTACACTTTTTATCAAAACATATAGAGTGATCTTCCACAAGCAATTTTTTGTTCATTGTTAAAATAACATTGAAGAGGTTAAATAGAAACAAAATTGTTGATGAATTTAATTACATCCTGTACACTGGAGAAAGAAAGTTGAAAGCCTTGTTTCAATTACATTTTAAGAAACTCACTGAGGCCTTCCACTGAGTGCATTTTTATAGCTGATTGATTTCCGCTACAAGAGTTAAGGAAAGGTCTTTTTAGAGAATCAGAGCTATTGTTGGTCAAGACCTGTGCATTAATGACAATTGTTTCACGGACCACATGCCACTTTATCTCATCCAGAGACACTATTTTCAGTTGGGACAGTCATTTCTAAGGATAAAATGTTGGTTATTTTAATGTCTAACTTACTTCCTTTTAAATTGTCATCCCAAATTTTCTAAAAGTGTATTTTTCTTAATAAGAATACTTATAAAACTTTCTTTAAATGCTTGAAATGAAATGTTAATTTAGGTATATATAAGTTAATATGTAGAATTCACATTTTATATAGTCAATGTGGACTGAAAATTCTTTCAAACAAAATTATTTTTTTCCTATTTCAGGTAAGACTATTTCAAACCCTTGTGATGGTACACTATGCAATTTTGGAAACTCTTTTTAATCTTAATCATGGGGCACCTGGGTGGCTCAGTCAATGAAGGATCTGGCTTCGGCTCAGGTCATGATCTCACAGATTGTGAGTTTGAGCCCCATGTCAGGCTGTGTGACGACAGCTCATAGCCAGGACCCTGCTTTGGATTCTGTGTATCCCTCTCTCTCTGAGCCACCCCCACTCACACTCTGTCTCTCTCTCTCAAAAATAAGTAAACATTTTTAAAAGGGGTGAGGCAAACAAGAAATTTACTACCTACCTGTATCTTTCCAAGGACTGGGCTAAGATCATTGCATTATGCTTCTCAATCAATTTAGTTATTATTCTAAATTTCTAGGCAAGGACACAGGGCATACTATTTAAGTCACTTGATCCATTTATTATGATATTATGTAAAATCCTAGGATTTGATCATGAATTATCCTTAAATCATTTTCGATAAACCTTAGTATTTTAGAAAAATAGCAAATATGAATTACTGCACTATACTATATTAATTAAAGTACAATATCACTGTCCTATTACCTGTGGAAGGGCTGTTATCAGTGCAGAAATGTTTGAGAAAAGATTTGAAACCCAGTGCCTACACTTTTTAGCAACATGTAGCAGAAACCATTTGAGAGCTAAAATGCCTTAAAAGTGTTAGGAAAAAAAAGAATATCGAGTATGCTCTCTGTATATAATTAAAAGGTTGCCTTTTCTAGCCCCATTTTTTTATATGTCTGAAAATTAAATGTAGAAGTCAACAACAGAAATGTTTTATTGTTATATTTTTCTTTTAAATATTCATTATTTAATGGGAAAAATATCTGAAGGCTGTGTGAAAATTGGCTCAAATCAAAATATAAGTACATCTATATCAAACTAGATAACTCTTCCAATCGTCTTTATCAGGTGTAGCAAAAACTCACTATGAGTTCATTCATACATAGATGCTATTATTGACTGTTGCTGATTTATTTTTTATTCATATTTTCAAGTTTCTATTCATTTTGAGCAAGAGAAAGAAAGATCACAAGTGGAGGAGGCAGAGAGACAATGGGAGAGAGAGAATCTCAAGCAGGCTCTGTGCTGACAGCACAGAGCCCAGTGCAGGGCTCAAACCTATGAGCCGAAATCAAGAGTCAGATGCCTAGCTGACTGGGCCCCCCAGACTCCCAATAAGCTTGCATATCTGATACTCATTTTAGTTCACATTATATTATTTTCATCATCTTCTGATTTTTATGTTTTACTTCATTTTATTATATATTTATCTTATAATTATAATGCACAAAATATATAGATCTATGTGTATGTATGTATTCTGCCTTTACCTATCTCTAAATATATACTTCATTATTTTCTTCATATATTCTAAACTAAAGGGTTAATAGTATGCCTGAGATCTATTCTTGTCCTGTATACTTGGGCATACCAGGGAAAGACAGAACACAACCTGGTAGAGTTTTCTTGAAAACATGATATTGACAATACTCTTAGCATTTCAATAGTCTTGGCTGTTGGGGACCTGCTAGCATCTTTTCAGTTGAATATATCTCATTTAAGATAGTGGTAACAAACCTGAAATCTATAAACTTATGAAGCAGGGTCCCTTGGAAACTGTTTTGTATGCTATGTATTTATGTGAGTATAAGGGGATATTTAAAACCAAACCTAGCTTTCTTCTGTGTTAGTTATGTGGCTGTGGCCATTACTTCTTGATAATCCCACATGTTCATCTGACTCAGAATGAATCTAATGTAACTAGAAAGGACATAGGAGTCTCTCGAATATCTTCGCTCTCTCTCTTCATCTGTGTCTCATGACTATGTATATCTTTAAATCTAAATTTTAATTGCTGGACATTTGTCTATATTCAAAATCAATGTATGTTTCATTAGATTTTTATTAATAAATTATTTGTTAATGGGGCCATGAGCTTTATGTGGTTTTTAGATTATGCTGCCGTAACATGAGCCTACAATGCAGTAATAAGTATCGTCCACTCTCATTTTGACATCACATAACATGATATCCTTGTTTAGGACAGAAAAAGGAGAGGAAATAAGAAAACCTATTTTTCCTGGAAAAAAAAAACAACAGTTTATATGTTGTTGTCTTTATTCGCAGTAGTTAATTTTTCTTATATAACACAATATTTGAAGACTGAAGAGGTTTCTCATTAGGAAAAATGTGAGTTCTAGACACACCTGTTCCCCCAATGTAATAAATGACAACGTATGTGACAATCAAATTTAAATAAAGAAGGGAAACATTCAATAAATTATTTATCCTCTTTGGCAAAGAATTAAAACTAATACGTAAATAATATAAAAAATACACTTGAAAATCTCATTTGATGTAATACTCCATATTTGTTTTAAGCAGAGAGTAATTGTTGCAAGGATATGCAAAGATAAACTTTTTACTGGTATGGGTATAAATGATGAATAATCAAAATATTAAAAAAAACAGTTACTTTATCAATTATTCAGTTACCTCGTTTTAGAAAAAGTGAGGGCATTTTAAAATGTGCTAAAAAACAATGACTGATGTAGGAGACTACACAGAAAAAAACAACAACATTGGTTTCTTTTTTACTCTAGCATACATCTGCACATAAATTACACATAGATGCACTAACCTGTTTTAGGGTCTACGGAGAAGTAGGGCTGTCCCTGCAGGATACTGTAAACTACGCGGGCACTATTCCCATAGGTAGGGTCATCTGCATCAGTAGCTGTCACCTGTAGGACAGAGGTACCTGTGCATTCAGGAAAACAAATTTTAGTGGTGGTAACATTTAGCACAAGCTTTGTACACAGAAAAAGGCTATTCTGAAATACCTATGGAGTAGACATATCCTGCTAAATTTAATTTTTGGATTTATCTATCAAACTATCCCTTGCCTTTTCCCCATGATCAAAAATGTACCAGATGAGAGGACAACATAGAATATTTGGTCTCCAATATTTTAATATATTTCTTTGTGTGCTGTCAACATTGCGAAAAGCCTCCTCTGACAATCACATAATCAGGGTTGGGTTGGGTTGGGTTGGGTTGGGTTGATGATCAAGGATCAACCTTGTACTCAATTAGAGGGTAAGGTTAAAGGTATGGTGAGGGCATATGTTGCATGTTATATGACTATTCAGAAAATGGGAGGCAGGATGGTTTGTGATTAGGTTGGAATATGGATGAGTTGACATAAAATTATCAATGACATCAAAATAGCACATTCAAACATTTTCCTTCACTTATGTTCTTTTTATTTCTTACATGGACTATTAATGAGTCTCCTGATTGGTCTCCAAGGCTCAGTTCTCATTCCTTTAGATTCTTATAAACAGTACCAACATAATCATCTTTCTACAATAAGATCAAAATATGCCTATTATGCTGTTTTTTAAAATTAAAGTGTACTTTAAAGTAATTCATTAACTTTAAAATACTGACATTTGAGGTGGTAAAATGAGTGGATGTATTATGCTATTTTCTTTTATGTTTATATTTTAAAAATACTGTTTGCATAATAAGATACATTTATATCATATTTCAATTATTCCCAAATGAAAATTGATCCACATATAACAAGACAACCATTTATTAAGGACTATGTAACTCCACTGTAAAATTAGTGGGTGAAGAGCTCTCATTTATTCATGAAATGTACTTGATGAATCATCTAATAGTGCATACTTGATATTTTACTCTGCCTAACTAGAAAAATTCCACTACTAATTCATATTATGTAGCAAATAAAATCTTTCCACAATCAAGTATGTATGCAATTCTGCATTCATTTTGGTCTTTGACTATGGGCACACTGACAATTTTCAGTGCTTAATTTTAGTAAGTATTTGAATTATTTAGGTATGGCACACTTATTAAGGGTCAAATATCTGTTTAACTACAAAAATTTTACTTCCACGTGGAAATGCAAATGCAACTTTAAGCAAAGCTTGTTTTTTGAGGGAGCCTAGAAAACTCAATAGAATTAGTCTGCCATGTTTACCTGACAATCCTTAATAGCAGGTTATCAATGTATATGGACTTTTAATAATATGTTAGGATTCTGGCCTCTTAAGAAGTAGTTTTACACTGAGATTATAAGCAGAAATCTGGTGAGGAGTTATGCATACTCAGAAGGGGAGGACTATGTGATGTCTAAAGTAATCTCTTAGAATGAAAAAACACAATAGTGTCATTAAATGCGGCAAGAACACTGAGATTAGGTTACTTGTACACCACAGGTGGAAGTGTACATTTAGCAGATTCCTATAACATCAAACACACATTGACCATACAACCCACCAAATTGTTCTTTTGGGCATTTATGCTAAAGTAATGGAAACTATGTTCACATAAAAGCATGTTTGCAAATATTCAGATACATTCACAGCAACATTAATTGTAGTAGACACAAGCTGGAAAGGACCCACATGTACTCTACTGGGAAAACAGTTAAAGAAACTATGCATTCATAGCATGGAATACTACCCAGCAATAAAAATAAACACCCTGTTGATACGTGTAACAAATTGGATGAATCGTTAGGGAATTATTCCCAGTAGGGGGCGGGGGGGGCAATCCCAAAAGTTGATATATTGAAAGATTATGTTCATTTCACAGTCTTGAGAATTAAGGATATGAAGGATCTGTCCATATTGTTTTTTAAACTTTTTAAATGTTTATTTATTTTTGAGAGAGAGACAGACAGACAGACCGTGAGTGGGGAGAACCAGAGAGAGATGGAGACACAGAATCCAAAGCAGGTTCCAGGCTTTGAGCTGTCAGTGCAGAGCCCAATGCAAGGCTTGAATCACAAACTGCAATATCATGACCTGAGCCCAAGTCGGCCGCTCAACCAACTGAGCCACCCAGGAGCCCCAACCATTTCATTTCTAATGACTGCATGCAGTCTATAATCTCAAAATTAAAAGTTTAAATAAAAGACAAAAATGTTTTCTGGCCTCAATGATATTCCACTCTTAGAAGCTATATTTAGGCTTGTGTGGGCATCATTATTTCCTTCATTATAGCATTACACATTCTGGCTCCATTAAAATTCAGAATTAGTTTACATGTGTACTACCTCTTTCATCTCTAGTTTTAATTAGTCTTATGTTTATAGAGTATTAATTACTTTTTATGTGATGTCACAAAACTTGTTCCATACCTCATACTCATCTCTCCAACCTGTTCAGAGAATACCAATCTCCAAATAAAAAATATATATATATATACAAATAAAAGTAGGTTTAGGAGGCATTTTTGTTGGTATCACATTGAAAAAAATTAAAATCTATAGTAGGTGCCCAGATAAGCTCTTTAAGTGTAAAAAGCCATAATATGGCTAATATGTTATAAAATTGTATCAGTCAAATCTTTGGTCTGATAGGAAAAATGCTGATTGTACCTGGTATATAGGGGTTACTGAGATTCAGATAGGAGAGAACAGCATCACTATGTAAGAAAGCATTAAAATAATAGTCACCTTTAGGGCACATGTGTTTAATTGTTTAAGCATCCGATTTTAGCTCAGGTCATGATCTCTGTGGTTGGTGGGTTCGAGCCCCATGTTGGTCTAGGTGCAGACAGCACAGTGCCTGGTGCCTGCTTTGGGTTCTGTGTCTCCCTCTCTCTCTGCCCCTCCCTGACTCGTGTTCTGCATCTGTCTTTCAAAAAAAAATACTAAAAGAATTTTTAAAAAATAATAGTCATCTTTTAAGAAGACACACTTCTTAAAGTGTGCCTGGGGTGTGCTAGGGCTGCCTGGGTGGCTCAGTTGGTTGAGCGTTCGACTTCAGTTCAGAACGCGATCTCACAGTCTGTGAGTTTGAACCTCGTGTTGGGCTCTGTGTCCACCACTCCCTCAAAAATAAATTAGTATTTAAAAAATTAAAAAAAGAAGCCACACTTACAAAATCCTTATATTTTAAAGTTTGTGCTAGCCTTGCAGTAGTTATTTAGGTTTTAAATAGTTTTTAATGTCTTAAAAATGGCCCAGAGTCAGTCATTCCATAAAGAAATCTGAGAAAGACAAGTAGTGCAAGATCACACCTCATTTGCAGTAATAGGCTGGATCACCACATGACAAAAAAGCAATGGAAAAAAATTTGTTCTATTTGGCTTGAAGTGTCTATAAAAGTTGAGCTTTGTTACGTGAATGCTGCAAGGCATAAATGGAGCGACAAGTGAATTAAAGAACAATGAGGAAAGGAGATAGAAAAGAAAGAAAGGTAGCCTGGTGGTATTGCCTAAGTGATGGTTTAAAGTAGCACAGAGAAGTGAGCAGAGATGGGTTCCTGGAGAGAAAAAGAAAATATATTAAGTTTATACCCTAATCAAAATATATGGTCATTAACAGTTACACACATGTCTATATAATAGGTTTCATAGGTACTGGGCAATTCTAATGTGTGTGAAGCAATAAAGAGGAAATTACCTGCATCACTCTACTCTGGTGGCATCCGAAGGTATCAGGACACCACTCTGAGTACACAGATTGCTGTTTGAAGGGAACACATGTATGTGTAGAGCATATAGCCCAACCAAATATCAGACTGCCTCTGATACAGTGGAGGTGAAAGGTAAGAGCAGGGATGGAAAATAAGTCCCTTGCCAAACTGCTCAAGGATTTCCTACAAGAGGAATTGGTAGGGAAGTTTCAGGCCAAAAGAAAAATATATACACATCTTCCTTATGTATTTGAAGTCTAGATGGCAACATTTTAAGAACCATTAGTGTTTTTGGGACTTCTTTTACATTAGGAAAAAAAAAGACTTTTTATTAAAAAATAGATAATCTAAAAAATAGAATCCTTCAGGGTGTGTGTTATGGTTTAAAACCAAACATACCTATGTTTCCCCTCAATGTTCATGTGTTGAAGTTCTAGACTCCACTATGTCAAGGTGATCTTATTTGGAAATAGGGTCATTGGAGATGTAATTAATTAAGATAAAGTGCTACTACTCTAATATGATTGTGTCCTTATAAAAATGGGGAATTTGGAAACACACACACAGATACAGACACACACACACATACACACAGAGTTCATTATGTGCAGATGAAAACAGACATTGGAGTGATTCTTAAACAAGCCAAGGAAAGTAAAAATTTCCAGGAAACCACCAGATACTAAAGGGGAGGCTTGGGTCAGATCTCTTTCTAGTACTTTAGGAGGGAACATGACCTTGCGGATACTTTTGACTTCAGATTTCGAGTTTTGGGAACAGGGAAACAAAAAGTTTTTGTTGTTTAAGTTATTTGGCTTTTGGTACTTTCTTACAGGAGCCTTAGCAGACTAATAAAATGTGTTACAGTTGCAGTGGGAATAAATTACATTTACTTTCAGGATTTACAGGTGTTCTTTAACTGAATCTGGAAAAAAATCTAAAGTCATAAGTCACACACACACACACAAACATACACAAAGATGTCAATTCCCTATGCTATTTGATGCCAGCTATATCATAAATGGGATACAATAAAAAGTTATTCTCATAAGTTGATAAATTTATGTAGAAATTAATGGTACCTGATTTTTTTTTAAATATTTGGGACTACTAGTGATATAATTGAAAAATTGACATTTTTCAAGTAAATTAATGAGATACATTGGCCATATTAATGAAGAGTTTTTATTCCTGGTTTAAAAGAGAAAGAAAATCAGCATTTATTCTAAGAAGGGCATGCCACATTGGACAACTCAATTCCTTTATTCGTACTATGTACCCCAATTGTATACATAGTAAAAAAAATTATTCTTATAATGCTCTATATCCAAATAAAATATATGAAGTGATGACAAAAGTTTCACTATTCTACAATATTAAAATAATCTATTTTTTTCTAAAAAATATTACATATTGGTCGATATATATTAACCTAGTAGCCTTTTCTGTATATAACTGGCTTTTAGTCAAACTTTAAAAATGTTTTATAAACTTCCTTAATTTTTACAACTATTTCCCATTAAAATTTTTAAAGTTTCATTGGCTACTTAGAGTACAAAATTTTCATGTTAAATGTTTCCTATGTCACCCACTTAGCTGTTCCCATGCTAGGGATTAGTACCTGTCAGCTGATGCTTTATACAAATTTGAAAAAAAAAAAAAAGATTAAAGTACATAAAAAAGCTTTCAAGATATCTTTTCTGCAATAAAACTTAAGCCTGGTTTCCTTTGGGAATGGCCCTATGTCACTCTTTTCATTCGGTCTGTTTTTTGTACTACGCTTTATAAATAGCACACATTTTAGAAAGTTGCATATCAAAGAGAAGCAGAAAGAGTGGACTTTTTTGACAGTCTCTAAGGACCAATCTGAAATATTTAATAAGGCATTTTAATACAAGCAAATATTCTCTGAGATTGTAAATCGTTTTGCATGATTTGTCAGGGTTCACAGCTGTGTTAAAATCTCAAGTGAATCAATACTGAGCAAGAACTTTGAGTAAAAATAAGCTGAAGATTTATGTAGGCAGAGAATCTCTCTCTGAAGGAAATCTCTTAGGGCTTAATTCTCCAAAGAGTTTTCCAGGGAGTGTGAAAAAGCAAGTCATCAAAATTCAACTAAAATTTCATTCTACACAGGAGGATTGTAATTTTACCAACAGAGCAATAACACAGGATTCCAGTCATTGTGTAATTTGATAAAGCTTTGAGCATTCATCCAGGAGTCATTGGATTTTTAAAAATTCTTTGCAGGAACATTTCTGAAACATCTGGTACCAAAACAAAAATCACAATTGCAACTGTGTATTATTTCTTCAACTTTTAAAAAAGTTATATATTTATTTTTGAGGTAGGGAAAGAGAGAGAGAGAGTGAGGGAGAGGAGGAAGAGGAGGAAGAGAAAGAGGAGTGTGAGTAGAGGAGGGGCTGAGAGAGAGGGAGAGAGAGAATCTGAAGCAGGGCCTGTGCTGTCAGATCAGAGACAAACATGGGGTGTGAACCCACAAACAGTGAGATCATGACCTGAGATGAAATCAAGAGTTGGATGCTAAACAGACTGAGCTACACAGGTATCCCTGTAACTGTGTATTTTAAATCACGGCTAAAATAAGTTCCATGTACTTTCAATTAGATTCCATTTATGGAACTGCATAATTTGAAATTTCACATTATTCAAGTAAGTTTTATAATATATTCCTTAAATAGAAAAAATAATAAATCAGGAAATAACATGAATTTAGTACCAATTAAATGAAAAACTCTCTGCTATATGCCATTTAATTATTTTTTTTAATGTTTATTTTTGAGAGAGAGTGTGTGACTAGGGAAGAGGCAGAGATCAAAGGAGACACTGAATCTGAAGAAGGCTCCCAGGTTCTGAGCTGTCATCACAGAGCCCGATGCAGGGCTTGAACCCACACACTGTGAGATCATGACCTGAGCCAACGTGGACTCAATGGATTGAGCTACCGAGGCACCCCTATGCCAGTCAGTTTAATAATTAGATCAATCCATTGAGAAAATTACATTTAATGCCATTTTACAGATGGGAACATTGCAGTTGAAGAAGGTTGTGTAGTTGACATTTAGAAAAGGCCAAATTCAAGCCTGGTGTTATCTGTGTTGACTACTATCTATTTCTCCAACCAGTCATGATGGATTTTAATAGTTCCATCCAGTTCAGTAGTTACAGTGTCTTCCACCTTTGTGTGTGCGTGTGTGTGTGTGTGTGTGTGTGTGTGTGTTTCCTTGATAGTATGTAATGGTCTTCCAACTGCATCTATTTGGGGAGAGGTAGCATTATTTTTCACCCTCTGCTTACATGGTCAAAGACCAATTCAGTAAAGATACCTTGTAAAATAAAGATGTGTGTAGACTACTTAGCGGAAGTAATCTCCAGGTACTGACAACACTGTTGTGCATTTCTGGAATCTTCCTTACCAACTAAACACAGATGGGTACTAGAGGAAAACTGCAATACAGAAGGAAAGGAATGCCTATTTCCATCTCTGTCTACTTCCCTCCCTCTTTCTGCTTAGGGTGATATCTCTGGCAGCGTCTGCTTTTCTGCAATGATTTCAGCCCCTCTAAGCTGTCTTCTTTCATGGATCCATTCATAAAGCCCAGCTTGTGGGGTCAGGTAACACAACTCTTCCAGTCCTAGGGATACAGAACTCCTTCACTGGTTGCCTCAAGGCCCATGACTTGGTTTTTCACTTCTTGCAGTTTTGTAACTTATTCCACCTATGTGATTCCTGCTCTTGATCTAATTTGCAGTGGGTTTTATTTTTCTGCTTAAATTCTGTGTGATACAGGAGGTATTCACAGGTTTCTCCCAAGCTATCTTGCATTGCTTTTCTGAGTAATTACTATAAATGACCAGGTATAAAGGTTAGGTTCTGTACTCAATTCTAATATAGTTAGTACTTTTAAATGAAAATCTATGTTCTTTAGAGTCAAACTTTAAGTTAGTCAACATACTGGAGTCTGACAAATGCATAGTTCAGAGCAGGAATATCTATCTATCTATCATCTATCTATCTATCATATATATATACACACATGATAAATATTTCGATATTTCTCCAAGTATTCACCAGTTGTTTCTTTAAATTACCATATGTGTTAATTAAGTCCATTGAACTGTTGCTCATTTAATATCAGTTTCTTATCATATTTTAGAAGTTACACCTATAAATTGCTTTAATGTTCAATGGAAAAGATTCATTTGAGAAATAAAACATTTTACTAAATTCAGCATTGTTCTGATTAATGTCATATTATTTCAGATGAATTTTCATTATATTGCATATTCATATATATACATATGTATGTATGTATTTGTATTTTAGAGAGAGATCACAAACAGAGAGAGGGGCAAAGGGAAAGAGAGAGAATCTTAAAGCAGGCTCCAATCTCAGTGTAGAGTGGGACACAGGGCTCAATCTCATGACCATGGGATAAAGACCCAAACCAAAATCAAGAGTCAGATGCTCCACTGACTGACCCACCCAGGGAACCCTAATCTGTATATTTTTAAAGTAGACCCCCCCAAAATAAATTAGAAAAATATCATATACATATATACAATCAGAAGCCTTTTTACTTCTTAGTTCCTATGCCCACTCTTGACAGATCCATTGTTTGAGTGTACCAACTCTTTGTCCAACTGCCTGTTCTTTCATTATAATTTAAAATTGTCTGATTGTATCACAGTTGAAAAATATTCACTGATACACCATAATTAAAAATGAAGAAGTCACTGTATCAAAATTATCTCCCAATACCTCTTGCATCCCACAATTTAATTACATTACTAATTTTATTTATTTTAATGTTTATTCATTTATTTTTGAGAGATAGAGAGAGAACACAAGTGAGGGAGGTTCAGAGAGAAAGAGAGACACAGAATCTGGAGCAGGCTCCAGGCTCCCCCTTGTCAGCACAGAGTCTGAAGCAGGGCTCAAACTCATGAACTGTGAGATCATGACCTAAACTGAAGTCAGATGGTTAACTGACTGAGCTACCCAAGCAAACTTTATATTATTAATTGTAATTGTATGACTGTTGTCACTATGGATAAAATGCTTAATTAAATCCCTATATTTTACTTCAATAATTTTAAGTAGCAAATAGTATGCTCCTAATGATTTCTGAGAAATTATGTATAATTTACAAATCTTTTCACGCATAATTTTTTCAGTTGCATGATTTAAGTCTTTGTGGTATATATTATATTATGACTTTTATGATTTTCTATGGCTTTATTTGATGGTATATATTATATTATGTCTTTTATACTTTTTTATAAAGTTTTATTTGAGAGAATGGATGTAAAAGGACATTATCAAATATATAAATAAAAACAGAACTCTAACTCACAATCTGTAGCAAACCACCCAAGAAACTAACCCATTATCTATACTAACCAGCCCAGGAACTGGGGTACTTATTCTCAGTAAGTCATATGTCTAGGAAGTTAAATGATTCACCTTAACAACAATCTAGGAAGTCAAGCAATAACATTCAGCCCCAAATGGCCAGGATTTGATCAATAACTTACAATTTCTCTACATCTTTCTCCTCCTCCAACTTAAAACAGATCAAATAAGGCAAAATACACATTCTTAACCAATTATATAGGTAGGATGCTCTGCTTCTGGTAGCCCACCCACAACTTCTCTATGACAACAGCCTCCAATCATGGTTCACTATAAACCTTTCGCACTCCTCTGCCTGCTTTTGAGTCTCTGCCAAAATGCAAGGGAATGAATTGCTGAACAATGTCTTGTTACAGCAAACTCTGAATAAATAGCCTTTGCTCATTCTCATTTGGTTGGTCTTACTTTATTTCCATAAATTCTTTGAAAAAATCAAGAATAAGCACTATTTGATGATACAAAAATTATTCTCTGCAAAACCCATTAATATGACTTGAATAATTTGAAAAGATGCAAATGCCTAGATTTCTAAGCCTGTGTCAGAAAAATGAGAATGTTAAAAGAGTCAAGACCAAATGATTTTTCACAGTTCTTAGTGCATATAGCATGTTTTTTTACCCTTTTTCTAATTCCAATATATTCTTCTTTCTAGAAATACTGTAGAGGTTAGTAATTTGCTAATGTTCTTAATAATAATGACTTCTAGTATATTCATGCTTTGGGAGTAGATATGGTTGTTGATTTTTCCTAGCCTTACCGTGTCTGAAATTTTCTAAGTCTTTTTCATATCTGAAAAAAATATTTTCTCTAATATTTGATTGATAATCTCGCTGCTGCACTGAAAGAACTTTTATACTGTTTTCCATTGTCTTCTTCATTTCTATCTTTGCTCATGAAAACTGTAATACAGACAAATTCTTGTCATTAAACACTTATCTCTTTTGAGAGAGCATGAGTTGGGTAGGGGCAGGGAGAGGAGAACAGAGGATCTGAATCTGGGTCCACACTGACAGCAGTGAGCCTATGTGGGGCTTCAACTCAGGAACCATGAGATCATGACCTGAGCTTAAGTCATCTTTTTTTTTTACATTACATTTTAAAATTTCATTATCCAAGGAAATTTGATATGTGGGTTTTCAAATTAGTTAATTAATTAGTTTTCCTACTTGGTGCTTATTTACAGTTTTTCAAGTTGAAAACTCAGGTTTTCTTTTGTTCAGTATCTTTTTTGCAAAGGGGGAGGAGCACCTGGGTGGCTGAGTCGGTTGAGCATTGGACTCTTGATTTCGGCTCAGGTCAGGATCTCATGGTTTGTGAGATCCAGCCCTGCATCAGGCTGTGGGCTGACAGCAGGGAGCCTGCTCAGTTTTCTGTCTCTCCCTCTCTCTGCCCCTTCCCTCTCCATCTCTCAAAATAAATAAACTTTAAATATATATAGATGTATATATATTTAAATATGTTAGATATTTAAATATGTTAAATATATATATATACATATATATATATATATATATACATATTTTTTCCCACAACGGAACAAAAATATTTCTAGTTGATCATCCATGTCTATTGCTATGTCATATATGCTTTTCCACTTTGTCTTGTTCACGACACATAATGTCAGATGCTCCTGGCTTTGTATGCTAGGTCACCAACATAATCTTCCACCAGGACCATCGCATCATTGAGTCCAATGATTATTATTTGTTTTAATTCCACATCTCATTTTAATTTTATTTAATGTTTTTATTAATTTTTTTGGTTTATTATTTTTTGAGCAAGAGAGAGAGAGAGAGAACAAGGGAGAGGCAGAGAGAAAGGGAGAGAGAGAATCCCAAGAGGGTCTATGCTGTCAGTGCAGAGCCCGATATGGGGCTCCAACTTATGAACTACAGGATCATTACCCAAGCTGCAGTCAAGACTCTGATGCTTAACTGAGCCATCCAGGTACCCCTGATTTTAGAAAACTATTTTTTTTGTTCCTTGAAAATTTTACTCTTTATTTCAACCTACTCCTATTTAATGAATGCAGTAAAATGTCAAATTTCACAGTGTCAGCGAATTGGATTTTTAACTTAAATTATTCTATTTTATCTGAATTATCTTTGTTTTCTGTAACGATAATTATTTAATTTGTTTATTTTAACTTCTGTCTTTTATGTTTAAAAAGGGAGTTGAATTAATTTTTTTTTATTTTTTTTAAGGTTATATTTATTTCTGAGAGAAAGAGAGAGACAGCATAAGCAGGGGAGGGTCAGAGAGAGAGGGAGATACAGAATCTGAAACAGGCTCCAGGCTCTGAGCTAGCTGTCAGCACAGAGACCGACAACGGGGCTTGAACCCACGAACTGCGAGATCATGACCTGAGCTGAAGTCGGCCGCTTAACTGACTGAGCCACCCAGGTGCCCCTATTTTTTAAATGTCCCTAATACTCAAAGTGATCCAAAGATTCAGTAAAACCCCTATTGAAACCTCTAAATTCATATGGAAACACAAAAGGCCCTTAATAGTCAAAATAAACGAGCAAAAAGGGAAAAAGTGGAGGCCTCACACTTTGATTTCTTAATCTATTAGAAAACCACAAAAATCTAAATAGCATAAAACCATATATATATATATATGTAAATCATATATATATATATATACACACACACACACATATATATCCATATATATGTGTATGTGGATATACACATATGGATATATGTGTGTGTGTGTGTGTATATATATATATATATATATATATAGAGAGAGAGAGAGAGAGAGAGAGAGAGAGAGAATAAAGAACCAGGAGAAATCTAGGAGAAAACGTAGAGAAAAACTTCTTGTAATTGGTCTTGGCAATGATTTTCTGGATATGGCACCAAAACACAGAAAACAAAATAAAAATAGACATGGAATTGCATCAAGGTAAAAAGCTTTAGCGCAGCACAAAAAGCAGTCAACAGTAAAAACACAACCTTGGAAATAGGAGAAAATGTTTGCAAACTATATATTTGATGAGAAGTTTATATCCCAAATCTAAAAGAAACTGATACTTCTCAAGAGCAAACGAAAACAAACAAACAAAAAAACCCCACGTAATCTGATCTTTAAAAAATGCAAAGGATCTCAACAGATATTTTTCAAAAGAAATACAAATGGCTAATGGGTACATGAAAAATGGGTACATCACTGCTCGATGTCACTAATCATTGAGAAAATGTAAATGAAAAGCCTAATGAGATATGACTTCAGATATGTTAGAATGGCTATTATAAGAAAGATAAAAGGTAAGTGCTGGCGGAGCTAGGCAGAAAATGGAACTACTGTACACTGTTGGTGGAAATGTAAATTGGCGTAGCCATTATAAATGATGGTATAAAGTTTCCTCAACAAATTACAAGAACTATCATATGATCCAGTTATCCCGCTTCTGTCTGAGTGTGTATATAAATCCAAAGTAAATGAAATCACTATATGTGAAAGGGATATCTATTCTCTACTGTCACCACAGCATTATTTACAACAGTCAAGATATAGAAAAACTTCAGGGCCCAAATGCCCATCAATTAAAAAAAAAATTACTAAAGAAAATGTGAAACAAACAAAAATATATGGAAAATATAATGGAAGATTATTCATCCTTGAAGAAGAAAGAAATTCTGCCATGTGCAACAATGTAGATAGAACTGGAGGTCATTAAGCTAAGTGAAATAAGCCAGGCACACAAAGATAGATATGTTATCTTAAATGTGGAGTCTAAAACACTTAAACTCACAAAGATGAGAGTAGAATGATAGCTTCGAGGGGCAATGGAGTGAGCGGAAATGGGAAGATGCTGATCACATGGTAGAAAATATCAATTATACAAGATGGATAATTTCTGTAGATTTAGAAAACAACATGGTAATTATAGTTAACAATACTATATTGTATATTTGAAATTTTCTGACAACATAGATCTTGTTTTCTAATGGAAGGAAGGAAGGAAGGAAGGAAGGGAGGGAGGGAGGGAGGGAGGGAGGAAGGAAGGAAGGAAGGAAGGAAGGAAGGAAGGAAGGAAGGAAGGAAGGAAGGAAGGAAGGAAGGAAGAGGGAGGGAGGGGGGAGGAAGGAAAGAAGGAAAAAAGAGAGAAGGGGAGGGCAGGCAACGTTGACTAAGTGAGGTGATGAATATGTTAATCAGCTTGATCATGGTGATCATGTCACAGTGTACACATACAACAAAATATCAAGTGATACGCCTTAAATATATAAAATTCCCATTTGTCATTTATAGCTCAATAAAGACGAACAATTTTAAAGTTAAAACAAATTCCATTGATGCTGACCCTTTTAAAATAGGAACGATAGCTCTAAATAAGTGTGGCTGGATAGGTGCCCAGTGGATTAAGGACTTTTGTGTCCCTAAAACAAGGAGAGGAATGATTTGCATCAGACTGTTTTGTGATACTTGCCCACCGGTAAATCTGTTTTACACTTTTTCTGTTGTTGTTCCTCTCTCATATGGAATTTTGGTTTAATGAAAGCTATTTTCTCCTTCATTCCAGTGTTCCAATACCCCTAATTAAGCCTTACTTAGGGGGAATAATCATCAAAGGCTTTACAATAGAATAAAAACACATTTTCTTTGTATGCACAGGTAAGATTGAAAAAGTCTTTCTTGTTATAAAAGCTTTAATTTATTAAGTTGCCTGGGTGACTTCCCCGGGTCCTTCTGTGTTTTTGAATTTACAAGGACTTTCATGAGTAGAACAATTTTCACCTTTAATGTTCGGGGTTATAAATTTGACCTCTTTTCCCCTATTCAATTTTCAATGTTTTCAATGCTCCAGGAATTTTCAAAATCTCTTATTCTTTTTTGTTACTCTATTTTGTTGTTCTGGTTTCTTTTTGAAATATTTATGGTTTCTTTTTTTGAATATTCTCTTTGACATGCCAAGGGGCGATATATCAGACAGAACAGTTTAAGTTATGCCACAGTGATAAACTGAGTATTTTAAATCAGAGAAGTACAACATGATCTTAGTAAGAAAATACATACAAATGAAGTGTCATTTCCCATCAGAAAAGCAATCTTAATAGCATTTTGTATGTCTTTCCCTAATTTTATCTTGGTTTATTCAAAAGTCTATCATGGAATTCTATATACACTGAAGAAAACACTCTGCAGCATCTTCTGCACCTAATAATATGTCATGGACATTTCTATGCCAACTAAACAAATATAATTTTAATAACTCTATGACATTCTACATTGCTCTTTGATGCATATTTAGAGTTTTCTACTTTGTTGTATTTTTTATTGTTGCATAATAAATTACCACCAACAGATGAATAAAACAAAAGCCATCAAATTAGCTTACGTTTGTGTGTGTGTGTGTGTATGTGTGTTTATTTCTTGCTATATACATGGAATGCTGTGATCAACTTTCAGAGTAGTTCCCTCTTTGACAGAAGAGGTGCTTCAAGGTGACACAGTGGCAGAAGATTTAAAGAGGCCATTTAGCTTGTGAAGGCAAAAAAGGGCCTAGCCTGAACTTCTGAGATCTCTCCTTACCAGTAGATGGGAGCAATAATATTCCCCATTTACTAAGGAGGGAAATGAAATGTATACAAAAGAACCCCAGTTGATCTTGAGAGGGTTTACAGATGAGACAGAGAGCAGGTGGCCCTGACTATCAAGGACTGACTGATCTCTGAAAATTAGTGGGTACAAAGGTATCTGATAGATGGCAGCAGGAATCCACAATGGTACATTCCTCTTCCTCACTGACATCTCTACCTGATCTCTCTGCCTTCTATCTGTGCCTCATCACTCAACCTGTTAGTCATGCCTGACTGCAGTTTTTTACCTAATTCTTGATCAACTAATTCTATACACTTGATTGCTATGTATTTATTCTGAATCTAGTTGCTGGGCCTACCAAACCTCAGGCTGATACTTCTACACTTGAACACTGAACTTTCATTTCACACCTGATTGCTATGCCTTTACTCTATACTGAGTCACTGTTTCTTTGCTATGTATATGACTCCTAAAAAGTGAATCATCCAAAATGGTGTCTCAAAAAGAAATATGAAATCCATAATAGGATTGGGAGTCAAGTCCAGTTAAACGGGAGGTTGAATATATTGCATCCCTAAGTTTCGAGGAAGAGAGTTCAGCAGCATATGCCCTGATGCAGTGATTTCACACACAAATCTTTTTTTTTTTTTTCAATGTATAGAATTTTATAATGATTTCAGAGCACGTGCTTTTTTAAAATATAGGGGTAAGGTCATACATTAATTAAGATAATCAGTGAATAATTCATTAATGGCAAGTGTTTAGTATGAGATTTTTGGTTTGGTCTATTCTTCCAGTAGAATGGATGAAGGGAAGGGAGGAAGGAAGTGTTAGTGAACTTTTGTGAAAAATAAGAATTATTTTAATTGGAAAATAATTATATTCATGAATTTAAATGATAACATTTCAGGAAAAATATCATGGAATAATAGCTCTTAGCCTTTATAAAAATATATATAGTTTATCTTTATTTTATATACAGTTTATTTACTGTTCATTATGTTTGTAATGTTAAGTTATAACAAAGAAATTAAAGAAAAAATATGTTAAAGAACTAAGAGACCAGTAAAACAGCATACAAGCTTAAAGTGATTTATAAGGCAAGGTGATAAGTGACAATATAATAAGCCTACAATGCTCTAAGATTACTTTTAGTAAGAAATTTAAGATGTGTTCCTTTATTTTTTTAAAGCATTATCTCCACCAAGAGACATGTTAAGCTCCAAGTCCAATTTATGTAACAAAATCTTCCACTGACCACTATGGAAATTACACCTATTATACTTTTTACAATTACATACAGGCAAATTGCATCTAGAACTGTCAAAATTCTAATTGGTTTGCTTTATATTTCAATTTCCCACACTGAGGGGTATACATATGAAAATCACTCTTTGAATATATATTTTTAAAACATGATGCTCAGATATAATTTTTGTGACTTGAGTCTAATTTATGGTGAAAAAATCATTCCACTGAAGTATTTTCTATCATAAAATGATCAGCTTTAATAGGAGAATTCCAAGTATAGTCTATTTTCATAAGGAGTAAATGGAGAAATTAAGAAATCAACAGCATTAAATATAATGTGGTGAATCTATCTATCATAATAAAATAAATAAAACTAAAAACGATAAACTAGATTGATTTATGTTGTCTTTTTTTGCATTTATAACAAATTCAATTATATTTAGGTAAATAAAATTATTCATTAATCCATGAAGCAATGATACATTTTTACCAGATATAAGAACAAAGATGTCCGAAGTATTAAGAGGCAATGTTGCTTCAAAATCTTTTCTCCAAAGGGTAAATGAAAAGTGTCCACATGTAATTACTCAATATATATCAACAGAACATGGTTTTGAGTGATGTGGTTACGATAATATAATGAAAGTAAAACAGAAAAGCTTCTGGGCCTCTTCTTCAAAAACCCTTGAAACTTCCACTTGAGTACTGTTGAAATGCTGCTCTGAGAATGCATATGAAATATTTCCTTCCATTCCATGGATTGCCATTTCATTTTGTCAATATTTCCTTTGCTGTGCAGAAGCTTTTTAGTTTGATGCAGTTCTGGTTGCTTATTTCTGTTTTTGTTGCTTTTGCCTTTGGTGTTAAATCCAATATCATTACAAAGACAAATGTCAAGGAACTTACCCTCTTGTTTTCTTCTGGAGCTTTACAACTTCAGGTCTTACATTCAAGTCTTTAATCCATTGGATTCAATCTTTGTGTATGGTGTATGGTAATGGTCCAATTTCACTCTGGACCATATATTGAAAAGAATATCTTTTACCCATTATATATTCTTGGTTCCTTTGTGAATAATGGACCATATATACATGAGTATTTCTCAGCTCTCTTTCTATTCCATTGATCTAAGTGACTGTTTTTATGCCAATGCTCTACTGTTTTGATTACTATAGCTTTGTAATATAGTTTGGAATCAGGAAGTGTAATGCCTCCAGCTTTGTTCTTCTTTCCTAAGATTGTTTTGGCTATCAGAAGGTCTTTTTAGGTTCCACAAATATATTAGAATTGTTTATTTTACTTTTGTGAAAACTGCCACTGACATTTTGCTAGGGGTTGCACTGAATCTATAGATCAGTTTAGACAGAATGGACATTTAAATTACATTAATTCTTCCGATTCATGAACATGGAATACCTTTTCATTTATTTTTGTCTTCTACAATTTATTTTATTAATGATTTACAGATTTCAGTATACAGATTTTTCACCTTTTAAAATTTATTCCTTAGTCTTTTATTCTTTTTGATGCTATAGTAAATGGGATTGTTTTCTTAGTTTATATCCCTCTCATAGTTCACTGTAAAATGGAAGCTGTTTTGAGCCACTACGTTGTGGGATTATTTGTTACAAAACACTAGCTAACTGACACAAGGGAAAAGTTATGAGAAGAAAAAAGTTATGAAACTTAGAATTTTTTTTTCGATTTCCTCTTCATTAGTTGTTCAATGTGACTCCTCATATGCAGTTTTAATTTACCATGTAGAATAGCAGTGTCAGCCTCATTTCACTGAAATTATCTCATTCTGAAATTATGCCCCAGGGTAATGATTTTAAAATGGCTACTAGAATCCTGGAAGACATCCAGAGTGAAGCTCCCAAGATGTTTGGCCAGAACTAAATCAGTCCCCCAACAAGCAGTGCAATAAAGTAAGCACAGCTGGTGTCTCTTCTTGTTGTTCTGCAACAAAGAACACAGCTGCACACGGAAATAGGCCTGGGAGTTAGAGATTGTAGAGGAACAAAGACATGAAAAAGATTAGGATGTTTGAATACATCTCCAAAGACAAGGCACCTTGTGGAGTTTAAGGGTCACACAGCAAACTCTGTATCTCTTCTTTATGTGCCAAGCTAAGAATAAGTGCTCCACTGAAGTGAAAGTTAATAAAATACATGCTTATCATCTGCATAAAACATAAAACATTGTGTTCTATCTTCCAGAGACTAAAATTTATTATTTCTATAACGTGTTACAATATCTTAAACATTATTAAGTGATTTTTACTTCTAGGTATTTTTCATCAGTACACAGAAGAGAAGAGATAAAGATTTATACAATTCTTTATAGATATGTTTTTGTGAAAGAAAACCAACAAACAAAAAAAGGTGTGAAATTTATTTTCAGGCAAATTGCATTATAATATAGTTTCCCTTGAAAATTTTCTAGATATAGAGTAATTGTTTTTGAAAGTTTAGAATGACTGCAAAACAATCAAAATTTGTACTAAACCCTATTGATTCAAGGTGAAAGGAAGATTTTAATTGCATAAATTGGGGTATATGTCTATAAAAGTAGAAAATATGAAAATAATTGTCTTAAATTGTTTTAAAATTATTGTTTTAAAGAGATTTATCAATTTACATAATCAACACACCTTTACCAGCTTTTTAATAACAATATGCCATTCTAGTATCACTAAATGTCTTAAGACCTTTATCATGTTCTTTCTGAGAATGACAATGCAGTTTCCATGTACAATTCTATTTATTCTAATTTCATTTCTAAAATGCCACACATGCAGTAGACTGCTGATTCCAAAAGCAGGTGTAATTTTATCTCATAGTGATTTTTCTCTTTGTGTCATATCAGTATTAACTTTTTATTTCAAACTCTAAAATCTCAGTTCTGAAAAACTTAGACATTTAATGAAGTTACAGAAAATCAAAAGAAGTACTTCTTTAAAGTTGTTTAAAGGACAAAGAAGCCAATTATTCTATAGAATAATTGCTAGAAAGTAATAAAATCACAATGACTGGTATGATAATGTGCTTCACATCAGAAAGAAATGAAATTGTTCACTTACATTGATAAAGTGTGTGCAAGATCTTCATGGATCTATCTGGGTTACATTTACCTTCCAGAATATTATGTTATTTTGTCCAGTCATGTTCATTTTGTTTTATTTAATCACATTTTTAGGTAAGTCAAAAAAATTGCAATATGATAGCCAGTAGCTTACAAGGCATTCCTCATAATTCAAACGGTCCTTTTCTAAATCAATGCTATAACAACAAGTAGATTTTCTTTTAAAAATGAGAGTCATAATGACTCTCACGTAGCCATATTGTTATACTTCTTTTCTATAAGCACAAATGACCTAATAATATAGTGTACTTGAATACGGCAATTAATATCAAACATGAAAATTTCTGGGGCAACTGGTTAAGCCTCTGTCTTTTGATTTTGGCTCAGCTCATGATCTCAGGGTTCCTGAATTGGAGCCTCATATCAGGCTCTGTACTGTCAGCACAAAGTCCGCTTGGGATTCTCTCTCTCTCTCTGCCCCTCCCAAGCTGTGTTCTCTTTCTCTCTCTCTTAAAATAATAAACATTTTTAAAATAACTTGAAAATCGCTGAACTAGGCAGAATGAATCATTTTGGGTCATAAAATATATGATCTGAGTATTCTAACCATATGAGATTTGCTTTGGAACTGACTATAAATTGAACAAATATCATATTCTACAAATCATGTTTCTATTTTGAAATGCTTTAACTGCTCCCACACCCACCTCTGAGAGCATTTGGCAATGTCTAAAGGCACTGTAATATGGTGGTAATAGGGGGGAGTGTACTAAGCATCTAACGTTTGGAAGCCAGGGATGCGGCTTAACACCATACAATGCACAGAACAGCAGAGAATCATCCAGTCTAATACGTCAGTTAGTGGCAAGGTTGAAAAACTCTGCTGAAGAGAGAGATGATTCCCCAGATAATAGTTGAAATTCCATGATATGAATCAGAGGTAAAGAAAAACATTACATTAAAACATGCATTGAAAACCATTCTAGTTTGCTTTGCATCTTTCTTTATTAAACCTTTCAGAATGCCTCAGATGTTGTCTGCTGATTATTACCCACTGACCAGAAACATGCACCCACATTTTGCTTTGCTCATTGATTGATACAGCAGAGAGCAACTACTTAGAGGGCTCCATGACCATCCCTTAGCACAACAGATGTACAAGAAACAGTAATCTGATAAACACCTGCACACTCAGGAGGTCTCCTGTGTTGCCTTCTCTGTATTTTCATAGCATAGTCTGCTGAACTGTGAAAGGAATTCATCATTTGTATGACAATCCTGTTTATTTCCCCCTGAACAACATACACACTCACACGCATGTGCACGTACAAACCTAAGTAGACCATAAACTCACAGAGAAGATAAGAGTACAGAGTATCTTTCATCATTGTATCTTCTAGGTGTTTTAATTTTTCTTTGTCTAATTGAGAAACCCCTGCACACTAGGTAAGATTAATTGAGGATGTCTTCTCTAAGTGTGTAAGCTGGACTCACTGTCTACTTTATGGTTCCCTTACATTTTGCTAATCAAGCACTATATTTAAATTTTCAGTTTATATGTCTGTAGCCTATTCAAATTTAGGGACTTGTTTCTCCTCCTTCCTCCTTTCCTACTTTCCTTTTCTTCTTTCCTTTTTCCCTTCCTTCCTTCCATTTTATTTTTTTTAGCATTTTATTACTAGCCCCTATCAGTTCTTAGCATATAAAATGCCTTTCCTCTCCTTTCCTCTGTCAAAAATTAAAAAGATACAGGGGCTCCTGGGTGGCTCAGTTGGTTAAGTGTCCGACTTCAGTGGCTTGATCTCACGGTTCATGGGTTCGAGCCCCACATCGGGCTCTGTGCTGACAGCTTGCTCAGAGCAGGGAGCCTGTTTCAGATTCTGTATCTCCCTCTTTCTCTGACCCTCCCCTGTTCATGCTATCTCTCTCTCTCCCTCAGAAATAAATAAAACATTAAAATTTTTTTAAAATAAGAACTAAAGAGATACAGAAAGGGAGATTTTTTTTTTTTTTATGACTGAATGTTCCAAAAAGTAATTAATGTGTGTATGATAAAACCAATGATTTTCTCAGGCACCATATGCTGAGAAAAACTTTCTTGTCATCTACATACACTGCTAGTAATTATTAGTATTAGAAACTGATGTATCTTTAAACAGTATTGCTTATTTAAAATGTTTTTATCATAAGTCTGCATTTCACTTTTTATTATCACTTTATCAATAATATATATATGTATACAGTTTTTAATAAAGAAGAATGCATTGCTCTCATAGCAGATAAAGATCACAATCCTTTTTTTTTTTTTTTTAACATTTATTTATTATTGACAGAGTGAGACTGAGCATGAACAGGGGAGGGGCAGAGAGAGAATGAGACACAGAATCTGAAACAGGCTCCAGGCTCTGAGCTAGTTGTCAGCACAGAGCCCGACGTGGGGCTCGAACCCACGAACCATGAGATCATGACCTGAGCCGAAGTCAAATGCTTAACCAACTGAGCCCCCCAGGCGCCCCCACAACCCGTTTCTAGAAGTATTCACCTTCATCAGTGAGATTTTTTCAGATATGCCCTATGTGCACATATACTGCACAGCACACCCTTATTTTCTAAAATAAAGTGTTGCTTTTTCCACATGCATTTCTGAAAACTTTTTTCTCATGAAAACAATATGGATGTTCATATCAGTATATACATGCAAATGCATTCATTTTAATGATGCTTAAGGAATCTGTATATGCTTGCAAAGTCACTTATTTTAAAATTTCCTTATTAGTAGAACTTAAGTGTGTTATTATTAATAATACAGCAATGGGCATCCTTTCACATATATCTTTGTGTAACCACGTGAACACATCTATAAAATAGTCTCTATAATAGGATTGTCCAACAAATGGATATGTTCCTAAAATGTTGAAAGATGTTGTTAAATTGCCATCAAAAAACAAAAAAAAAAAAACAAGAAAACTATGGGAATTCACCCTTCTGCTAACAGTCCTGTACATTAACAACTTTGTGAATTATCAAACTTGTGTACTCTGGTAGATGAACATTGGTTTCTCCTCCTCCTTTGTGGTTTCTTAAATTACTAGTGAAATTTGAGGTTTTTCTGTGGATAATCAACATGTTTCCTTTTCTTATGAATCTCCTGCTAATGGAATTTCCCCATTTTATTTGGTTGTAATGAATTTTTTATTAAAAAATCCCCTTATGTTATAAAAAATAGTCCTCAGTCATGCATATTTATAAGTATTTCAGTTCATCGTTCATTTGATTAGATTTAGTATTGTTATTTGACATCCCTATTTTCAAATGTTTATTCATTTAACTTTACCTCTTCTTGAGTCTGGTGCCTTAGACCTCTCAGTCATCCTGACCAGCTAACTTTACATCTTCTTGATTATTGGTTATTGGATTCTTATCTTACATTAAAAAGTCCTTCATCTACTTTTTTGTTTTATTGCTTTAGTGGTTGTGTTTTCCTTATCAGATTCAAAGTTTTAGGTTTTAGAGTTTAATCATGGATTTATTTACCATTTACCTTGTCTTCAAGTGTGGGGGAAATCACATTATTTCAACTGTGTAAGAATCACAAGTACATCTGAGCCCTACTCCTTAGCTCAGTTAATGGGGCTACTTTCCATTTCTCTCAATACTTCTCTTTCCTTTACTCTGTAGCCATCTGTGTCATAAAGTTTTTTCAACTTTTGGCACACATATCTACCTGGAAACTGTCCATTGTCTTCATCCACACTACATCTAATGTACATATTTTGGAGCTGTTAGAGAATTTTATTTTCAAAAGCATATCCTCATTGGACTCCCTAGGGATTGGATT
The DNA here is from genome assembly GCF_003009895.1 of Hyaena hyaena. Classification (NCBI taxonomy): domain Eukaryota; kingdom Metazoa; phylum Chordata; class Mammalia; order Carnivora; family Hyaenidae; genus Hyaena; species Hyaena hyaena. The sequence goes on along the minus strand of NW_024081471.1, from coordinate 391,127 downwards.
TCTAGTATAAATGAATGCCTATTCCCTTACTCTCCGGCAATTTACGATGGATTTTCCTCTTTACGGTATGTAGCCATCCTCAAACCCAATTCTTAAAAAAAAAAAAAGGGTTATTACTTGATATATTATATTATATTTGATATTGCTATTATTTGATTATAATAACATCAAACTATCCCAACCTGGCAAGAAGGAGACCTCCATCCCTGGCTCAATAAGCTATACAGATTCTGGAACATCCAATATTTTTGTTACAATTATTCCACAAGTACCTTAAACCAGGTTTAAAATTTGTAACTACATTAAAAAATTGGGAACTTAAGCTGAACCTCTGCCCCGCCTAGAAATGTTTCCCAGGTGCACTTCTTACTAATCATGTGACCTTGTGCAAATTATTTAATTCTATGTATCAGTGGCATCCTCTGTAAAACAAGGATAACCATAATGTTGCCCTTGTGCATGATACAGGCATGACATTATTACAAATGACATGCAATGTCTGGCATATAGTAAGGGCTCAATAAATACTCCTTGATGGTGTTTCAGTAATCATTATCACAACTGCTTTGATGTCTTTGTAGTCTCCCGTCCTGCCAAAAATAACTGGTTGCTTGGGTGATCGATTTTAGATTTTCTGCAGAACTCACAGTCAACATTCAAAATATCCAATTTCTTTTTCCCACTGATCAAAACTTCTATGGATTCAACTGATTCTACACTATATGGTAAGTAAGATTTAAATATCTGAAATCAACTATTAGCTATATCAGAGGCAAAAAGGAAAATTGCTGCCATAGTGAAATCATTTAGCATCCCAACTACACAGAAAGGGAAAGAAGTGATGGTTTCATGTGTCATTCTCAAATAAGGACACTCAATGGAATATGACATCACTGTTTCTTATTTGATGCTGAAAACATTCTCCCTCTCCCTTTGGATTCAGCGTTGCATTCAACACTTTGTTTTCTGGGTCCATGTTAAATCTAGAATTTGTCCAACTACCAATTCAGATTCAATGTAGCTGCATTTGTCTGAGATTAAAAAAAAAAAAAAAAAAAAAGAGTTCAAACGGAAACAGGTTTACTTTGTTAAGAATGGTCATTGGGGGGGCACCTGGGTGGCTTAGTGGGTTGAGCTTCCGATTTCAGCTCAGGTCATGATCTCATGCTGAGTTTTGGGCTCTGTGCTATCAGCACACGCAGATCCTGCTTCAGAGTTGTTCTCTCCTTCTCTCTCTGCCCCATCCCCACTGGTTCTCTTTCTCTCTCTCTCTCAAAAATAAATAAACATTAAATAAATAATAATAATGGTCTTGGGATTGGCAGGCCAGGGTTAGAGCATCAGGTCTGCAAACAGCATCATTCTTCCAGACTCTTAATTTTCTGCTCCATCTCACTCAGCAAGAGGCTTTCAACCTTATGGTACAAGTGGCTGCTGCAATTCCAGACCCATCCATGCCCATTATGGGCAGCAGGAAAGCAAAATGGCAGTGGGTGAAATATGTGTGTCACTATGTCCTCTTGTCAGGAAACCTATTTATTTCCTGGTAGCCCACCCAACTGGCCTCCACTGACATCCTACCAGGAAGGTTCAGGTCACGTGGTCCGTTCTAGATGAAAGGGAGGGGTGGTGGTGAATACCGAATTCTGCATAGTGTCCCCTGAACAAAACAGATCTGCAGTAACATGGAAGGACAAGTTAATTATTAGTGGCACGACCAGTGTCTACCTAAAGGGAAGAAGCACAACCCTACTCTTTCCAACAAAGAACGTATTTTGGCGCGCATGTGTTTATTCAGCAGGGCTGGCAGAACACTACTGTCCTGGATCAGCAGATGCCTTCGTTATCAGAACCGCAATATTACCCCCCTGCCTCCAGGCTTTTCCTCTGAAAGCCCTTACAGTGGAGTTGGCAAACTTTTTCTGTAAAAGGTAACATGGGAAATAGTTTAGGTTTTGTGAGTCAAATGGTCTCCGTTGCAACTTCTCAACTCTGCCGTCGGAGAGCCCAAACTACCAGAGGTGCTACTGAGATGAGTGGGTGTGGCTGTATTCCAGTTACAGATTATTGACAGAAACAAACAGCAGGCCGCATTTGTTTCCCCTGCCACTGTCTGCTGGTCCCGCCTATACAATACTACTAGCTTTTTATTTTAAGATCAGCATCAATGAAAATATTACCCATTCTGAAGCACATGATGTAAAAGTGAGTTTCTCCCTCCACTAGTTTTCAGATCACCATCTATACATCCATCTTAAAACATACATTAGATGCTGTGATGATGCTTATTTTTTTATCTATATTTCCCCAGTGAGTTCTCTCTCACTTCTCTCTCTCCCACCTTCTCCCTCTTCCCCTCCTTCAGTGGAATCATGCCTAGAACCATGGCAGTACAGCTCTGTTTTGTTCTTTCTTTCTCTCTACTTCTTTCAGATACTAAATAAATATTTTTCCTCAGCCATACTCATCTCAGTAAAAGAACTTAAGAATAATATTTCCCATTTCCATCCTCCTCTCCAAGACCTGGATGAAGACTTTGAAATGCCTTGACTTGTTCCCAAGTCTTCAAACTATAGCCTATGTCGCAATAATTCACTTATGCTTCATGATTCTTAGATTGTACAGTATCACTTAGCATCCTCAAATGTACCTATTTGCTTTTTTTTTATTTTTAAATTTTTACTTAAATTCTGGTTCGTTAACATACAGTGTGATATTAGTTTCAGGAGTAGAATTCAGTGATTTGTCGCTTACATACACCACCCAGTGCTCATCATAACAAGTCCACTCCTTAATACCCATCACTCATCTAGCCCATTCCGCACCCACCTCCTTCCATTAGTTTGTTTTCTAAGAGTCTCTTACGGTTTATTTCCTTCTCTCTTTTTCTTCCTCCCCTATGTTTTGTTTCTTAAATTCCATATATAAGTAAAATATATAAGTGCCTAATATACTATAATATATATAGTAAACATATAATAATAATAATATATATTTATACAGTAAATGTATTATTATATATTCAAATTCTAAATGTTATATACATGTGTGTGTTTGTATATATATGTATATATATATATACGTAGGCAATTTAAAAATATCTGAGGGGCACCTGGATGGCTCAATCAGTTGAGTGTCATACTTTGGCTCAGGTCATGAACTCACATGTCCTGAATTTGAGCCCCACATTGGGCTAGCAGTGGTCAGCATGGAGCCTGCTTCGATTCCTCTGTCCCACTCTCTCTCTGCTCTTCCCGCACTGTGTGCTCTCTCTCTCTCTCTCTCTCTCTCATACTCTCTCTCTCTCAAAAATAATTAAAATCATAAAAATTATCTGAAAGTTTATAAGATTTTAACTTTTTTTTTATGTGTTAGGTACTTTGCCAGGATTTACCTAGGATTGTTTCTTATTCTAACCCTATCCTAAAAACTATTGAACATGTAAATTCAATATATTTTTTCACTTCAAGGAAAAAACATATCATTCCTCTCCTTCATCTACTCTTTTTTTAATGTCTGAGAACATGTCATTCACACTGTAGGGCTAATGAACATATCTACTAAGTTTCATCGTGTTCCATAATTCCCATATTTGGGGAATTTTTGCTTTCTGATTTTCAGTTACTTTTTCCAGTCTGATATTTTCTCAAGTTCCAGGATAATAATCTGGATCATACCAATGACTATTCATGCTTCAATCATGTTTTTCTGTTGTTGTTTACTAACTATAGAAAACATGGCTTTGAGTTACAGAAATCTCCTTGTAGTATCTTTACAACACTAGAGCTCTTGTGATCTCCTCTCCTTGGTAATGACCATTCTGCCCGTGTTTCTCTTTGGCTCTTTGCCTCCTGGTTATGGTCATTCCATGTGGCTCCTGGAAGTACCTTGCCAGTGGCCTTATCACAAGTGATGGAATCGTGGGACTCTTCACTTTTGTAATACAGAAAGGGATTGGCAAATGGTATGTCAGTTCCTTGACAACATGAGAGAAGGGCGTCTGTTCCTGAGTTTCCACACAAACTCTCACCTGCCAGATTTAATGGCGTTGAGTCCTTCAGTTTCTCTGAAGCTTTCCTTGGAGACCAATAAGCCTGAGTATCTCCTGGGCCTCTCCACAGGCTCTCTGGGGCTAATTCCTGTGTTCTACTCTGGTACACTTGCTTTCTCCCCTGAGATTCTGGTCACGAAGGAGGAACTAGGTTCCTCTTTCTCACCTGCTTCCCCAACAGCTTCAGGAGCCATTTGCCTAGCTTACGAGAACTAAAATGGGCTGGAGCTTGGAAGGAAAGAAACTACAATCTTTCATTAAAAACCCATGTGTATAGGAGATGAAGGATGTTAACTAATCTTCTTGTGGTAATCATTTCACAACATGTATAAGTCAAGTTATATTATGCTTTACATCTTAAACTTACACAGTACTGAATGTTGGTTATATCTCAAAAACATTTTAAAAATAAAAATAAAAAAATGCCACTTATGTGCATATCTAAATACATAACAATTTGGTTAATGTTATAATAAATTTAGCTCAAAATAAGAGTCATGTATATGTACATATAAGCTTATATATATAATACTCATATAAAATAATGCTTTTATGTATGCTCAAATATATTAAATCCTTGCTCAAAAAAAAAGAACTTTCTCCATCCAAGGTTAGAGTCTTTCAGAGAAAGTTAAAAAAAATTATCATAGCTGACCTATATTTTAATGATTTTAAAATTTTTCCATAGGAGATAAAAATAAAATAAAATAGTTACATGGATGACAGAGATGTGTGAGTGATGAGAAATCCCCACATCAGCAGAATGACTGAAGACCTAGATCATGACCAACTGCAGTGTAGGCTCCTTGACACCAGGAGAATCTGGTGTCAATTTATTTTTTTGGCCATTCTCTAAATATATGAATTTGGGAAAATTACCTAAATACAGTATGCCAGCTTATACATCTTTAAAATGGTGCCCAAAATACTTTAAGGGTCACTTTATGTTTTAAAATAAATAAGGTATATAAATGCTTATGAGTATCTAAAAAAGTTTCATCGAATGCAACTATTACTTGCATTTTTAAATGCTATTATAAATGGGTCATAAACTGCAAGCTTAAAAGACATGTAGTAAAAAATCTCAGACATTACATTGTCTATTTTTATTTATGCAAATTGTCACCTTGAATATGTTGGTACTTTTGTGGCAATAAACATAAAGAATTTACATAGTGAAAAACCCTGTCAAGTAAGCAAGAATTGCAGATGTTTTCCCATTAATGATTTTTCTCTTGATATTACCTATTCTTTAACATTCAGAGATTAATTTTAATAAATAATATAATGTCTAGACACAAATTCTTTAACATTTTAGGCCACATGTAAATTTTAAAGTGTTTGAAATTTCTTCAGATTTCTCCACACACATACACACAAAACTAAAAACTGGTTTTCACAAGACGATTATTTGGATTCTCAAAACTGTATTAACTGCTAAAGTAAAGAATGATTTTTCTTACCCATATCTGACATTTCAGGCACAGTGACGATGTATGGTCCATCTGTGAACTTTGGCGCATTGTCATTGATGTCCTGTACTTTGATTATGAACTCAGATTCAGGTTCAAGAGGCTTGTTTGTTCGTCTGTCGATAGCCTGGGCATGAAGCACATAGTGGGTCTTCTGTTCTCTGTCTAGGCTTTTTGTTGAGTGGATGTCACCAGTGGTGTCGTCAATGATAAATATAGTCCCGGCACCTTCTCCAGTAAGGATGTACTTGACAGAGCCATCGCCTTTGTCAGAATTGGAGTGTAGCTGTCAAAGAAAATGAAATAGTGTAGCATGAAATTATATTCCTACCTCACATCCTGTTATCTGAAAATTGTCTACCTACAAGTTTTAACTTAGTGGATTACAACTTTTCTTATCTTCACAGTGTCCCATATGTTACTATAATCATTTCTTTCTCTACAATTTTTCTCTACTTGGTATTGATACGGATATTTTCATCATGATCCATCTACAAAACTCAATAATTGACTAAAAAGAAATTAATAAGTTACAGTAATTAAATAAAAAAATCAATAACCCTACATGTCATCCAGTAAATCACCACATTACCAACTACACAGAGCAGAATTGGAAAAAGAAATGACCAATAAATCATGGTTGCCTGCAAAACTTCCAGGAATAATGACTTTTTACATTAATTGTTTGGCATTTTAATTCAAACTTAACCTTTAAAAAAGAAAAAATATATGGCAGGACAAGATTCAAACTATTAAATATTTCCACAATAGAGACACTTATTATAGAGAAATTAATTTTATAATTTGAAAAAGTAAAATATATATATTCCAAATTAATCACTCAGATTTAGAATGAAGGAAAACATGAAATAATTTTTCTTTATTATTATAAAACCTTAACTCAAAATTTAAATAAGGGTGATATAATCAATACTTAGGCCTAATTTTTAATTAATAGAAACACATTAATAAATTCTCATTTATTAAAATAAAAATGGAATATTTTACTAATAGATATTACAACAGTAATATTTCACTAGAGAAGAGGTATTTAGTAAGAAAGGTAGATACATATTAAGATAAATATAAGCCACTTTTTGTCATTTAAATATCAGGAAATGCTTATAAATAGCCTGTGATTCATACTTGTACCATCTTTGCATAAGTGTCATTGGTATATTTCTAGCTAGAAATATTTTCCTAAATCTCACACACATATCTGAAGATTTGTTTCTCCCAAGAGATCTGAAATTATCCTTCATAGGAAACCTTTTTGGTTACCTAACCTCAACTACTCACCTTTCACTCAATTCTGATACTTGGAAACATTAAAAAAATATAACCTTCTTCATGTAAGTTTTAGATTTCTTGCCATAAAAAAGAGAATTTTTCAAGGATTATTTCAAAGTCTTTGAACTCTTAGAAGACATTTAAAAAAAAAAACATGGGGAAATATAATAAACTATGACAAAAGAACTATTCCATGGTAAAATGAAGGCCACAGTAAAATGAAGGTAAATATAAATTGTAGTATATCACACATAATTCTAGTTCTTTCTTGAAAATACATAAGGTGTAAAGAGGAACAAAATCTGATGGGAATCACCTAGCAAGAATCAACAAATTATATCTTTACAAAACTGCTTTCTTAGAGCTTTTATAAATAGGAGTAAAAATACATTAGTAATATATGAAAAACATAGTGTTCAAAGATTCACACTTCATTAGTAAATTAACCATTAAAAGAAGAATGCAGAACGAGTTATGTGTAGAGAGTTGTATGCATGAATGGAAATGTATTTAGTTATTTCTTTATGTTTCTTGACATATCTTTTTAGCACCTGGAAGAAGGTTTTATCATTTATGAAGCAGACACCTGCAAAATATCAATACAGTGGCCTGTTTCACAGTCTCCAACTTTTTTTTAATCTGTGACCAAAACAGAGCAACAAATTCATTAAACAAATTTTTTAAAAACCTTTTCTCAAACACTCATTATGAAATGAAACATTAGAAACTCTTAGCTATTGTTATACTACATATAAGTTATAAATTTATATAACTAAATTGAAACCCTTTTGGGTAAATGTATTGCTTTTCTAACATATAATTTCAGAAAGATAGTAATGGTGACTATTGACTATCATCAGAATATATTTTTATATTCTTCTCTGTTTTTAGGTTATTTTGATATTATTTTATTTTGTGTTAAAATATGTATTACAAAAGTTAATCATATTTAAAGAATGGGCTTATATATGTAGACCAGCAATGAAAGTATGTAAAAGAAATAGTAAAGTTGTCAATTTAAAGCACTATGGAAAATATAACACACTCTACGCTTTAGGTAGATTGTGTACGCAATTCAGATGAAAGATAAAATGTCAGTAATTTTATGTCTTTAGATCTTAAGACTTGAATCTGGTTCTACATAAAGTGTTTATATTTAATACATAACTTAGACTAAATATTTCAGAAATTATGTCTAATTTGAAAATAGATGGGCAATAAATTAGAGAATTGTAATTTAGCAATATTTATAATATTGGATAACAGTAAAATATTATAAATACGTATATGAATTTATAAGGTATTGATAATGCATATCTCGAGTGTTTAAATACTGCAGATAATCATTTCAATAATGAAGTATTTAAATCTCTCAGCTGGCCTAGCTGAATTTTGGAATGATTAGCTTTTATGTTAACACTGATGGGAAGCTATTACAATAGCATCTAGTCAGATTAATAGCTCTTATGATTAAGATGATCACCATTTGGGAAACAACAAAGTCATCCATTCTCAGGATTACCTCTCATCCATAATAAACCCATTTCCAAATGTTCAGTTTGGTTTGGAACACCTACTTTCTAACAGAGGTGGAGCTTTAAAGAAATACCAGCTATACTGTCTTTTTTGGCTTAATAAGTGACAGCTTTAAAATCTGGAAATAGCACATGTTTTATATTAGTTTTTTTAAGGCAAGAAATGATGAATCACTGAATGAATGAATGAATGAATGAATGAATGAAATGGGTGAGCAGTAATGGTGGTAGTAGTGGGAGAAATCTTAAAGTATAGAGAGAAAGCTCTTTGATACAGATAATCAGGTACTATGGATAACTAAGTTAGAAATGTGTTATCTCTGAGTGTGGACAACAATAAAATATCAAACAAAAGAAGTAGAAGTAGAGCACGTACAGTAGAAATACTCTAGATATAGCCATGGTGCAGATTTAGCAACAGCAAAATATGATGTAAGATGAGCTGGCTATTTCACGATTTAAGAGAGATTTTCATCAACTTTTACATTGACATGTAAAGATATTTGGGAGAAAAACTTGACTTTAGTCATATGTATTGAACTCATTTTGCCAGACAGTTTGGAAATAATTTGGAAGTAACATTAGAAGTCTTACTGTAATACACTGTGCTAAGAATATACTTTTAGAGTCATGAGATTTTGCAAAGTGAGTGATATTTTTTTATGCTGAAGGGCAGATGTTATATGTTGCCCTCAAGCAAGAAGGGACAATGCTTATGAATGTGATCACATAATAAAGTAGGGTTAATTAACTACGCTGTAGAGAACAGAAAAGGGGAGGAGAATGAAGACAGAAAATGAAACTACCCAAGTAAAGCAAAATGACCACTTCTCTGGTATTACTTTAATAAATTGTCTCTTTCTTATGTTAAGTAGTAACTTATGGCACTTAGAAAGCTAATGTGACTCACATGATTTCCCCTTGGAAAACTATTTATTCACCCTGGACCACATTAGGATCAGGACCTAAAAATTTATAGCTTTCACTCTAAAAGCAGAGTTCTTTGCTAAGATAATATTCTATCCCTTGGGGAAGAATAACTTTAAAAGGTTAAGATGATGGCAGAGCAATTAATTTCAAAAGTTGCTTTTGGTGAAGACTTCAAGCCATGTTAAAAAGATAGTTCACTGACTTTAAACTGTAATATTTGGAACCATATATTTTATGTACTTTTTTTATGAGTATGAAATGTATATTTACAACAATCTAGGGGAAGACAGCAATGGATATTACATAGTATTTCCACTATGATTATTTTTCTAACACATAAAATGATGGAGTGTGAAGATCACATGAAATACACGTTATTAAAATTTATTATGCTCCCTTTATTTCAGAATGTGTTATATTTCAAAGTATTAGTAAACGAAACAAAATTCCATTGAACTGTTAATAAGTAATTGAGGTAAAGAGGAAAAAACGTTTCAAATCATAATAGTCTCTCAGTAACTAACATATCAATCTTGTGCAAGAAAAATACAGAGCCATCAGTTTGAATTGTGCATCAATTCATACACAAAAATGTTACATTAGAAATAGTTATGAAGTATTCTGTTCAACTGCAAATCTAAAGTCAATTGCTTAGAAGTTTAAGAAATTAGGTGAGAGTAAGGAAATAGGTGTATTTGTTTAACTAGAAACCTCAGAGGTCTTTGCCAACATGCAAAAACCTCCTGTGGAATTTCAGTTTTTTGCTTTCAACTCCTTAATGTGCATTCATAGAGAAGGAAACTAATGAACGGGGAAGAGGAGAGAAAAGGAAGAAGAGACAGTATGTGTTTCTAATATCCTCTGAACCTCACATTATGGGTATTAATGTACAAGATAAAAAACTATAAAATATCTCTGAAGTCTCATTTGTTATAATTCCATATTGATCAGCTATCCTCTGGAGAGCCCCATCTGGGTGTACCAAATATATTGGGCACTGCAGGAGGCACATCAGTGGTGGAGAATTTCACTTTTAAGTGTTGGAAAACCTCAAAAACTAGCCACTCAATTAAAGTTGGAGTGAGACATATGAGGCACAGGGGTATCCATTCTCTATCAGAGTTATTCTGTGTTCTTTCATCTGCCAATTAGGGTCTAGCTGAGATAGAGAGATGGCCCTGGCAGCTGGTTTTAGAAGAGAAAAAAAAAAAATCTCAGCGTGTACTAACATTAGTACAATTCTAGCCCCAAATACTGGCCCAAACCACCGTCCATATATTCACATGTGTTGTCATTTCATCCCCATTAAAACTCTGTCATTGCTGTTCATTTTAGCCCTTTGTTCAAATAAGAGAGCAGTAGCTGCATAGAGAAGGAAGGAAGATAGAAATGGGAATGGCTTCAAACATTTAGAAAATTGATCTGACCAATAAACATAAGATTATAATTTGATCTAGCAATCACTTTTAGAAGTATATTATCCACAAATGTTCTTGGAGCACCTACTATGTTCCAGTCCTGGTACTCACATCACTAATGTGGAGATTCCTACCCTGGGAAAGCTTGCATTAATCCCAGTGGGGAGAATTACACAGTAAGCAGAAAACATTATCTATCTATCTATCTATCTATCTATCATCTATCTATCTATGGAACATATATATATGTGTGTGTGTGTATATATATATATATATATATATATATATATATATATATATATATATATGTTTGAAAGGAGGAAGACCCACAATTATAAAGGAGAGAGAAAGAAATATCAGAGGTGATTGGGAAGGTATAGAGAGATTGCAGTATTAAATAATGGAGTATGGTAGGCAGGACATTGGCCCCTCAAAGATGTCTATGTCTTTATTCTGGAAGCCTGTGAATATGTTACTTTACATGGTACAAAGGACTTCACATATCTGATTGAGGTCAAGTTCCTGAAGACCGGGAAATTACCTTGGTTTCTCTAGGTGGGACAATTCTGACCACATTAGTCCTTACAAGGGAAGAAGTGATCCCAGCTGGATGAGAGAGAGAAAAATCGAAGTGTGAGAAGGAGTGAGCACCTTTCTGGGGATTCTAAAATGTAAAAATCTTCATGCAAGACCTAAGAGAGGCCTCTACCCTCTGAGAAAAGCAAGGGAATAGACTCTTTCCTAGAGGAATAAAGTTCTGCTCACAACCTCATATTAGACCAGTGTGAACTATGTTGAATTTCTGACCTATAAAACTGTTGGGAAATAAATGTGTGTGTTTTTTAAGGCACTAATTTTGCAGTAATTTGCATAGCAACAATAAAATCTAATAAAGGAGTCAGATAAGGCATATTAAAAAGATGACATTTTAGTAAATTCTTGAAGGAGGTAAAGAAAGTTAGCCAAGTACGTATTATAGGAAAGAACATTGCAGTCAAAGAAAACAGAAAGAGCAAGAGAATCAAGTTAGGACCATGACTAGCAGATTCCAGAAACAGTGAGGAAGCCAGTGTGACCAGAGTTGCATGGACAGAGAAGAGTGGCAGGAAAACACATCAGAGAAATACAGTAGCCTCCCCTTGTCTGTGGTTTGCTTTCCCTGGTTGGTTACCCACTGTCAGCTGTGGTCCAGAAGCAGATGGTCATCCTTCTGATGTATCATCACTAGATCAATAGTAGCCTAATGATGCATCAAGCCCACATCATTCACCTCAGTTCATCTCATCATGCAGTCATTTCATCATCCCACATCATCGTAATAAGAAGTGTGAGTAGAGTACAAGATCTTTTTTTTTGAGAGAGAGACCATATCCACATTCACATAACTTGTATGACAGCACGCTTGTTATTATTGTACTATTAGTTATTGTCATTGATTTATTGTGCCTAATTTATAAATTAAACTTTATTGTAGGTATGTATGTATAAAAAATAACATAGTATATACAGGGTTGTATACTCTCCGAGATATCCACGGGGGGTTGGGGGTCTTGGAATGTACCCTCCATGGATGTAGGGGTACTATAACTGGAAACAAGATAACAGAGGACTGTTGTACAAGATACGGAGACACTGGGGAGTTTTGAGCAGTGGAACATCATAAGTAATTTATGTCTCAAAAGGATCATGTCCATTTCATTACTGAGAAGAGAAAATAGAGGGACAAAAATGAAAGCAGGGAGAACAGACTGACTTCAACTTTGGTAACACACCGACTGATGATGACAGCATGGAGCAGGTGCTGGTTACATTGACAAAAAATGGAGTAATCATGAGTACATTTTGAAACCAATGCAACACCAAATGCAAAAGTAAGCAAAAGGAACTACATCAAACTAAAAAGCCTTTGCACAGCAAGCAAAACCATCAACAAATTGGAAAGGCAGCCTAGGGAGTGAGACAAAATATTTGCAAATTATATGTCTGATAAGGTGTTAATATCTAAAACATATAAAAACTCATATAACCAATAACTAAACAAAATCTGATTTAAAAATGGGCAGAAGAGCTGAATAGACATTTTTTCTAGAGAAGATATACAAATGGTCAATAGTACATGAAAAAGTCCTCAACATCGTTAATCATCAAGGAAATGCAAAGCAAAACGAGCTTTTGTGAGTGAGATATTACTTCACACCTGTTAGAATGAATTTTATATATACATATAAAAGAGCTAATAAGTATTGGGGAGGATGTGGAGGATAGAGAACCCTTGTGCATTGTGGGTAGGAATGTATATCGGTGCCGCCACTATGGAAAACAGTATGAAGTTTCCCCAAAAACTTAAAAAATAGAACTACCCTAAGATCTAGTAATTTCAGGGTATATAATCTAAGGGAAATGAAATCAGTATCTCAAATCAACACACATTTTAAAAAGAAAGAACACACGGGGGCGCCTGGGTGGCTTAGTCCGTTGAGCGTCCGACTTTCGCTTAGGTCATGATCTCGCGGTTGGTGGGTTCGAGCCCCGCGTCGGGCTCTGTGCTGACTGCCAGCTCAGGGCCTGGAGCCTGTTTCAGTCTGTGACTCCCTCTCTCTCTGACCCTCCCCTTCTCTCTCTTTCTTTCTCTCTCTCTCCTAGAAATAAATAAAAATATTAAAAAAAAAAAAAAAAAGAAAGAAAGAAAGAACACACAAAGTTTTCCTAAAGGAGTAGTATTGGGTTCATGAGAAAGGAGAATTCAAGCACAAATCTTAGGTGCTTGGCCATGGTAATGAAGAGGTCAGAATTTAATCAAATGGGATACGGAAGGATACAGGTACAGGAAATAGGAAGGGGGAGGTCAGGAATTGAATTTTGACATGGTAATCATGGTTTATCTACTGGCGATCTTAGTAGGGATATAGAGGCCATTTTTATATGCAGTCTCTAGTTTAAAGACAAATATGGTTGGCTTACAAATTTGGGAGGCATCCAGCACAAAAGTAGTCTGTAAAGCTCTGAAACAGGATGAGATTCCCAATGAAATAAATGTAGATGCAAAGGGAAGAACTGAGGACTAAAATCTGTAGTGCTTCAAAATTTAAAAGCCAGAGGACATCTGGGTGGCTCAGTCCTACTTCAGCTCAGGTCATGATCTTTCAGTTCGTGAGTCCAAGCCTCACACCCGGCTTGCTGCTGTCAGCGAAGAGCCTCCTTCAGATCCTCTGTCCCCTTCTCTCTGCCCCTCCTCTACTTGCATTCTCTCAAAAATAAATAAAACGTTAAAAAAAAAAGCCAGAGCTGCCAGAAAGAAAAAGCAAGTAGTTAGGTAGAAGGAAAACCAAACACACCAGTGTCCTAGAAAACAAGAGAAATGAAAACATCTGTGTAAAAGGGGATTTTATATATGAATAATAATGATTATTTCAGAGGCAAAATATCTAAAGGTCCATCTGAAAGAGGACTGTATTATAAATAATGAATTATCACTAAAATAATAATATGACTATGCTAGGTCTGACGAACTATCTATAATTTGAGATGGATGAGAAAACCATGCTATGTAATAAGATAGAAGCGGAGATATTACTTAGATAAAAGTATAAATAACAAAAATTACACATACAGTATACTCATATTTATTAACATGGACATATGGATAGTTAGGTTAGAATATTATCTAAGCCAATGAGGCTTGAGGAAGGGCAAAAAATAAAAAAAAAAAAAAAAAAGAAAAAAGCATGAACTGCAGGAGCCAGTCAATTTCCTTTTATAAATCTTTCAGTTTAATTGACTGACTAAACTATCTATTTCTTTTTTTTTTTTTAATATAAATGTTCTTGTTGTAACTAAAGAACACTTCTGGGTTTTATTTGGGCCAATTATGTGTAAAAGTCCCAACATGTGGCAGCCCACTCTCAAAGCCGCAAGAATCTTTACAAAATCTCAGGCACCATCTCTTTTCCATGTGCAGCCTCTAACCTTTTCTAGATTCTTACTCTGAGATGTTTAAGAATTTGATCTTTCTTTTTCTGGCCATGCCCTGGGTTGCTAAATTGTATCCTGACAGTAGCTATAACTCCCAGGCTATTGCACTAAGTTGCCCACGTTCTGCTAGGTGATGCTTACTTGATTGGTTGTCTTGTTTTGCCGAAGCCCATCTTGAAACTTGTTGGTTTCCCTGCCGATCTCCTATGTTCCTCATGTAAGCCCCTTACATCTCTATTCAGTTACTCTTTTGGTCTGTATCAACACGGCCCTTGTTTATTCTAGGTTTAAAACCAATGCGCTGTAACTGAATGGAAGAAAAAAATGTATCCCTACTATGTATCAAACAAAGTGCTGATGTAAATCTGATCGGGTCCCTTGTCCTCCAAAAGGTTTTAGTGCAGTGAGCAGAAAGAGCAGCGGACCCAGAGTAGGGTCAGTTCTGAGAGAAGCATGAGGTGAAACTAATCTTTCCTTGTTTGTAAGTTTTCCCAGAGGAAAGGATTCAACTTCCCCATCTATATACCTATTTCCCCATTTCTATAAAAGGATAAAAGTTATACCTTTTAATGTAATTCGCATCAAACAGCTTTTTTATTCATCTGTTTTGGATTGAATCCTATCACATAACATAAATTGTTCTAAGGTTACCAAATAGCACCTAGTTATTAAACAACATTTTGTTTGTTTGTTTTAAAGAGAAGGGCAATTTAAAAACATGATAAAGCTAACTCAACACAAGGGAGCAGAATGCAGAAATCTCAAATATTGGGTCCCAACCTTGGAAATTCAAGACATGGAAATACAGAAGCTTTTCTTAATGGAGAGAAATTGTGGATTGAGACACCATGAGGCTACAGGTCCAAACTGCTTCACTAAGGTTTTCTGTGACGTCAGTGATTACTCAACTCCGAGCTACATACACACAACTCTGTGCGTTGAAATAAAAATTCTGTAGTCTGTTATTGTGCACAATTTTCCTCTCAGTTAAGCTTTTCAGAATGGAATGCTATTCTGAAATGTTTGAATCATAAACTCCAATTTACTCAGCTGTAACTCGGAACTCATTCTTGACTTTCTCTTTTCTTATTAGATTGAATAACCAGAGCTACCACCCTCTCAGACACTCAATATGACATTGTATGCACTAATAATGATTTTTCTTTTGCCATTTCTCCTCACTAAAAACTTTGTAAATTCTTGTGAATCTATCTCTTTAAAAATCTCCCCACCCTCACTCCTTCTCTCCATCAGTTACCAGAGTTCATTCACGCTCTCCCACTTTCCGAGATTATTACAGTTTCACCTAAGTGGTATCATTATGTCTCTTCCTGTTTCTGTTCCATGCACATTCCATTTACACTATAGCTCAGTGTGTTATTTCTAAAATGTGAATTTTATCCTTTCCTAAAGAAAACACTTCAGAACTTCCCACAGCCTTCAGGTGGAAGACGACACCACCTGGCTCCTGTCTACATGTGTAACTTAATCTTCAGGCACTTCACCATTCACTTCAAATTTTAGCCAAACTAATAGGGATAATCTGGCCTATAACGTGCCCACTCTCCACACTGGAATTCCTCAAACTACACATTTTCTATCTATTTGCCCAGAAGTAGTCATTTCCTATCTTCTGTGAAGTTGTCTCCCAATTTTTCATTCCAAACATGCTCTTTCCTTTGTGATGTAAAAGAACCCTAGCTTACCTATCATTCAGTAGTTAGCATTTTATGGTTTATTTCAAGTGAAATGTCCCACATCTCTCACTTCACTTGATTCTTACTGAGGACAAAAACCATGTTTCACTCACTTCCATGTCTTCAACACATAACTGATTTTCAATAAATATTATTAAGGAATGAAATACGATGAGTAGAATTTTCATAAGTAATTCATGATATTTTAAAAGATATCAGGGGCACCTGGATGACTCAGTTGTTAAGTATATGACTTCAGCTCATGTCATGATCTCACAGTTCGTGAGTTCAAGCCCCGCCTTGGTCTCTGTGCTGACACCTCAGAGCCTGGAGCCTGCTTTGGATTCTGTGTCTCCTTCTTTCACTCTACACCTCTCCCACATGTGCTCTGTCTCTTTGTCTCTCTCCATCTCTCTCTGTCTCTCAAGTAAATAAACACTAAAAAATTGAAAGATATAAAATAAAAAATAAACAAGATATTTAAATTTAGAAAAAAAAAAGAGTCAAGATATTCAAATAATAGCAGGAGGAAACGTGGCTCGGCTGGTCGGGATGAAATCTAAAAGTGGTCAGTGAAGAGGTAAATATTTTAAAAATTATGTTGAAAAACTTTCATTTTAAACATACAACTGATTATTTAAGGTAAAGCTAATAACATTGTAAGATGAGTTTTATTGGGTGATTTGACTAAAAGATATGACAGAAGTAGAAAACAAATGAAATGGGCAGAAACCATACCTTCTCACTGGAACTGCCATTGTGAAGGGGAGTAAAACATGGAAGTTGGAAAGTAGAAGTATCTCATGTGAGGTGGACAGAGGGAACAGTGGCAAATGTGAATGCCAGATGTGAAGTGGCCCAATATGGATTCCAAAACAGATTTTGCTATGTTATTTACACATATTGTTTAGGACTAGTAACAAACACTACAAATTAATAAAGTGAAGAAGTAAAAAAAATCTACAGAAGAGTTTAAAAGAATTATTTTTAAAAGTATAAGTATGGGGCGCCTGGGTGGCTTAGTCGGTTAAGCGTCCGACTTTCGCTTAGGTCATGATCTCGCGGTTCGTGGGTTCGAGCCCCGCGTCTGGCTCTGTGCTGACTGCCAGCTCGGAGCCTGGAGTCTGTTTCAGTCTGTGACTCCCTCTCTCTCTCTGACCCTCCCCTGCTCACGCTGTCTCTCTCTCTCCTAGAAATAAATAAATAAAACATTAAAAAAAATAAAAATAAAATAAAATAAAAGTATAAGTAGACTAAGGTAGGAAGAAACATTAAAGAGCAAAAACAGGACAAACCAAGTACAAAAACAATATGGATGCCTACCAACCCTGTCAATAATTATATTAAATATAAATCTACTGGAGACTTCAGCAAAAAAAGGGGGGCTAAGTGTTTCTAAAAATTTCTCCATAAAAGCAATGAGAATACTGGCAAAAATTCTAAGAATCAACTTTTTCAGATCTCTGGAAATTAACTAAAGACTTGTACCATTCCAGGAAGAATGTAAGCAGGAAAGACAGCTGAATCTTGGTGTGACATTTTAATGTACCTTAATTCCATCTCTCCCTCCAACCCCACACAAAGTTCTACAATGGTCTTAAAAAGCAACATCCTAAAATCACAATAAAAACTCAGAGAGAAAATTTCAGGAAGAGATGGCCTCACTGGTGATTTCGATCTAACGTTGAAATAACTATCATCATTCCTTCATAAACTTCTCCAAAAGACAGAACAAGAGATGTAGTTTACAGTTCATTATATGAGGTCATCATAATACTAACACTAAAAGCTGACAGAAATATCACAAAAGAGGAGGGCATCTGGGTAGCTCAGATGGTTAAGCATTCAACTTCCACTCAGGTCATGATCTCATGGTCAGAGAGTTCAAGCCCCACATTGAGCTCTCTGCTGTCAGCTCAGAGTCTGGAGCCTGTTTCAGATTCTGTGTCTTAGTCTCTCTGCCCCTACCCCACTCTTGCTTTGTCTCTGTCTCTCAAAAATAAATATGGATTGAAAAATAAAATATAAAAGAAATATCATAAAAGAGTATCTGGTTAAATTTACCTTATAGGTACAACAATCTTCAACCAAATATCTGCAAATCAAATCCAGCAACATATACATTTTGTATATATAAAAATATATACATGTTTAAGTATGATTTATGCAGGAATGCAAGGTTGCATAAAACATACCAAAATCAATCAATACAATATGCAGTGTTATAAAGAAAAACTATATGATTATCTCATAGATTCAGAAAAATCATGTGGCAAAATCTAACATAATTTTATGATAGTCAACCGACAGAGAAATAACAGTCAACAGTCAACAAAATAACAGAGAATGTCCTCAGCCTGATTAAATGCATCTTTAATAGAACAGCAGTTAATACCATATTTAATGGTGAAAGGCTGAAGTTTTTCTCTGGAGATTAGAAGCACTCCAAATGTCTACTCCTGTCATTTGTATTCAACTGTGTACTGAAAGTTCAAGCCAGGTAATTAAGTATGGAAAAAAAAAAAAGTTTGGAAGAGAAGAAAGGAAGTATCTCTATATGTACATGGGGTGGCTTTTTGTATACAAAATACCAAGAATTCTGCCAAAAATTAATAGTGCTAATGAAAACCTCAGCAAGGATTCAGGATACAAAATGAATATAAAGTTATAAATTTTATTTCAATAAACTAGCAGTATAGAATCCAAAATTTAAATTAAGAAATTTAAATGATTATCTAAAACAATGAACTATTTAGAATAAATTTGACAAAATCAGAACAATCTTATGCACTTAAAACTATAAAGTCTTCCTAAAAAATAAACAACAAATGAAAGGAATTTCCCAACTAATTTTTAAATAAAAGACATTGTTTCATTGACTGGAAAATTAAAATATTAATATGGTAGTGGAATATCTACCAAAATCCCAATTGCTTGTAGAAATTGATAAGCTATTCATATATGTGTGTGTGTGTGTGTGGTGTGGTGTGTGTGTGTGCATGTATATATATATGTGTGTGTGTGTGTGTGTGCGTGTATATATATGCATATGTGTGTGTGTGTATAAAAATGGAAATGGAAAGAAACCTAAATCACCAAAGAAATTATTAAAAAAGAACAAGGTTGAAGACTAGATAGTAGGTTTAAAAACTTACGACAAAGCTACAGTGATCAAGATGAGGTTCTGGGATAGAATAAACATATATATCAGTGGAACAGTAATGAGAGTTCAAAACTAAACCTGTACTTTAAAATCAGTTGATTTTCAATATATGTTCCTGGACAATTCAAAGGAGGAATGTTACTCTTTCAACACATTTTGAAAAGCACTTGGTTATCCATATGCAAAAGACTGAAACTGCATCCCAAGCTCACATGGTAAGCAAAAATTAACATAAAGTAGATTTAAAAAAGAAACAAACTAAACTTAAGTACTAAAACTATAAAACG
The DNA here is from genome assembly GCF_003009895.1 of Hyaena hyaena. Taxonomy (NCBI): domain Eukaryota; kingdom Metazoa; phylum Chordata; class Mammalia; order Carnivora; family Hyaenidae; genus Hyaena; species Hyaena hyaena. The sequence goes on along the minus strand of NW_024081471.1, from coordinate 371,312 downwards.
TTTAGAATAAAACACAAGTGTAAATCTTTGTAACACTGGAATAGGTGGTTTTCTAGCAATGACATCCAAGGCACATGAAACTAAAAAAAAGATAGATGAACTGAATTTTATCAACATTAACAAATTGGTACTTCATAAAACAGTATCAAGAAAGTGAAACAACTCACTGAGTGGGAGGAAATATTTATAGATTATATATCTAATGTTTAGTATCTACAATTTATAAATAACACAACCAATAGCCTAATTTAAAAAATGGACAAAATTTGAAAATATATTTCTCAAAAGAAGAGATATGAGTAACCAATCAGCACATGAAAAGATGAATAATATCATTAGCCATTAGGGAAATGAAATTAAAACCATAATGAGCTACCACTGCATACTCACCAGGGTGGATAAAAGTCTAAAAATATGGAAATCCAAGTGTTAGTAAAGTTGTGGTGAAGTTAGAACCATCATATATTGCTGATGGAAATTTAAAATGGGAGAGCTTGTTTTAAAAACATTTGGCAATTCTTCAAAATGTCACACATACAAGTACCATACGGCCCAGCAATGGAGGCTGTAAGTATGTACCCAAGAGAAATGAAAACATGTTACATAAAACCTCTAAACAAATGTGGTTTCCAAGGACCGGGGTATGGGGAGAAATGGAGACTAATTACTATTGCGCATTGGATATGATTGCTATCCTCTGGCATGATGCAAATATTCTGGAATTAGGGAGCTGTGATGGTTATGCACCTTTGAGAATCTATTAAAGGCCAATGTATTGTACATTTTTAAGGATATATATGGTATGAATTGTATGTCAATAACAATTAATAAACTATGTAAATGTACTAAAGACATCAATAAAAAGACAGAAATTGTTATATTGAAGGTAAAATACAATAATGTACTTTATTTTTTTTTTCATGTTATTTATTTTGAGAGAGCTCAAGTGGGGAGAGGAAGAGGTGGAAGACGAGAGAGGATCCCAAGCAGCCTCCAGGCTGTCAGCACAGAGTCTGGTGGGGCTCAATCCCAGAACCATGAAATCATGACTTGATCTGAAACCAAGAGTCGGACACTTAATCAACTGAGCCACCCAGGTACCCCTACAGTAATGTACTTTAAATGAAAATGCGTAAGAAGGTGAAGGATGAAAAATGATAAACAAGCTAACTATAAACTTGAAAAGGCAAGTTTATGAATATCAGACAAAGTATATATCAATACAAAGTATATTACAAGAGTTAAAGGAGAAAATATCATGATTCATTAGGAACATACAAAAATTCTAAATACACACAGACCTAATTATAGAACACAAAAATTCATGAATCAAAACTGGCACAATAAGAGAAACATGGAAATACACAAAGGTGGTAAATTTAACACCTCACTATCAGTAACTGAGAAAGCACACAAACTTGTAAAATGAGAGAGAGAAACTTGTGCTTTCCATCAATTTGACCAAGTTGACTTTAAAAACTGCAGAGCCCGTGGGCACCTGGGTGGCTCAGTCGGTTGAGCATCTGACTTCAGCTCAGGTCATGATCTCAGTTTGTAGGTTCGAGTCCCATGTCAGGCTCTGTGCTGACAGTCAGCTCAGAGCCTGGAGCCTGTTTCAGATTCTGTATCTCCCTTTCTCTCTGACCCTCCCTGCTCATGCTGCCCCCCTCTCTCTCTCAGAAATAAATTAAAAAAAAAAAACAAAAAAACCCTGCAGAGCCTGACAATTGCATAAAATACATTCTTGTTAAGTATAGAGGGAAAGTTCACCAAGAGAGCATATATTTGATAACACAAGTCTCAAAAAATTTCAAAAGAACAAAAACTTATCGAGTATGATATTATACCAGGAAAATACTACAGTAAGGTATCTTTTATAGAAATGCATGACATATTTTTCTTAATATATTAGCAAATAGAATCCAGAATTATATAAAATGAATAGCTTACCATGAGAAAGTAAAGTCTATCACATTAATGAAAAGTTTTACATTCAAAAATCAATGCAATTAACCATTTTAAGACACTTAAGGAAAAGAATTACATGGTTATCTCAATAGGTGCATAAGAGGTATTACAGAAGTCAATGTACATGTATGACACAAACATTCAGCACATTAGGAATAAAAGGAAGCTCTCAACCTGATAAGCAGGATTTAAAAAGAACTAAAGCTAACACATCATACTTTGCCATGAAAGACAAATATCCAAATATGGTTCCTGCTAAAATTGAGAAAAAAGGAAGTACATTCATTTTTACTACTTACATTCAACATTGTGTTGAAAGTTCTAAACTATAGTAATATATATATATAAAAAATAAACCTCTATAGTTTGGAAAGAAAGAGTAATTCTGCCTGTATTCACAGAAAACATGTTTGTCTACCTAGAAAAATACTAAAGAAACTACATAATACTAAAGAAACACACACACACACACACACACACATACACTAACTACTCTTTTGGTGAATTTAGCAAAATCAGAGTATACAAGAATAGTATTTAAAAAATGAATGCATTTCTATATACTAGTAACAAAGAACAATAAAATTAAGACATTAAGCAATACCATTTATAATGGCATCAAAAGCCTAAATAACTAGGAATAAACTTAAAGAATAATGTGTGAAGTACTCTTTACTGAAAATCACAAACTACTGCTTAAAATAATAAGAGAAGCAATCTAAAAAATTGAAAGTACCCATAAAATTAAATTTTCCCTAAAAGGATCCTTAGAGTATATGGAATTCCAATCAACAGTTGAAAGTAACAAGCTGATTCTAAAAACTATATGAAAATTGCCATTGACTTAAATAGCCAACAATATTTTAGGAAAAAAAGAAGGGCATCTGGGTGGCTCAGTCAGTTACGTGTCTGACTTTGGCTCAGGTCATGATCTTTCGGTTTGTGGGTTTGAGCCCCACACCAGGCTCTGTGCTGAGAGCCTAGAGCCTGCTTTGGATTCTGTGTCTCCCTCTCTCTCTGCCTCTCCCCTACTCACACTCTGACTCTCTCTCTCTCTCAAAAAAAACAAACATTAAAATTAAAAAAAAAAGAAAGAACATAATTTGCATATTTAAACTATTTGAATTCAGGTTTAACAAGAAAACTACACTGCTGTAAATATAGGCATGCAGATTAAAGGGACAGAACAGAGAAAACAAAAATAGACCCCACACACAGATTAATAGTAACTTGAATTAACAAATGTTCTAATGGAATTTAATAATTTAATTACAAAATGTAAAAGGAACATTTCTTCAAAAATTCTAGAAAGAGGCTGATGGATCTCCAAAATTCTAACAGCAGGATGCCAGCCGAGAAAACCACTCAGTGGTAAACATATCCTAACTTTTATATAAAAAATGTAAGGATAACACAGACTACAGAGAAAATGAATCCAGAAGGTAGATTCATGAAAATTATGCCTATAACCTGAGAACTCATTAAGAAACTAATAGTATTTTCTCGATTGAATTTCAAAAGCCCATGAAGCAGTAAATCAATCCTCTGTGTCTCCAATTTCATCCTTTTTGAATATATAGTGGTTTTTGTTGTTGTTGTTGTTGTTGTTGTTGTTGTTGTTGTTTTTAGTGCCTGTCCCATCAGAGTGTACGTGGTAGGAAAATAAAATGTTTTTATAGTTTCACAGAAATATAGACCAAAAATAACTTTTAAGGATGTGAACTTCAGGACGTATGCCCCCAAAGCCTAATCTACAGCTGAACTTGGATTAGATAAGGGGATCCTGTATTTTGAATTAACACCATAAGGGGATGATACTTGTGAAGACCCTGGGTGAGGAGGAGTGTATTTTGTCAGAGGAATAGGAATCACTGGGGTGTCAGAGGGTAGCCTGTAGGGGTCAGTGACTGAAATGACCCATAATGATTGCTGTCTCCAGCTACATAAACATCTATGTAATTTCTTCTCCTTAAGTGTGTGTAGGACATAGTAAGTCTTAATTAGATAAAAGTGATGGGTTGTCATTTTGAAAAAGAGATTATACTGGTTTATGTAACACGTGTCTACTCTTGTCATTTTTAACTCTGTTGCTCTCTCTCTCTCTCTCTTTCTTTCTTGGTGCTCTTAGACAAGCATAATTTATCCTTGAGATGATGCAGCCCAGTGGACAACTTCAGCCCTACGAAGCATTCTCTAGCAGAAACACCAGAAAAGCCAGGGATTCCTGACTCACAGAAGCTGAGATGGGATTTGTCATTTTAAGCAACTGCATTTTTGAGAAATAATTAATCCACTGATGATGCATGGGGGTGTATCTCAAAACAGAATGACGAATGGAACCGGCCAAAATACAACAAAGTACATATATTGATTCTGTTTGTAAAATAGATAGAATTTAAGTGTATAGAAATGTAAAATGTAAGCTATAGTTAGAGAAATCAAATCAGAGGTTGTCAGGATTAGAGGTATACGCAACTGACGATAATATTTTCATCATCTTGATTGAGATGTTTTATAAAGATTTTAAATGCCTTCAAGTATGCATTTATTATATGCCCATTATATGTCATCACATAAATGTAACTCTTTTTATTGTTAATAATTATAAAAATGTATTAAGCACCAAGACTATCCTACAATGGTTGTTATTTAAAAACTTAATCATCAATATAGTACCCCTGCAATTGAGCTTACAATAAAACATGAAATTCAAAAAATGGTAAGCTTGTCTCAAAATTTACTTAACTTCGAAATGGCTATTTTAGTAAATGAGCAAAGTAAAATGACCTATTGCTTCAGGTAACTATTAATAAGGCTTTGAACATGATCTAAAAAATGTTTAACTTGTACTGAGACATTTCCCCCAATTATATTAGGCTTGGTAAGAAAAAAGAACTTTTGTAAGTTTGGTGAGAACAATGAATTATTTCATATTATTTGTAGGGCTTTAAATTAGAAAATAAACTATCTTCAAAAGTAAGGTTTTTTTTTTTTTGTATTTTCTATAGCTTATTAGATAAAACAAAATTATTCAAATTCTATTCTAATCATTATTGTCTTCATGTGATCTACTTAGATAATCTTTAAACCCCTTATAAAACTAGGTCCTACAATTAATTCTTTAGATCTGGAGCAAATTTTTGAGTGGTAGATCCTGATTGTCATTCTTTTCCCTACTACTACTACTACTACTACTACTACTACTACTACTACTACAACTATTTATTTTGCACTTACTATATCTCTCCAAATGTCCTTGCTACTACTACTACAACAACTATTTATTTTGCACTTACTATATCTCTCCAAATGTCCATGCTCTATTACGTTATTTTACTTAGAAAAATGAATTTTGCTCATGTGAATAAATTAAGGTGAACTTCTCCTGGTGTGGTCAATGTTATGTGTGTTTTGGTAAGACAAAGAAGGAGAATCAGATAAAAATATGATGACAGAAACGGAGGTGTCAGTGGAAGAGACAGAGAGAGACATCTGACGACGCTATTCTGCTTAGCTTAGAGATTTTATTTATTTAAAAACACTCTATTTAATGCTTATTTACTTTTGTTTTTGAGAGTAAGAAAGAGCACAAGTTGGGGAGGGCCAGAGAGGGAGGGAGACACAGAATCCAAAGCATGCTTCAGGCTCTGAGCTGTCAGCACAGAGCCTGATGAAGGGCTCAAATTCAGATAGTGAGACCATGACATGAGCCTAAGTCAGACACTCAACTGACTAAGCCACCCAGGCAGGCACCCCAGCTTAGAGCTTTTACGATGGGTTACAAACTAAGGAAAGCAGGCAGCTTCTTAGAACCTTGACATGAAACAGATATTCCCAAATTTCCAAACAGAGCCTCCAAAATGAATGCGACCATGTTGATAACAGAATTTGAGACCATGTGACCTCCAGAACTGTAAGAGAACAAATTTGTTATTTAAGCCACGAAGCTGACTGCAACACCAGCAAGAGGAGAATGGAAGTTTCATGTGCCATATATTCTGCTAAAATATTTACATTTTCTCAGTTAACTTCTTGAGGTGGATGTTATATTCCCATATTATTTCAATTAATGATTTGAATCTTATGGTTAATTTGTACAAGGCTACAAAGCTTTTAAGTAAGAAAATGTAGATTTGAATTATTTAACTTCAGAACCCAGAGTCTTACAATGTAGCCAAATGGTCTTTATACACATACATGTATAGTTATTGAAGACTAAATGTAGTGGCGCCTGGGTGGCTCAATCAGTCAACCATTCTGCTTCGGGTTGGGTTATGATATCACAGCTTGTGAGTTTGAGCCCCACATTGGGCTGCACTGACCTCCTGGAGCCTGCTTCTCATTCTGTGCCTCCCTCTCTCTACCTCTCCCCCACTCACATTCTGTCTCTCTCTCTCTCAACAATAAACAAAAATTTTTTTTAAAAAGGACTAAATGCATAAAACTGTAGATGTATTTTCATAACTCCTATAATAGACATACATCAAATCCCAAATTTAGGATGAAACATTAATGATATGTCACCTTTTAAATAAATGCCAACATTTGAAAGCTGATAAATTATTCTACAATATTTCTATATTTTTCTTCTCATATTCATAATATATCTTATATAATTTATAGAGATCTCATCTATATACATGGTTGCAGGGTCACAGAAGCGATCCTTAGGACTGTCTCATATTTCAGCAGCTGTATACACTGAACACTTACTAAACACAAACTTTTTTTTTTTAAAGTTTACTTATTTATTTTGAGAGGGAAAGAGAGAGCAAGTGGGAGAGGGGCAGAGGGAGAGGGAGACAGAGACTCCCAAGCAGGCTCCTCACTGTCAGCACTGAACCCTATATGGGGCTTGAATTCATGAACTTTTAGATCATGACCTAAGCTGAAATCAAGAGGAGGGCACTTAACCAAAGGAGACACCCAGGTGCCCCAAACATGGTAACTTAAACAACTATTAAGGACCAGGCAACGTAACAGTAAGCGTATATTCAAGAGCAAAAAAGGTGGCATGCATGCTTAAGTTTCAGAGCCTACAGGACAAGACTGGATCAGGAGAAGTCTGAAGGGGTATGTAGGGCTCAAGTCCTTAAATGGAATACTCAGTGGTTTAAAGTTTAAAAGGGAGGTGTAGTGAGAAAGAGAGCATGAACAAATGACAGAAGCAGACTCGAATACTAGAGAGAGAAGACAGTGCAAACTTTGACTTAAAGGGGAAAATTCAGAAGAAAACCTGACAGCTTAAGAGGCTATGTTAAAAGAAATAGCAGATGGGAAGGTATTCAAGATGCAAAATGGGGACACTTACAGAGACAATAAATAGACATTATATTAAAGGCTTAGAAACAGATTGAATTTTTAATGTAAGAAACAGGAAGAAGCAGAGTCAAGGGTGGAAATTTGTTAACTATCTTAGGAATTAGGTAGATGATTGTACCTTTTACAGTTTAAAAAATAATATAGGAGATGTTGAAAGGTAGGTGAGGGTTTTAATATAGAAGATGATATGATAGGTGGGGATAACTGAGATCTGAGCTATCTATAAGCTCATAAGTTGATCTGGACAATTGACAAAAAAATGGGACATCAAAAATAAAAGATAGCTGTAAATCTAAAGCCTTTTAATTAGGAAAGTATGTAAGAGAGAGAGTGTAACCAAGGGAGAGTGGCAGAGGGAGAGAAAGAGAAAATCCCAAGCAGGCTCCACAGTCAGTGCAGACCCCAACACAGGGCTCAATCCCACACCCTAGGATCATGACATGAGCTGAAATCAAGAGTTGGATGTTCAACCAACTGAGCTACTTAGGTGCCATAAATCTAAAGGCTTTTATAGATGGTAATGAAATCCAGAAAACAGGTAAGAGAACCAAGAACACTTCTAAAAACTTGGGAACCACCAATACTTATCGAAAGATCAGATAAACACACACACATAAAAAATTAAAGGAGAAAAACAAAAACAGAAATTTCTGGAGAGTTTTGCAAAACCTGTTTTCTATTCAACTAAATCCAGGGTATCACTTGGAGATACTACTGGTCTTCAGGAATCCCTCCAAAACAATATGAGTTTGGGAGGGTGGAGAGGTAATGAGGAGTGAAAGCAGAAATATGCCTGGATTTCAGAACCCAACAGCTAAGGCTCAAAACTCCTGGAACCTGGACAGGAATATGTGGGCGTCAGGGTGGGCCCTCTGAGCCAAGGTAGCAGATGCTGGGAAGCAGGGCCAGAGCAGCAGTGAAACAGAAAAGCCAGTAGCCAGAAGGGCAAGCAGTCAGACTAGAATAATAGGTGTGAAGATGAAGATGCTTGGAATGTTTACTACCCTAGCTCTCTGCCAAAATGATAGGGAGAAGGTTGAGTGGAAACAGTCCAGGGACAGGGGCATGTCCCAATTACCCACTGAGATAGATGCATATGCTCCAGAGAAGGGAGTTTCACTAAATGGGGCCCACAGGAATTGTATCTATGAAAACTAAGCATGTCTTCACAACAACAACAAAACAAATGAAACACGTAAAAAGGCAAAACACCACAAATGGGAACTGAAGTTGAGAAACAACTGATTTTTCATGATCAAAAGCTGCATATCCATCGGACTACAGAAAAATTACAAAACGCACACAAAATGATTAGAGAAATACAGGATGCAAGGACAGAAATGCTCGAATGACAAGAAAGCATCAGGAACAAACAGGCATTTGAAATACACCATCTGGAAGTGAAACATATGACAAGTATCCAAATTTGAGCAGATGAATTAAACAGTGGGTTAGACACAGAAAAGAGGAGTACACTGGAAGGTAAGGGCTTAATGAGTAGAATCAAAGGGAAGCAAAAGCAAGTTTTGTTTTCTACCTGCCAAATGTGTCCTTACTGCTCGCAACACACACTATTACGTATCACATTTTACGAAGCTCATCACTTAGGCAGTGAAGGAGGGGTCACTGCCTAGGGTAGTAACAGATAGATGCAAATCATCAGTAATACTAATTTACACGGTGTCTTCAAATGTACTCAATGGTGAGAAAAAAAAAAAGGAAAAGTAGGGAGGGAAAGAAAGAGTGAAGGATGGAGGGAAGGAGAGAGAGAACAGAGGGAGAGAGTGGAAAAATTCATGCAGGGACCAGCAATAATATTACCATCAAATTAAAATGGAGGAAGAAAAATGGAGCAGTCAATGTGTCCTATATGTCAGTGGTGAGTTTAGAAAATTAGTAGTCAAAGAATAGTTGATTATATACACATAAAAGAAATCTAAAACAGACTGTTTTCTCAACAACAAAGGCAACAACTAGCTGTTCTTTACTTTGACACCATGTTAATATATGCCTATAGAGTGGGTGCTTTAAGTATATCTTTGTAGTACAGAATAATGGAAATATCTTATATTTTCAATTTTTTCATTTAAAAAGCATAAATAATAATAACTAATAGTCAAGATAGTCACAAGGACAAATACTCATGAAATACTAGTAAATCATTTATCATAGTACTAAGTAACAAAAGACAAATGCTTTAAAATTAGATACTAACAAAATAGTATAAAATACTTTAGTAGTCATGTTTTTATACAAGTTTTGAAAAAGGAAATGCAAATATAAAGCAAAAGTAGGTTTATATGTACACTTTTGTTGTTATTTTGTTTATCTCTTTCCACATAATGCATATTAAAGGTGACAGGTTTACATGTAATAAGGAATACAATTTGGACAGGTTAGTCATTATAAGTCAAGATCAAAATTACTGCTATGCCAGTAGAGATGTATCTAAATAATCTATAACAACCAATGGAAGAAAGAGTCGAATATGTTGTCATGGGCCTCGGTCTGCTTATCTAGAGCATCCAACAACATATAGAATGAAGAATCAGGCATTGTGTATCAAAGACACTATCATCTAAGTTGTTGGTGTTAAGAAAGGTAAAACAGAATAAAATAACATTGAGATGAAAGTTCTGTTCCTCCTTGATCAAAGTAAAAATGGATGAAGAGTTACCAAGTAAATATGGCTCTGTGTCATCATGAATACTGGCTAGTCTTTAGTTTCTTCTGTATTTCCAAAGTAAAGTAGGTTTTACAGTTGAAGTTATTCAAAACAATAGGGCTCTTTTAAACACAATGTTTAAAAAATAATTAAAATCTCTAAAATTAACAGAATTTTAGCCAGACTGATGACAAAAAGGAGAAAGCAATATTTTTCAATATTAGAAATGAGAGAATAGCATTCAAGTTTTACAAATAGTAAAAAAAAATAAGAGAATAAATATGAACAGCTTTATTCCAATAAATTCAGAAACTCAAATGAAATTAACAAATTTCTTGAAGATAAAAAATACAAAGTCTCATTCAAGATACGTAATACAAATAGCCCTGAACCTATTAAAGACAAATTGAATTTATAACTTGAATGTTCTCAAAAGACAATCCATTAATCTAACATATGAAAATACCTTTGGACTCAGATGGATTCACTGATAAATTCAAACATTAAAAATAAATACATAAAAACAATTCTACCCTAGCTCTTCAAGAAAATTGAAAATGGTGGACTAAAATACTTTCCAACTTGTTTTGTAATTCCACCATTATTCTGATACTAAAATAAGATATATATTACCATAGAAGTATAAATAAATATCACTAAAGGACACAGACGAATTCTAAAAAATGTATCAGCAAATCAAATCCAGCAATATATTAAAAAGTTAATACCTCCTTGACCAAGTTGAGAGTGTCTCAAGGATGCAGTGTAGATTCAACATTTGAAAATCAAATGTAATTCTCCATAACAGAGAAAGAAAAAAGTACAAATATTTCAGCAGATATGCATAAAGCATCTCAAAATCCAACATTCATTTCTGATAAAAACAAAAAACTAGAAACAGAAGGAAGCTGTCAGAAGATCCTGACAAAGGTGATCTATGAAAAATTTCATCTAACCTCATGCTTAATTATGAAAGACAGAATGCTTTCCCCCTAAGACCAGGAACATAACAACGGTATAGGGTATCACCACTTGTATTTAATATTTTACATAAAATTTTAGGCAAGGAAATAATGCAGTAAATATAAATATGGGGTCTATATTCAAAAATAAGAAGTAAATCTTTGTGAATTCACTGATGATCATATTATCTATGTAAAAAAACTGAATTTACAAACATGGTATTAGAAATTATAAGTCATTTTAGTCAGGTGGAAGAATATGAATGAAAGGTACAAAAATCTTTTTTATCTTTATATGCAAGAAACCAAAAATATTGAAATCAAAATATTTTTTACATAGTATCATCAAAGTGTTATGTAATTAGGGACAAATGTTGAAAAGATATGAAGCACTGGTATATGTCTAAGAAAAAGGAAACATGGCTGAAAAAATTAAAGAAAATCTTGATATTGGAGAAATAATTGAGTAATGGATCAAAACACTCAGTGTTTTAAGATGCCTTTTCTTCAAAATTGGTCCATAGGCTTTACATAATTCCAACTACTAGGAAGATTTTTTTCCTATAAATCAACAGCCTAGTCCTAAATTTCAAATGAAATTATTAATGTAAAAAAAAAAAAAAAGAAGAGCCAACATAATACTGAACAAGAAAAAAAGTTGGAGAACCAAGATAACTAACTTTAAGACTAATTATAAAGGTAATCAAGACAGTGTGCTACTATAGAACAGATACACTAATGAAAAAATAATGTGTGCTTAAATAAAATCATACATATATGGCTAACTGATTTTGAACAAATGTACAAAGAAAATGCAGGGCAGAACCAAAAATCATTTTAGCAAATGAAGTAGTAACTATTGAAATAAATGTGCAATTAAGTAAACTTCTACCCATAACTCACATATATAAACAAATTAAGTCAAACAAACCAAAGAGCTAACAATGAAACTAAAATTATAAAAATTTAGAAAAATATATAAGAAAACATTTCTGATCCCAGGATAGGCAAAAATTTTTCATACAACACCAAAAGCATTATCTGTGCTTATGTATTCAAATTATTGATAAATTAGACTTTATCAAAGTTACAAAACATATGTTATTTGGGTGATACTGTTAAGAAAATGAAAAGACAAATAATATACTGGGTGAAATTATATACAAATTATATATATCATGAAGGAGTTATCTCCAGAATATATAAGAAACAAAAACAATAATAAGAAAATAATCTAATGTAATACATGGATAAATTATTTGACCAAACAATTTACAAAGAAGATAAAATACAAGTACCAAAAAAAAAATGTTCAGGGTTATTAGTCATTAGGGAAATTCAATTAAAACACCCCTGAGATATCACTAAAATCTTTTACAATGACTGTAAAGAATGGCTATACCAAATATTGGCAAGGATGTGAAGGAATAATGGATTCACAAATTCTGTTAGGCGGGTTGGGACGTAAAATGTACAGTTTGACCATTTCTCAGAATATACCACTACCCTATAACAACTTTGACATCCCTTTATCTTTTTCAAGAGTAAAGAAAATGTGTGTCCAGATAAAGACATGTTTAAAATGTTAATATCAATTTATTTACATTAGTCAAACACATGAAAAAGCTCAGGTCTGTCACCATTGAAAGTTGGATAGATAAATACATTGTGGAATATACATTCTGGGGAATACTGCTCAGCAAAAGACAACGACCGCAACTATTTGTATGTGCTGCAATGTTAATATCTCAAAATAATTATTCTGATTAAAAGAACCTAGATAAAACAGAGTACTTACTGAATGATGCCATTTATAACAAACACTAAGGAATGGAACATATTTATCTGTAACAGTAGGCAAATAAATGGTTGCCTAGGGATGGAGACAGAGGAGCCCCTGAGATGGATTCCCAAGGGGTATGAGGAAACTTGTTTAAAAAAAAAAAAGTTTATTTAGTTGAGAGAGAGAGAGAGACAGAGAATGGGGAGGGGAGAGGCAGAGAGAGAAGGGCGGAGAGAGAATCTCAAGCAGGACCCATGCTGTCAGTGCAGACGACGGCACAAAGCTCGAATCCATGACCTGTAGGATCATGACCTGAGTCAAAACCAAGCCACCCAGAGCCACTCAAGCAGCCCATATTTACAAACTTTTGAGGTAGTGGATATCTTCATCTTTTTGATTGTGTATGTATGTCAAATCTTATAAAAGCTTATGCTTTAATTATGTGAAATATGTCAATTATACCTTGAGAAAAAGCAAAAGCAACAACAAATATGAATGAGGCTATAAGTTCTTCATACTCAAGAAACTACATAATTTACACCCTGATAAACATTTACTCATCTACTTACTCAGCTGTCATTGCACATTATTTTATTTACATAATGAATATTTAATAATTCACTGATGTTTACTTATTTATTATTCATTTATTTATTCACTCAAAAATATCACTGAGTGGCTATGGTCATCTAGGTTCTGAGCATGTGACATAGAGCATAGAGATAAAATGTAAGTTCAAATAAGATATTCATATTTAAAGATAAATATTAGTACCTAACTATCAGGTGTTTTTAGTAACTGCTATTCTAGAACTGGTGATAAGTAGTATTTAGTTATTATTACTGGTAATTGGACCATATGAAATGGTCTGTGTATGGGTAACCTCTGCTATTCCCCTTGTGTCTTATGGCTGGACTCAGGAAGCACTCTATAAAAATATCCTTCCATTAATGTACAATATCAAACTTACAAGTGAGTTTGAATGGATACCCAAAAGGCACAGTGGATGCCATAAAAACTAAAAAAAAATAAAAATTTCCCTGTTCTTCATATGTCCCTTATAGACTCTCTAGTGAATAAAGGCCCGTCTTCTCTTACTGGCATCTCATCTTTGGCCACAGAGGTGTGAACAGCCGGTTCCTCTTTCCTTTTGTACTTGAAATCTGCAAAGATCCCTCTTCTTCCATTGGCCCAGAGGCTGTCTTCCACTACCTAGGACCCATACTCAAAAATTTTGTCTCTGCATGTACAAAGGATGTTCTCACTTGAGGCTAGGAATAAAACAAAACTTACATATCTTATAGTAAGTTTAATAATATATATGAGAATATTTTAATTTTATCTTTCTATTAATCTTATTGGTTAGGTGCTATACTATTTAATAAAGAAGAAACTATATCTATGGAGTCATCTGTCCCAGGTAGGATAGCAAATTCATAGCTAAGGTAGACTCACAGAAAGAATTTTACACCCAAATCTATAGTCTTGAATGTTATAGGATAATATCACTAAATGTAAGTTGAATAATGCCTTAGATTATTTAATTATCAAAACACCACTGTAAATCTGGTTTTATCTTCTATTTTTCTAATGAGAGCAGCTAATATCAGAGAGATTAAGTAACTTGCCTAAGGTCATTGTTTTAAGTCGAAAATAAATTACTGTAAAATATAGAGGTAAAATACAATATAAGCTTAATCCTTTCTCTCACCGAGTCCAGATATAAGCAATCTATTGCTAGCAAGACGTCTCTGCCACCTTCAATGGCTTCCATGTCTGAGTCCAAGATTTTAATTTTTGCTTTTGTCATATCTGTGCCACAGGGAAAAAATAAAGTAATAGAAACCGGAAATCTTGCATATAGTTTCCTTCTGAAGGCATCTATGAAAGCGACACACATCATTCACGCTGACATCCAACTTGCCAACCCATAACCATGGCTACACATGGCTAATGAATGATGGATAAGGTATTCCACAGCTGGTAAATACGTAAGGAGGTGTTTATACCACTAATATGTACAGCAGGTGAACAGACTATGGGGTAAAATAGCAATATATCCTCATCATCCAGTAAATCCAAGGTTCATAGCTTGAATGTTTTGTTTGATTTCAAAACCAGATTTTTCCCCTTATATAACATAGACTAAAAAGTTTAGTCTGTTTCTATCTACATCACAAATCAATGTTCAGATGCTTCCATATAAGAGTAGAAATGTATGCATCATATATAATGCAAGACCCAGGTGTTCTTGGTAAAGATGTAGGAGAGAACTAATGATGCTTAACTCACCCTTTAATGTTATCTTCTTAGCTACATTACAAACTTAAGAGGTGGTAATTGGGCAGTATCTGTTTAGTCCCATATAATGGTCTCCCTCTATAAAGGAACTTAGGGACTGGACCTTTAGTGTTTGAAAGTAAAATCAGAAGGATAAGATTGTATGTCCCTATCTCTGACCTAACCAGATCACCTAAGATTCCTTTCAACTCCTCTGTTCTCAGGAACCAGGAAACTTTGTTCCTATGTAGTGGAAATGGACCCAGCAGAAATTAGCTGAAATGAATGTTAATTACTGAGCTAGGACACGAAAGAATTGAGAAGGGGAAGAGATTGGAAATTCTTACTGTGGTTCAATAAATAATAGTAATAATAATCTGTCGCCTAATCGTCAATACATCACTGTAGTTTTTGTGTTTTTTTTAACCACCAATCAAGTCACCCATGTCTTCATGTACCACCTCCACTTTCAAAACTATAGAAGGTATTTTTCATTTAACTGAATATAGTTAACACGTATGAACACTCATTGGCTTATGTCCTAAAATCTACTTGTATAAAACCAATATCTATGTTTCCTAAACAGAAAGTAAGAATGAATCATTATGATGCCAGGATTTTTCATTACATGGTTTTCCCATTCCTTGTAAAATAATAGTGTCTCATTTTCTTGAATTACTTTATTATTAATATGTTGTGTTGTCAGTATCTTCTACATTATTTTCACTATATATTTAAATATATCTGTTTAAAGAATAATAAAGCAAAGGAAAAAAATGTAATGTGGAAATCTTTTACAATGCTCCAGACATTTTTTTTTCTTGGTTATCTAATGTACTGAAAAGCAGACCAGACTGGTTCATGTTGACTAATTTTTTTTTCATTTCTTTTTCAATAACTTCCCTGAAGAGTGAAATGATTTTCCATCACAAGCTACAAATTCACTTGAGACAAAATTGACCTTTTTTTTTTTTTTTTCCTTAGCATTATTGTAATCTCTTCTCTTGATGTTTTCTATATGGTCACAATTTCTAGATTGTTCATAATGGCTCTTAAATTAAAATATGGGTTATAGTTACTTTCAAGGCACATTTTCTACTTTGGGCAAAGACTTGGTCATGGGGACTGTCACGTACAGCCAGAGAGTTTATACTTACTGGGGAACCACACAACCAGTGGTCAAATCAGGTCTGCTGAGGATTTTTCTTATTGAGTGATATAAAATTAAACTGAGTAAATCAAAGAGTTAAAATTCTTTGGGGGATTTGAATGGCTCCGTCGTCAGTTAAGCGTCTCTCTATTGCAGCTCAGGTCATGATCTCACATTTCATGAGTTCCATCCCCATGTCAGGCTCTATACTAACAGCACGGGGCCTGCTTGGGTTTCTTTCTTTCCATCTTTGCCCTGCCCACACTTGTGCTCTCTCTGTCTCTCTCTCTCTCTCAAAAATAAATAAACATGAAAAAAAGATTTAAAATTCCATTCGAAGAAAAAAGAAACCTTCACAAATTAAGGTGTTATTCCAAGTCACATATCAGAAAAAAATATTTAAAATTTACATATGACAGCAAAAGGAAGTACCATGAACCCTAGAGAAGATATTAGAAAATGCAAATATATGTATAACCTAAATCCTTCTTAAAGAATTATTATCATAAAACAATTAACAAAAACACAGATAGTGTAGGCAGTACCCAAATTGTCTAAAACCAGGCTCTGTGTAAGTGCCCAAAGGGATGGATTAAATATGTCTTAACTAATTAAACTAATTATTGAAATATTTGTATTTTATTCACATAAAATTGAGTTTTACTAAAGCCTCTTTAAGATATGTTGCTTTCTGGAGTACAGAATGATTGAATGATCTGATATCTTCACATGTTTTATTTTTCTTTTTCAGTATTAAAGTTTCTAGCATACAAATTAAACCCTCAAAATATATGAAGTCCAGAGAGAATAGAAGGTGCAAATGGAAAACTCAATGGGAGCAGAGAAGGAAAATAATGGTGGCAATCTTTCATTTTAAATGAAAAGCAAGAAGCAACATTATATTTTTTACACCTGTAATTTTTGGTACTTTCCATGTTTCTTTGCTACACAGATATAACCCTACCATCTAGTCAACATGTTTTCATGCTTATGAGTTAATTACTTTTCTTCAAAGGAAATGTATATTCTGGCCTAAAGATCCATTTTAAATTTAACTACTAGACTAACTTGGGACATATGAATGCAAAAATGAAAACATACCTTTCTGGGCAGGTAGGTAAGAAAAATATGCACATTTATGTGTGTCATCTAGGTTACTGGGGCTGTGATGTAAAAAGAAGCAAATCCAAACTTATGTAATAAAAGGTATGTCCTTAGGGATATATTACACTATGGCAGAGACAACATAGCAGAAAGACAGTCAAGAGCCCAGTCCTGGTGGCAGAATTTCTGAATTGTCAGGAGGCTACTTATACTTACTTGCCCTATAATCTGGAATAAGTTTGTTAACCTCTGTGACTCAGTTTCCCCTTGCATCTCCTTTAAAATGAGAATGACAACTCATTCCTTTTAAAAAAAAAATTTTTTTTAATGTTTTTATTTATTTCTAGGAGAGAGAGAGAGACAGTGTGAGCAGGGGAGGGTCAGAGATAGAGGGAGTCACAGACTGAAACAGGCTCCAGGCTCTGAGCTGGCAGTCAGCACAGAGCCCGACGCAGGGCTCGAACCCACGAACCGCGAGATCATGACCCAAGCGAAAGTCGGACGCTAAACCGACTAAGCCACCCAGGCGCCCCGACAACAACTCATTCCTAATGACATAAATTATTTCCTCCTTGTCCTGACACAACCTCTGCATGGAGAAGGCAATCAAGCCTTCCTACGACTTTAGTCTATCAGGACAGGTTACAAGGACTAGACTTTTACTTTACATTGTCTACAAATATAGATGATATATCAACACTGGATGATATAAAACATTTAATTTCAGTAAATGACTCACTATCTTGGGAGTAATTCAGTATTTTGTGTCATCTGAGACTTTTGTACAGAAATGCAACATGTGTTTGAACTGAAAGTTCTTTAATGCTCTAAACTGCTTTTACTTTGTTTTTGCCTCGTAAATAGGGACACATCTTGACAGAAACTTTATCAAGGGTTTCACTGGTTTATGCATCAGAATCATAAATTAATCTGCTGCATTTCTATATTTAACACAAAGGGACGATGCAGCAATGGAAATAATGTGAAATCGAAAGTCTGGGGCACCTGGGTGGCTCAGTTGGTTAAGCATCAGATTTCGGCTCAGGTCATGATCTCATGGTTCCTGAGTTCTAGCCCCGCATCTGACAGTCCAGACCCTGAAGCCTGCTTCAGATTCTATGTCTTCATCTATATCGGTCCCTCCCATAATTATGCCTGTTTGTGTGTGTCTCTCTCCCAAGAAGTTTACCTAGTTAGGTATGCCTGGATGGCTAAGTCCATTAAATGTCAGACTTCACCATAAATCATGATCTCTTCATTCATATCTCTTGGAGTTTGAGCCCTGCATGGGGCTCTGTGCTGACAGCTCAGAGCCTGGAACCTGTTTCAGATTCTGTGTCTCCCTCTCTCTCTGACCCTCCCCTGCTCATGTTGTCTCTCTTTCTCTCTCAGAAATAAATAAAACATTAAAAAAGTTAATAAATAAATAAATTCAAATTGAAAAAGTCATAGCCTGTGTTCTCAACAATACAATGATTAAATGGATAAAATATATACACAAACCCTAAATTTAAGGATGTAAAATTCAGGGCACCCGGGTGGCTCACTTGGGGAAGCATCTAACTCTTGATTTTGGCTCAGCTCATGATCTCAGCGTTTGGGAGTTCAAGCCCCATATGGGGCTCTGAGCTGAGAGTGTGAACCTACCTTCTCTGCCTTTCACCTGCCTGTGCATGCAAGTATAAGCGCTCTTTCCTGTTCTCAAGATAAATAAACTCAAAATAAGAAAGGAAAGAGCATAAAATTCAATAAAGTATAAGAATATTTCCAAAATTTACAGTACAGGAAAGAACATCTAAAAATATTGATTTTCTTTCTTTATAAGTCAAGAATTTTTTTAAGTTTATTTATTTTTGAGAGAGAGAGAGAGAGAAAGCATAAGCTTGAGAGAGAAGAGGGGCAGAAAAGGAGAGAGAGAATCCCAAACAGGTTCTGCACTGTCAGCACAGAGCCCCACATGAGGCTGGATCCCACAAAACGTGAGATCATGACCTAAGCAGAAATCAAGTGTTGGATGCTTAACTGACTGAGCCACCCAGACACCCCAAACCAGGAATTAATTTTACAATGCTTGACAACAGAACTCATATATATGCAAGGGAAATTAAAACTTTAGGTAATCACACTGACTGTACTTGACAGACATTGTAGATTTAATTTTTAATTCAGCAACACAAATTAAATATTGCCAACTTAAAATATATATTGTGGCATTTTATAAATGTTTGTTATTTAATTGAGATTAAAGGAGGATTAAATTAGGATTAAACTGTGTTTGGACACGAGTTAAAACACAATTATCATCTGATTAGTAAGTTTAGGGAAAATCGGTTATAGAAAGTTAACAAGTGTTAAACAGCTAAACACCTGGCATATAGCATGCAATGATGACACATTTCTAAATCAATGACAGTTTTCATCTTGGGTGACACAGTATTTCATCCTCGACATATTTGACAAGATAGAGGACATAAAATAATTGTGTCGATGCTCTTAGGAAATAAGGAGGATAAAATACCAGGTGACACCTCCCTCACTTATTGGCAAACATAATTTTCATCCAGCTTGTGTGCAGTGTTCACAGAACTACTATTTTTCAAAACATATTTTGTGATATTTGCAGCCATTTTAGATCTCTTGGAAGTTGCCTGAATGCACCCTTAATCACCATATCTCTGTCTTCAACTTGTATTGCTTTTTCTGCAATTCAGGGAGAAACTATTAATTGCAATATTCTGTACACGTGCAGATAAAATTAACTGTACATGTATATACAATATATAATGCATGCTATATATAATTATGTAAATATATACCGTACTCACTATGTATAATATACATAATGAGTTTCTATTTAAACTCATTTCATTTATTCAAAAGGTGTTCAGACATATAACTTTAATACTAAAATTAATATATATTATTTAGAATGTGTTTATATAAACATTATATGTTCTATACAATAGAACATATTGGTTAAAATCATGTTTTTATGTTAATTTTATATTATGAAATACTAAAGTTATATAGAAAGGTACAGACCACAATCATCACCGTTGAAACCACTGCCCAATTTTGACAAATAGAATGTATTATTATATACCTTTTTTTAAGAAAAAAAAACATTTTGATGTTGTTTAATCTCCAAATTTATACTTCCCTAATATAACTATGCTCAACTTTATCATGAATGTTTTATACTTTTTCTATATAAATATGTAGCTATAAACCAAATATGGACCTTTTCCCTTGTGCTTGAACATTTTTACTAAAAAGATATTAATCTGTATGTACCTTCCTTTAGTTAGAAATTTCCAATCAATGGTATCTTTCCGACAATTGATCATGTTGAGACATGTAAGTCATTCTTCTATGTTAATTTTGCTATGACAGGACTGCTATGTAGCATTTCACCCAAGATTGCCATGTTTTGTCTTGCTCTTTTGCCTTAGATTGTTTTAATTTTTGACTATTAAAACAATGCTCAAACCTATTTGTACATGTAATCTGTGCAAATGTCAGTATGCCTTTTAAGTAGGTTATTGAATAGGAGAACCTAGAATTTTATGAACAACTGTAAAATTGCGCACCAATGTGATTTCTCCATTTATATTCTTTATTTATAACCTGGAAAAATAGGATTCTGTTTTTAAGACCTTTGTCTAAATTGACTATTTATTGTATAAGTCCATGATAAGTATGAAAAAGAATGTCAAGAACTTTAGAGACATTATG
Source organism: Hyaena hyaena (assembly GCF_003009895.1). Classification (NCBI taxonomy): domain Eukaryota; kingdom Metazoa; phylum Chordata; class Mammalia; order Carnivora; family Hyaenidae; genus Hyaena; species Hyaena hyaena. The sequence goes on along the minus strand of NW_024081471.1, from coordinate 350,343 downwards.
ATTTCTCTCCCATGGCCACCATCCACATGGTAAAAATGGCTTTCCTTTTCAGTTTGCATTTAAAACTTTGTGATCATTGTTTCTCTGTAGGATCTTTTCCCTCTTTAAATATTTTCCCCCGTCTCCTGCCCCACTAACCATTGGGAATTTGTGAACTGCTATATACTTTGTAAAGCTATGAAATTGACAGGTTGAAAACTGAAAGCTCACAGCTAAATTACAGAGTCCACGTAGCTGTGGCTTCTTTCTATAACTTTTCCAACAAGGACTCATGATCTAATTCTGCAGAGCCTCTCTAATCTAATTTTCTATCAGCTCATACTTCCCCAGTCAGAATCCTGCCTCGGGGCTTTGCGTGCTCTGCTTCATATACCTGCAATCCTCTCACATTATATATATGCATGGCTCCCTCTCTCATTCTCAGGTCTCTGTGCAAAGTTATTAGTGAAATCTTTTCTCTAATGTTCTGTACACATCTGATGCTGTCATGTTATACTTATACATGGCTCCCTCTCTCTCTCACCCTATGCAAAGGGTCCATATGCAAAGGTCATTTATTGGTGAATTCTTCCTTGACCATCCTAATAAAAAAATGGAACCCCTGACCCCAGACTCCCACTCTCTCTCACTGTCTTGTGCTTATTTCCTTTATATCAATTACCATTATATGTCACACTATATGTTGCTCTTCAGTTTCCTGCCTGTCTTCTGACTGGAATGTATGTTTCATAAAGGCATCGTGTACTCTGTTTACTGCTATAACCACGGCAGCAAGAATATTGCCCTGTCACAGAATATGTGATGAATCAGTATTTATCGAGTGGATTAATATCTCCAGCTTTCATGACTGAGTGATTCCATATGGTATTTTTCAAGTTGAGGAACATAAAGTTTACTGCACAATTAGCATAGCGCCATAGATAATAAATGACCATAAAAAAGCACAAGTTTTTGGAGTAATAGAAGTTTTTATCAGAACAGGTTGACCCAGAGCACTTCAAAAAAGCAAAGCAAGGATATTCAGATGACTAAAATAAGTACAAATAAGAAATTAAGAGAATCCTATATTCTGTTCCGAAATGACTCCCAGCTATAAATATTCATATTATGGGAAAGACTGCTTCCCTTACCCCCTGCTTCCAAGTATGTTTTCTTACTTCTCCAAACCTGTGTTATATCCTTTGGGTTTTAACTGGGCACATGATTCCCCAGCCCAAGACTGCAGGCAGAAGCCTCCCAAACACTGGTGTCAGGGAGTCAGACTTCTTATGTGGCTCCTGGCTTGCCCCAGGGTGAAGGCAGAAAACTCCATGGACTCTACTGACCTGGACTCAGAAGTCACACGACATTACCCTCACTGTTTTCCATTAGTTATAGGTAAATCACTGAGTCCAGCTTGAAATCAAATCTGAGTGATTCACCTGGAGTCATTTCATAAGGAGAAGAATGTCAAGGTATTTCCAGACATATGTGAAATCTCCCATAGTAACCATCTGTACTTCTGTGTACACCCATTCTTACACTAGCATACAAGTATATATGTATGTTTGTGTATTTTTGCTGTTTTGCCTATTTACTGTCTGACTTCATGAACTCAGAATATTTATCTTTCTTGCTGTCATATCTCTAGCATCTATTAGAACATATACAGACAAAATATGAAACACTACCCATCCAATAGAGATTTTATGTATAAATGAAACAAAAATATTTCAACCTGACTTCTTTCACCTGTAAAATACAGATTAAAATACATATATTATAGTGTTATCATAACCATTAAGTAATATATATATAGATTATATGTTATATTATATATATTATATATATTATATATATAACCAAAGGAATGTCACACAAAGACACCACACACACACACACACACACACACACACATTTACTAAACAGTAGTTATTGACAAAATTTTGAAACCCTGAAATTGTTTTGATACAGAGAATGTTCAAAAGATTTGTTGAACTGCAGCACAACTAGACATAAGGAAATTAGGTCAAATATTGATCTATGAAGCAGCAGTAGGAATGCTCCTCTGGAAACATAAAGCCGCAACTGTGTCTGAACTTGAGAATTCATGGAGGGAGTAGTAAGAAAGAAAACATTATCTGGACTTTCCCAGTATAATTAATTTACTGTTATGTTGGAGAATAACCAGAAATGTCAAAAAGGAGGAATGCCATATACTCTACACACCAGCCTCTTTTCTTTGATTTGCATCATTTATATCTGCCCTAAGTCACTGCAGCTAAGTGAAATCAGCCAGACATACAAAAACAATCTCTACGTGATTCCAGTTAGATGAGAAATTTGTAATTGTCAAATTCATAGAAGCACAAAAAACGGTGGTTACCAGGAACCAGGAGAAGAGAGCGGAGGAAATGTTGGTCAAGGGTACAAGGATTCAGTTATACGTCATGAACAAGTCCCAGACATCTGTGTAGCATAGAGGCTATAGTTAACCATACTGTTTTGTACACTTAAACATTTGCTAAGAGGATAGATCTTATGTTAAATGTTCTTCTCTCTCTCTCTCTCTCTATCTATCTATCTCACACACACACACACACACACACACACACACAAATAAGTAACAAGTTCTGAAGGAAACTTCGGAACTAGCGGATACGTTTATGGAATTAATTGTGGTGGGATGCTTTCACAGGTGTAGACTTACCTCTAAATTCTCTAAGTTGTATTAATTAAATAAGCACAGCTTTTTTGTTTTTGTATTTCAACCATACCTCAATAAAGTGGTTTCAAAAAGGTAATAATGGTATAAATCGGGGATTTTCATGCCAGTACTCATGAAATAAAATATGAAAAGACAATATCAAACCTGCTTCCAGAAGCAATAGAAATACATCTAATAAACCCATTGGATTCAAAACCCTTAACACAATGTAAACACCAGATCAAAATATTTTCATTGGTGAGTTCTCTCATATATTTAAATGAAGACTTAATATTATATACAACTTGAAAAGATATTACTTTGACCTCAAAATCTGACAAATATATTAGAGACAAATATTCCCTCTGAATATTGTGAACAAAAATTCAGCATTAAATGGAAAAGATAATACATAATGACTAGGTAGGTTTTTCCCAGGAATGGAGTGTTCATTAAGTATTTGAAATTCAATTGATATAGATCATCCCATTAAGTGAATAATAAAAATCATATGAATACTCCATAGATGCAGAAAATGTTTGAAAAAAATCAATATTCACTTATAACTGTCAAAACTAAAAACAAATGGAAATATCTCATCATCACAATGGGTTTCTATTAGAAACATATAGCAAAGAGTATACTAAATGATAAAAGGTTGAATGCTTTCTCCTTAAGAGAAAAGTCTAGGCATTAATTCCAGTCGTTTGTAATCAAAACTGCACCAGATCACATGAGAGTCCATTTAGGAAATTCTAAAGATCTATAAAAATGTACCAAAATTAAGTTCATTTAGTAAAGAAATAAAATAATAATTTTTAATGTTTTTATTTTTTTCTGAGAGAGAGAGACAGCGTGAGAAGGGGATGGTCAGAGAAAGAGGGAGATACAGAATCTGAAATAGGCTCCAGGCTCTCAGCTAGCTGTCAGCACAGAGCCCAACATGGGGCTCGAACCCACGAACCATGAGATCATGACCTGGGCAGAAGATGGCCGCCCAACCGACTGAGCCACCCAGGTGCCCCTAATCAATATTTTTAAAAACGCATTTCTATCTACCAGCAATACATTAGAAAAACATATTATACAATACTATTTACAATAGTATCAATGATGCAGTGTATTTAGAAATAAACCTAATGAAAAATGTGTAAGACCTCCACACTGCAAACTTCAAAATATTACTGAGATAAACTTATTACAGAAGATCCACATAAATTAAGCATTATATCATTTTAAGGGATTTGAGGACTCAACATTGGTAAAATGACCTTTCTCTCTGAATATATAATTATATAATGAACTATCTATATGATATAATGAACTAACAACTAACTAAATTATATATATATGTATGTATATACATACATATATATATCCAAATTGAAATTCATAATTTCCATATGAGAAAGATGTAGATTAGCCAAAACATTTTGGGGACATCAATATCAGGATCACCTGACTTTAAAACTCAAACCACAGTAATCAAATATGTGTCAATGAACAGTCCAGAGACACACATACATGTATGTCATTTAATTTAGACAAAGTTAATGGAAAGCATATTCATTTACAAATGAGAGTGGACAAACTAGATATATGTATAGGAAAAAAAATTAAAAACCTTGATATAAAAAATGAAAAAGGCCTGATATAAATCATCGAGATGGATCATAGACTTAAACACAAAAGCTAAAATATGAATGATCCAGAAGAAAATATGCAGGAAAATGTTGAGGATCATGTATGTGCTCATATAATTCTAAGAAATGATCAAGAAAAAAACATTAACTACATAAAAACTATAAATTGGATTTTATCAAACCTAGAAACTTCTATTCAGCTGCCATCAAGAAGATGAAAATGCTACCCACATCCTGGGAGAAAATATTTTTAACACATACAACTTACAGAGATCTTATATCCAGAATATATAAAGGATTCTTGTAATGCAATAGTACGACAAACCTCTCAATAAAAATATGCAAAATATGTGAACAGACACTTCATAAAAAAGATATATAGACAATATGTACCTGACAAAATGTCAGCCGTAAAATTAAAACCACAATGAGATACCTCCTCACACACCCTAAAAGTAGCAAACATGAAAGATACACAAATTCAGGTGAGGATGCAGAATAATAGGAACTGTCACACATTCAGTGGGAAACTGAAATGTACAACACTTTTAGAAAATAGTTTGGCAGTTTGTTAAAAAGTTACACATCTGCTTACCATATGACCTAGAAATTTCAATTTACCCAAAGGGAAAAAAAAAGTCTGTAAAGACTTGTATACAACAGCCTTAACAACTTTATTCAACGGAACTCAAAACTGGAATCAAACCAAATACTTACTAGCAAATGACCTCATAAACAAAGGCAATGTATTAATAATGGATATAAATAGCAACAGAATACCTAGTAGTGTAATTATGAGATCATGGAGTAGTTCTCTTTTTAATTTTTTGAGGAACTGCCATACTGTTTTCCAGAGTGGCTGCATCAAGTTGCATTCCCACCAACAGTACAAAAGTATTCCCTTTCTCTGCATCCCCACCAGCATCTATTGTTGCTTGACTTGTTTATTTTAGCCATTCTGACAGGTGTGAAGTGGTGGTACATAACTGTGGTTTTGATCTATATTCTGATGATGGGTGATGTTGAGCATCCTTTCATGTATCTGTTAGCCTTCTGGATGTCTTCTTTGGAGAAGTGTCTATGAATGTCTTCTGTCCATTTCTTCACTGGATTATTAGTTTTTTGGGCATTGAGTTTGATAAGTTCTTTGTAGGTTTTAGATACCAGCCCTTAATCTGATATGTCATTTGTAAATATGTTCTCTCATTCTGTAGGCTGTCTTTTGGTTTTGCTGGTTGTTTCTTTCACTATGCACAAGTTTTTATCTTGCTGAAACTCCAATAGTTCATTTTTGCTTTTGTTTCCCTTGCCTCCAGAGATATGTCAAGTAAGAAGTTGCTGTGACCAAGGTCAAAAAGTTGCCACCTGTTTTCTCCTATAGGATTTTGATAGTTCCTGTCTCACATTTTAGGTCTTCCGTTCATTTTTGAATTGACTCTTGTGTGTGGTGTAAGAAAGTGGTCCAGTTTCATTCTGCATGTTGCTATCCAGTTTTCCAAGAACGATTTGTTGAAGAGACTATCTTTTTTCCATTGGAACTTCCTCCCCGTTTTGTTGAATATTAGTTAGTGATATATTTCTGGCTCCATTTCTGGGTTTTCCTATTCGGTTTTACTGATCAATATGTCTGTTTTTGTGCTAGAACCAGACTACCTTGATTACTAAAGCTTCGTAATACAGCTTGAAGTCTAGAATTATGATGCCTCTATCTTGAGCTTTCTTTTTCAACAATACTTTGGGTATTCAGTGTCTTTTCTGGTTCCATACAAATTTTAGAATTGTATGGTGTAGCTCTGTGAAGAATGCTGGTGTTATTTTGATAGGGAATACATTGAATCTGGAGATTGCTTTGGGAGTATAGACATTTTAACAATATTTATCTAGTAGATACAAAAATGATGATTTTGATGATTCAAAGGGGCATATACATCCTAATGGTTATAGCAGAGCTATCAAGAATAGCCAAATTATGGAAAGAGCCCAAATATCCATCGATTGATAAATGGATGAAGATGTGTTTATATGTGTGTATATGCCTCCCCAACACACAAATGGAATTATTTCTCAGAGATACAAACATAAAATACTGCCATTTGCAGCAACACCATGGAAAGAACTTGAGCATATTACACTAAGCATAATAAGGCAGAGAAGGACAAATATCGAATGATTTCATCACTTGTGGAATTTAAGAAACACAGCAGATGAACATAGTGGAAGGAAAAGAAAACTAAGATAAAGAGAGAGAGGCAGGCAAACCATAATAGACTCTTAAATACAGCGAACAAATGTGGGTTGCTGGGGGTGAGGTTCATGGGGGGATGGGCTATATAGGCAATGGGCATTAAGGAGGGCACTTGTTGGGATGAGTGTTGGGTATTACATGTATGTGACAAATCACTACATTCTATTCTTGAAACCAATACTACACTATGTTAACTTGAATCTAAATTTCACAAAAAGATCTTAACAATTAAAAAAAAAGCAACAAGAATAAAAACCAAGATAAGCTGAGCAAAAATCTGGACACAGAAAGTACAAACAGCTTTATTCCATTTACGTGAAATCCTAGAATAGGCAAAAAAAATCTATAGGGATAGATAATATCTGTGGAGAACAAAATGATGTCTATCAATGCTGGTCAACTGAAATACAATGCAGGCCATATATGCGATGTAAATTTTTCTATGGGGCATCTGAGTGGTTCAGTAGGTTAAGTATCTGACTCTTGATTTCAGCTCAAGTCATGATCTCATGGTTCCTGAGACTGAGCCCCTTGTCAATCCTTTCAGCAGGGAGCCTGCTTGGGATTCTCTCTCTCCCTCTCTCTGTCTCTGCCCCTCCCCTCACATGTTTTCTCTTTGTTTTGCTCTCAGCTACATTTAAAAGTGTAAAAAAGAAACTTGTGAACTTCTTTTTAATACTTTCATTTAACCCATTATATCTGAATTATCCATTCTTTCTATAAACAAAGTTTTAAAAATTAATGACATGTTATATTTTTACACGGGTTTCAAAATCTGATATACATTTTATACTACAGAACATCCCAATTTGAATTAGCAATATTTCAGCTATTCAGTAGATACTTTGACTATAGTTTAAACCATGCAGCTCTATACCCTCTATACCTTAATGAGGGAGTGGTTACTAGACCGCAAACATCCTAAAATTCATTGACTTGTATTCCTAGATGTGTGAATATTAAAGAATTCAAACCATATACATTAAGTACCCATAAGTGGATAAAATACTATGATGTGATATTAAAACATGAGAAGGAAAACTGCCTCATGCAATAAACAAATATATATATTAAACTATAATTTAAACTATGATGAGGATGAAATCTTAAATTGGTGAAGGGGAAAAGATGATGTAATCAATGAAAATAGGTACAATAATAAGAATTCATTTCTTGGAAAAAATAAACTTAAAATTATTTATTCAATACCCATAATGAATTCTGTATTACAACTTTAGATACAAAATAAATATTAAAAAGCTAGAAAAAATATTGATTGGGATTGGTCTGTTAAGTATAATTCGTAATCTCTAAAGAAAAACAGAAGAGCAGATTGATTTGAACCCCAATGATTAATATATTTTATATTAATAAAAACAAATGGAGTAAAAGAGTAAAAATATAATAAACCAATGTAAAAATGCAATAGATTTTGGTAGACTTAAATTATATATTTATTGTAGATAAATTTAATAATTTGAAAGGAAAAATAGACATGTAAGCCTATAGATAAGTGATACACAATTCAGGAAGGATAAATATAAATAAGACATATGGATACAATTGACAGTATGGTGACTATAGTTAATAAGACTGCATCGCAAAGCTGAAAGTTGCTAAGTGAGGATATCTTAAAAGTTCTCATCATAAGGAAAAAATCTATAATTATGAGAGTTGATCGATGTTAAGTAGACTTGTGATCACTATACAATACACAGAAATATTAAATCATATTGTACACCTGACACTAATATGATAATGGCAATTATGTCTCAATAAAAATATTACATATGTATATATATACACATATATACACACATACATACATGTATATATACATAACCATATATATGTATGGTCACGATATAAAGAAAAACAGAAAATCATACGCACTTTTCTGTGTGTTCAAGGTGTACATACCTGAGCCCATATTAAAGGATCATATGTTTGCCAATAGGTATGAAAAGTCATCAAATTGTGCATAGATCTGGAGCCAGCAACTTAACTTTAAGAACATCATTGGAAGAAGTGCCTCTATGCTAGGAGATAAGGTCTGTTCTTTTTTGTTACTTTGGAAATAAGCACAAATACCTCCACCTGCTTCCTTCACTTCAGACATTAAGATTCATCCCCGCCCTCGCTGAAGTCCCCAGTCTGTTGTGTGGCTTGTGTCTTTGACTTCTACCTGTCGGCAGTTAGTTTCCACCTGTCCTGGTCACTGTCCTCTCATGGCACCATGTGACTTCTTGTCACTCTTTCTTTTACTTAAATAAAAACAAACAAAAAAGCAATAACTACACACTTTCTGTGAACCAAAAGCTTTTTTGCTGTTTGAGCCAAAAGCTTGCAAGCAGTTTTTCTGCATAAGCTCCCTGTAATCTTTTCAACACTTTTTAAAAGACTGATATCACTACACATTATAGGGATAAATTAACATGAACAAAAATTTAAGTAACTTGCCCAAAGTCATGCAGCAGGCAAATCATTCACATGCAAAAGATATGATACCTGAATCTTCACTCTTAACATTTCTGAAACTTGTCTGAAGTGATACATTCCTTGACACATAAGAAGCTTCAAGTAAAAGAAAAAAAAAAAAAAAAAAAAGAAAAAGAAAAAAAAAGAAAACAAAGTTGGGCTACAATGTTGGATGCTTAGTGATGTTATACAGTAATGAATTGTTGAAAACAAAATGTTGAATAACAGTTCGAATTATGGAGTGTTTGAAATGAAATATTATCTAGCAACTAAGACTGATATTGAATCAAAATATTTATTGGGCAGATTATGGTGTGGGTTTTCAAATATAAAAAAAGAAACTAGAAATAATTTGGTAAAAGGCGAAAGATTTATACGATCTGAAGAGAAACCAGAGTATATTGAAACTAGAAATAATTTGGGGAGGAATGATCCTATTTTCAACATATATATATGAAGCTCTATAATTGCATGAATATGTTAATACAATATTTTTAAAATACAATACGAAGGGTGATTTAACATCCTTTTTAATTTTTTTCTGCAGTTTTCAATGTTCCTACATTTATTACTTATAATAAATATAAACACATAACATCTACCTATAATTATTATATCAGAAAATGCCATAAACTAACATAATTTTTATATATACATTGTAATTGTTTCTTTTTCAGTAAAGTTCAGGAGCTCGGCGATAACAGGTATTCAATACCGTTTTTGTATTTCAAAAAGCAGTATAAAATACAATGAACTTGTGATGGGCATTTGGCACACGTATTACTGGGACACTGCTGTCTCCAAAACATTAGGAGTTAGAATAAACCCAAAAGAGAACATTCTACAGCATTCAGAGATTGTAAAAATAGTGGGCTTTTTGTTTTGTTTTGTTTTTGGGTAACAACAACCAAAAAAGTGTTACAAAAAAAAAAATCATTAATCCACAGCCTGCTCTCCATGGTACACTTTTAAGAATATATTAGACTAGAATAATTAAACAAAAATCAATAAATAACACTTAAAATAATGTAAACAGCCCTCAATTACTTCTAAATTAAGATGGCTCTGCTGTGTCAATACTGAAGGAAAATGTCAACATGACAGATTTCTTAGTATGTCTGCAGTGCTGTTTGCAGTCCACCGGGTCCCCATATAAAACATTAGTTTACTTTGTATTTGATTTTAGAGAAATAGAGTAATTTGCTTCACCTACATTTTTAAAAGCAAATCTATTAAAATCAAAGTCATCCTTTCTGCTTTGCTAATAAGGTTTGGGTTTGCTATCCAAAGGCTACCATTCAGTCCTAAAGGTTATCGACATGTTATCAGTCCCCTTAAATATACACTCTAACCCTAAAAATGAAAATAAATTGGAGGTAAATGGAGAGCATAATGTAGGTTCCTAGCAGTTCTAAAACCCCTCCCCTCAATATTCCTGATATCACACACCTGAACTCTTCCATGACCTCACTGCACTCCGCACATACACTTACACTTATAATGCCACGTAACCATACCTTGCACATGGGATATATTAGTTGAGATACAGCTACAGCTAACCTTAGAATGCCACTAAGTGACCATGAGAGAGGTACACTTCCAGCTCACTTAAGGTCCAGCCACTGTGTGGCTGGAAGGAGTAGGGAGTGGATTCTATTTCAGTAACTGATAGCATGTATTGTTCTTCAAATACTTTATAGGTTTTAGAAGATATGATCAAATCTTTGAAAAAATTAATGTTTATTTATTATTGAGAGACAGAAAGACAGAGCATGAGCAGGGGAGGGGCAGAGAGAAGAGAGACAGAATTCTAAGCAGGCTCCAGGCTCCGAGCTGTCAGCACAGAGGCTGACATGGGGTTCAAGCTCAAGAACTGCGAGATCATGACTTGAGCCAATGTCGGATGCTCAATTGACTAAGCCAACCAGGTGTCCCTCATACACTTTAGCTTAAGAATATATTCTGGGGATACTTGCACAATTTAACTATGAAGCTGATGTTATTAATTTATCATAACTTATAAACATTCAAACTTACACTTAGCATCTTCACTTAAGAGATCATTTTACCTGTTGCTTTGGCTTTAAATAGTGAGCTTCTTATTGGATTTTATGTTGGTGCTTTGTCATTGACAAGGTTGATGTCCAGTACTCAAGTGATATAAGACATACAGTTTTGTATAATCAAAATATCAATGACATTCACTGGAGTAAATGGAGGATTTTACACTCCACCGCAATAATGACTGTGACTTCCACTGTATTTTAGTCATGATCTGAAAAATGACTTGTGGTTAATAGAGAAATTTGAACTCTTTGGATTGATTTTAAAAATACATTTACATTTCAGCATTCACCACGGCCTTTCCTTCCTGATTCTCTGACCTGGGATTTCAGCTGCTTTTTTTGCTGCTTAGCAAATAATAAGGATGAGTTGTAAGAATGTCAGTAAATTCACAGTCAAGGGTAAAAAACTTGCTTTGTGGGGAAGGGCTAACTATATCAGTACCATGTCTGTCATCTTCTCCACCTCCCTGTGCTCTGAGTGAGTTCAAGTTTGTAAGGGGGTAGTATAGACAACTCTTATTTTCAAAAGACAGTTCTTCTCCTCTAATTGTCAGGCAATTGCCTTTACAAGAACTCATTTCTTAGGGTTCTGAGGCTAGACCATGACTGCAAATGCTGACTATTCCTTCTGCTGTTTGTATAATCTTGTACAAGTTACTTCATCCCCCTGGATTTTAGTTATTGTATCTATAAAATGAAAATAGTACTATCTCCCTCAAGGTGCACATTTAGGTGATAGGAGTTGATGCATATAAAATATTTAAAATAAGGCCTGGTATTAATAATTGCTTAATAGATGCCAAATTCTATGTTGATGATTATTAATAATTCTACATTTATAATTCTAGTTAATTTTGTTACTTAGTAGTCAATTAAGAAATCAATCGTAGTGGTCAGCTCAGCAGTCGATTAAAAGGCAAGAATACAGGGGTGCCTGGATGGCTCAGTAGGTTAAGCACTGACTCTTGATTTCGGCTCAGGTCATGATCCCATGGATGGTGAGTTTGAGTCTCATGTTAGGCTCTGTGCTGACAGCGTGGAGCCTGCTTGGGATTCTCTCTCTCCTTCTCTGTCTGCCTTTCCTCTTCTCTCTCACCACCTCAAAATAATAAACTTTAAAAAATATTAAGAAGGCAAGAACATAAGGGCCAATAGAAAAAATTCAGAACAACCTTGCTACATCTTATGTACAAAATAAAGTTGTTTGTAGTATCTTTTAAAAACATTCTTGTGAAAAAAAAATTGATTAAAACAGCATGAGAACCAAGAAAAGCTAACAGAAAGAGAGAGAGAGAGGATGTAATTGGGTTGCACTGTGTCTTTCTTAAAATCTGTGATAAGTATTTAAAATATTTAAAGAAATCTTACGTGTGTGTGTATATGGACATATACATGTACCTACATATATGTGTATATAGATGCAAATATTAAATATACATATGCATGGTATTAATATATATTATATAATGTATATATTATACACAGAGAAGAATATTATATATATATAATATATATAAAATTATGTAATTCATCTCTACATAGATGCATATATTATGGACACATACATATAGAGCTGCTATTATCCTTTATTATTTTTACTAACATTGCTACTTTGCAACCATAGATAATTATGAAACTAGTATAGCTGGCCAACACCAATTCTAGTAATTTCATCAGTCAAAAGAATGGAAAAGGTCAGCTAGGTCATGCTTTTTTGGAAAGTTCCCCATATGTTTATTTGGTATAGAAGTTCACATTTTCCTCTCCTCTTTCCTATTTATCAATTTTCAGATGTCTTTAATGTTTATTTATTTATTTTGAGAGAAAGAGAAAGCATGTACATAGGAGGAGCAGAGAGAGAGAGAGAGAGAGAGAGAGAGAGAGAGATAAAGAATCCCATGCAGGCTCCATTGTGTCAGCACAAAGCCCAACTCAGGGCTCAGTCTTAGGAACTGTGAGATCATGACCTGAGCTGAAATAAAAAGCCAGACACTTAGCAGATTGAGCCACCCAGGCTTCCCAATTTTCATATTCTTAATAGTTGCTTTAATATATTTTTACTATTATAAAAAGGGTGTTACTCATGGTGTTTCTCATGGTGTATGGTGTATGATCCTGTTAATATGCTATTGAATTCAGTTTCTAGTATTTCATTAAGGATTTTTGCATCCATGTTTAACTTTCTTTTCCTGTATTGTCTCTCTTGTATTGACATAAGTTGATGCTGGTTTCATAAAAATTTGGGGGGATGCAAAGATGGTTCAACATATGCAAATGAATCAATATGGTATGCTAAATTAGTGGGATGAAACTAAAAAACATGATAATTTACATACATGCAGACAAAGCATTTGATACATTTATATCTAACTACCATTACTATTACACTTCTATTTATGTAATACATACATGCATATCATCGTCAACATCATCAGACTAACTGTACTGGTCTGTCATTTCGACTGTCTTCCAAGTATTTCATGGGCTGAATATGTGATCGGGACACACTGCTTTCCTTTGAGTCTTTGTTATTCTCCTTCCTAATCATCTTTAAGTTCTCTAAAATCTAGCCTTAAATTTTTCTAATCAATGTACTCTAAATGATGAAAACAAAAAGAGTAGAAATCAGGAGGCCTGTGTTTCAATCCTGGTTCTTTGTTTTCCTATGTGTACAAATTCTGAAATTCTACTTCCTTCAACTTCCCTTTCATCAATGATTATGGACTATCTACTAAGTCCAGTGCTGGCTATCTGCTGACCATTCAGAGGTACATGGTGAATGAAACATATATCATACCTGCACTTAAAGAGTTTAAGATCTAGAGATGAATCTAGTTGTTAATACACAAATAAAACATTCTAATTTTTTAAGTTCTATAAAGACACACTAGAAGCTGCTATGAGGGGAGAGAAAAAGCAAGTCAAGCCACAAGAGACAAGGCTGGGAACGCATCCAGAGGCCGGACCATGCCGTTCAGTCTGTGCTGTGTATTTGGAATTTAATTTGAATGTACTTGGATGCTGCAGGATTTTACACCCTAGAATGATGGGACCAGATTTCTGTTTATAAAGGATCAGTCTGGCTGCCAGATAAGGAAGCATTTAGATGGTGCAAGAGAAGAAGTGGGATATCATATAGGAAGCTACAGAAGTATTTGAAATAAGAGATGATGGGAAAATAAATCAGAGATGAAATGATGAGCTCAGGACTGATGGGAGGCGCATGTTAGATGAGACACTGACAAGGACTCACTACGGACTGGGTATAGGGCAGCTGAGTGTAAAAGATGATCAGAACAATCCTCAGGCAGGTTGCGTGAACACCTGGGTGGGTGGAGGTGACATTACTCCAGGAAGGAATCTTATGGGGACCCGGGTAGGGGCGGGGTGATGCAAGGAGAGACACTTAGGGTTCAGTTCTCTATATGTTCATTTTGAGGTGACAGAAAAGCCCTCTGTAAAATATATGTTACATTTAAATTACCTCTAGGAGCGTGTGCTCTGAAAGAGGTTTCAGTTAGAAACACAAATTTCTAAATCATTACTATATACACCGTATATAAAAAGTCAGTTTCAGGGGCGCCTTGGTGGTTCAGTCATTGAGCATCCGACTTCAGCTCAGGTCGCGATCTCACGGTTCATGGATTCGAGCCCCGCATCAGGCTCTGTGCTGACAGCTAACTCAGGACCTGGAGCCTGCTTCAGATTCTGTGTCTCCCTCTCTCTGACCCTCCCCTGCTCAGGCTGTCTCCCTTTCTCTCTATAAATAAATAAATAAATTTAAACAAATAAATAAAACATTATAATAATGTTATAAAACAAATAAAACATTAAAAAAAATTTAAAAGTCAGTTTCAGGCACTTGGGTGGCTCAATGGGTTAGGCATCCAAGTCTTGGTTTTGGCTCAGGTTGTGATCTCACTGATCATCACTTCAAGCCCCGCATCAGGCTCCTCTCTCTCTGCACCACCCCCTTTTCTTTCAAAAAATAAACTAAAAAAAGAGTCAGTTTCCTCACCAGAAAATGAGGGTGGCATATTGTGTGGGAGTAAACATTTATTTATTTACACTCACGCACACAGACACAAACACACACATATGCTATTCAACTTGTATTTAGTAGAAGCAGAAAGAAAAGTATTTCTCCTAAAAGTTGTATACTTTCTTCTTTATATTCAACATAAGAAATGTGTTGCATATATAATCCTTATATCATGTGAAAATACATCACCTTTCTGGAATTATCTTTCCTTTCACAGCCACCCCATTACTTATAACTGGATAAGCTAGTCCCTCAAGCTCACTAAGTAGAAAGTTAACTTCCTGCACTATCAGTCAATCCCGTAGCTGCACATGACAGAATTTCTGTTTCACGGGAACAAAAACACAGTTCCAGTCCCCACTGGCTTTGAGTGACAGAATTTTGAAAGTAATTATCTGACACAGCAGAAGCCAAACAGTGCTCCATTTTTATTTTCCATTTCAAACTCCGAATGTGAATCAGATTCTCACAAGAAATGTGACAGAAACAGGAGGCAAAGAAATAGATTTCCTTACTCATTCATTTACACTCACTGAAGCAGTCAATACTCCGAAAAAATTAAGCGAGACGTTTCCCACTTCCCCACAGCTCTGGCTGCATCTTCACTGCGTGCTGTGGGGTCCCACCTCCCACTGCTTTGGGATGAATATTAAGGAATTTTAGATTTGTACACACACACATGCGCGCACACACATGCATGTGCGCGTGCACACACACACACACACACACACACACACACACACACACTTTTTGACCAGATATGACAGGTAAACAGTTGTATGCCAGGCATTGTTGGGCTTCTGGATTTTAGTTAACTGGAACCAAAGAAGTTTTCTGTGGCAGATTTTCTAGAAGTATTGTCCATGCGTAAGGCGAGCCGGATCATAGGTGCACGATAAGGTACAATATTTTAAATATCTACAAGAAGTATGACAACAGATATTAGAACAGACTTGCAGGTAATATACAAAACAACAACAACAACGAAACCCTATACCTGATGTGAACAAATCATTTTGTTCCATGGATATGAATCTACAATAAAAACTTTTCCTCTATTTCAACAGCAGGAAAGGTCACTGAGGAATCTATCTATAGGGTCACTTGTGAATATCAAGTTAAAAGCCTTATAAATTCCAATTACTCTACTGTTGTTTGAATGACATTTATAGCATGACATTCAAAACAAGAGATCATCTGCCCCCCTAAAGTCTGACTCTGGATAATCGATAAGTGATAATTACCATACTTCTTCAACTATTACAACTGCTCCACTTACCATGAATAAAATTCTATGACTCATAATTCTTCACCTGCCTTCCTACTTGTATTCTTCTCTTTTTTTCTAGAGGCAAAGCATACACCTTGGAGAAAGTAGTCAGTGCTCAGATAGTGATGTGGGCTGTTATTTGTGGTAAAATGATACCATGTGTTACCTACCTTAAGACAAGGACCAAAGTAGTTACTGATCATTAAAACTTTATCAACTTTAATTTTTTAAACCTTTTATTGATTGTGTGTGTGAGAGAGAGACAGAGAGAGAGTGAGAGAGAGACAGAGAGAGAAAGAGAGAGACAGAGAGAAAAAGAGGGGGAAGGGGAGAGAGAGAGAGAGAGACAGAAAGAGAGAGAAAGATAGAGAGAGATTGAGCCAGGGAGGAACAGAGAGAGAGGGAGAGAGAGAATCCCAAGCAGACTCCTCACTGTCAGTGCAGAGCCTGATGAGTGGCTTGAATTCAAGAACCAAACCATGAGATCATAACCTGAGCCCAAACCAAGAGCTGGACGCTTAACTGACTGAGCCACCCACAGCTCAACACCTTACTAACTTAAAAATAAGTATTATAAGTAAGTTATTAAACAAATTTAATGTAACAGGTTGTAGTCTGTTAAAGGGCATTTTAAGTAATTTTACCAATATTCTTGGGTCTATATCAAGAGCAAGTACTTACTGTCCCAGAGTTAGGTTGACCTTAAAATGCATCAACAAATGTGCACTCTCTTTTATTTTGGGGAAGCATGTGTGAAGCAGTTGTAAACCAGGTCTGTCAGGTTAACAAAAACAGAAGTATGGTTGACCTAGAAGACTTCTAGAATACAATCATTTTGGCTGTTTTTTTCTTAAATCCCCTTACACTTATTGATGGTTTTGTTGGTGTTACAAAGTGGAAAATAAAAACTTTTTAAGAGAAATTTAAGTTTAGAAGGACAAGGAACACAGACAGTTTGTGTGCAATGCAGCCTTAAGAAAGAGAGTAAAATAAATAAGAACCAGGGTCGTGGTGCTGTATCCTTGACAGTCAGGAGAGAGCCGGGAGGGAGGGAGGGATGGCTGGGATATTGTCTGGACAAATATGAAGGTCCACGGCAAAACATTTTGGAGACAAGAACTAGAGAACCTTCTATACACATACAAAGCAAGCACCTAAATAGGAAATACATTTGGAATTTAAAATATCCCCTATTTTCAATACGTTACAGGATCTTAAAGCTGGAAAAGTGGCCCAGGTTAAAATATTTATCTTCTTGGAAACCATTTGAATATTTATGTTTAAAGGAATCAAGTATTTTCGCTCAAAATTCAAATGGAATTATCAAGAGTCAGCCACAACCCAATGAACTCAATTTCATCTAAAATAGTGCTAGGAGTGGCAGTGCAACATGCAGTGGGATTAATTCGAACTAAACTAGATTTAACAACACATATTAATGGCATTTTTTTCTAAAAAAGGCATGCACGTAATATACTGGTAGAACCTCCTCCCCTCCACACATGCAAGGTAAATCGATAAATAAGGTGTTCACAGTAGTAAAGAAGGTATAGAAATGAATGAATGTATGAAATATATGCTAGACTTATTTTTTTTAAATTTTATTTATTTATTTTTCAGAGAGGGAGAGAGTGAGCACAGGAGAGAGAGAGAGAGTGAGAGAGAATATGAGAAACAGAATCCCAAGGAGGCTCCACCCTGTCAGAACAGAGACTGACGTAGGTCTTGATCTGATAAACTGTGAGATCATGACTTCATCTGATAAACTGTGAGATGACTTCATCTACAAAGAAGATGGCACAGACCCAATTTTCCCCTATTCTTGGCTCATAAGCACAATTATAAATACTGGAAAGGGGAAAGGGGCAATCATCAGTGAATACTAAAATGTGGTAAGAAGAGTGAGACTTTCTGTGACACGGGGTCTGAAGGATAGGACAGCAGCAGGGAGTCTTACATCCTTCTACCCAAAAGAAGAACGCCACCCAGAACAGTTTTGTTTTGTTTTGTATTTTTCCTGACTCCTAAACCTGGTAAGAAAATCCACTGAGTACACTGATTTCTCCCCTGGATCAAACAAAAGTCACTCTGATGTTATCAGATGAGCGACTAACTCTGAAAGGGGGTTTTTGGAAGTCCTTCCAAACAGCTAATGGATGCACTCTGCTTCCTCACAGAATGGAAAGCTCTCCTTTTCCACCAAGAGCTACTGAGACAGGTGAGCAGAGGTGCTGGAGAGACCCAACAACCTCTGGTCTACTCCAAGAAGCTTCTTTGACATAATGGTCTTTAGATTCCTCATCTCAGTCCAAGAACATCAGAGAAGCCAAAGGTCAGCAGTACAGGCATTCCACCAAGCCACCCCACTGCCAAGAGACCTTTAGCAGATGGGCCTAGGGAAAACTCATTTTGCCCTCATAGGTAGCACCATCTGAGATGAATGGGGACCCTGGTGACTCCATATAAACATAAAAAAAATATCACAAAGGCACTGAACATTTACTACCACTCGAGCTGTGGGCCATAAAAGTAGACCAAAACCCATTTTTTAAACCTAAATGGGTGGTGGTCTATTAAAAAAAGAACATTTAGGTAGGACTCAGAGCCTGTTATAATAAGAAGAAAAAAATGTCTAGATAATAATATAAAATAACTCACTACTACAGAACCAGGAATATCACAACTTGAATGATAAATGACAACCAACTGATACCAACGTCAAGATGAACAAATTGTTGGAAGTATCTGACAAAGATTTTAAAGGAGATTTTGTGTAAATGCTTCAGTAATAAATTACAAATTACCTTGAAACAAATGATAAAGATAATCTCAGCAAAGCAGTTATTAAACAGAGACAAAAGAAAATCATAGACTCGGGGCGCCTGGGTGGCTCAGTCGGTTAAGTGTCCAACTTCGGCTCAGGTCATGATCTCATGGTTCGTGGGTTCGAGCCCCACGTCGGGCTCTATGCTGACAGCTAGCTCAGAGCCTGGAGACTGCTTCTGATTTTGTGTCTCCCTCTCTGTCTGACCCTCCCCTGCTCACGCTGCCTCTTTCTCAGAAATAAATAAAACATTAAAAAAATAAAAAAAAAAGAAAATCATAGACTCAAAAAATGCAATACTAGGAAAAAAAATACTAAATTGGCTTAATAACAAAGTGGAAAAGACAGAGGTAGGATCATTTAACTTGAAGGCAGAATAATAAAACTCGCCCAACGCAATCCACCATATCAATAAGGTAAAAAAAAGAAAAAAATATGGTCATATCAATTAAACCCCTCATAAACTTAAAATTGGCACAGAAATAAAATGTGCACAGGATGTTTTATCAAATGTTTGTTAAAAACTGCAAAATGTTGACTCAAGAAATCAAAGAATAAGTAAAGGTATCATGTTCATGTTTTCCAGGGGTTAGAGTTGGTAGGAGGGTGAGGGGATAGGGCGGGGGCTGGAGGAAAAGCACTATAGTACAGAAGGCCAACATGATGGAGCCCTGTAGTACTGATTTTGTTGAGTAGGGTCAGTGTGGCAGTGGGGACACATAGAACTGCACAGATGATAACGTTTTCATAGAACTTAATACACACACATGCAAATAAATAATTACAAGGAGGCTTTGGGAAATCTGCTGGATTGTATCAGGCTCAATATCCTGGTTGTGACAATACACTATAGTTTTGCAACTTATTACCATCAGGAGGTAATAATTTGTGAGACTTTGTGAGACATCTCTCTGTATTATTTCTTACAAATACATGTGACACTACAACTATCTCATTAAAAATTTAAAGAGCATACTCAGTTGAGAAAAATAATGATGCATTCTCAGAACTTTAAAAATACTCATAGCAGATACGGATCTGTTGTTAACTGAGATGGGGGCAAGGGACATGAACAAAATGAGCCTCTGTTTACTAACATGGATAAATGAAGTTTATTTTGTCATCAAAAGTCATATGTTAAATCAAGTGCAGAAATATCTAGAGATCATATTTGTCTCCACATTTTTACCAGAATTGAGTATAAACAATGTTGGATACTAATTTCCACTTATTTCAAAAGTAACAGATATACGTCTTTTAAAGCTGAACTTTTCTTCTCATCTTTAATTACAGATATTAATTAAATTTTATAATTTGAATGTCTAAAGACATTATAAAGTACATATCATATGATAAAACATCCTAAGGAATTATGGGAAAAGAGTAGAATATAGAATCTTTACATAGCATATATAAACAACTATTTACTGGTATGAAAATGCATGAAAATACCTTCATCACTGCAGTGCTATGCCAGCCGACTTTTTTTTCTATTGTCTAAGATCTAACACATGGAAAACAATGAAATTAACATGTTAGTGGAAACCAGTAACTATGTAGTTGGTTTTGATAAAAATGCTACTGCCATACAGTATTTTTCCCAAGTTTATATAGCCCCAATATTTACCGCATGTAAAGTTTGCAAACTGTCTATAACTTTCAAGAAACATCGTAACACAATTCACATTGTCCTTTACGTAAGGTTCCCTAAAGTCTTTCTGCTCAAGATGGCAGTTTGACTACTAACGTTTTTTTCTTCTCCTTGAAGGCTCATTAAACTATAAAAATTACTTAAAAGACGTTAACACTATGCAAAGTACAGCTTGTAAGGTTTTCCTCAGACACAAAAGACATCTCAGTAGGTTCTTAAGATAAATTTCAAATGAAATAATGATGATTGATATATAAAGACAAAGGAAACTATATTCTTAAAAATGTGTGGTAGGAATTGGCTATACCTGTCTTGCATATTTCCTGAAAAGCTTAGGAGAAAGTACTATCAAGTATAATGGAGGATGGGGGTGAAATGTTCTAAATCATAAACGTTAATGAAAAACATATAGAAAAAGTACTTGATGTCTCCATGCAGAATACACCCCAGCCACACATAAATCTCTCCCAAAAATAGTGCATATTCCTGGAACACTGCAAGTAAAAAGTTTTAAGAGAAACATAAATTGAGATGTCTTGGAGAAAGAACTCTGAGAGCTAGTGATAAAAGTAGCCCAAACTCTGTCATGTATTTCAATGCCTTCCAAGGCCGAGAGTAGGATTTTCTGTAACCAAATCCTTAAAAAATGAGAAGTAATGGTAGCCTTTCTATAGTTGAAAAAGGAAGAAATAAAAAATGTCCATTTTACATATGTTAGAAAGACAACCAAAGAAAATATTTAAGAATGAATGAGAAGACAATGTGGGGAAAAGGTAAATAGAGTCAGGATTAGTAAGCCAGTAGAGCCTCACATAACACCGTGGGAAATGAAAATAAGTCCAGTAATGTTAACATAAAGGAGCTAAAATATTAGATTGATTTTTACCTGTAAAGAATGGCTGTGAGAAGGGAATGGCAAGGAAGAAGAGAAATAATAAGTTTATTAAAACTGTTTTCTTACTATGTGACATTTCTCGCTATGTGCATGTATTACATATTAAAAAATGAAAATCAACATAACAAAATAAAGGTGACATGAGAATATCTACGTAGAGAACAAATACTCGATCTCATTGAATCACATGTTTTTAAAAGAGGAAGAATAATTTCATTTAGAATTTTGAGCATTATTCAAGTGTATTCAAGACACTGAGCACATTAAGATGATCGTTATTTTATAGATGTCAGTTATTAAATCAAAGTAACAATTTCCAACACTATTAAAGATTTTTCTCATTTTGCTTAAGATACTTTTGTATATCATCAGTAAACTGAGCCTAAAAAACAGGGGTTCTAAATGATACTAATTTTAGATTATTTTGATAAATTTAAAATAAACTGATATCAGGGTTCTATTTTTCAGATTTCCTGATTTAATTAATCTGATGTGCAGTCTGGGTTTGATATTTTTTAAAACTTTTTACCTGATTCTGATATCCAAACAAAGTTGAAAACTCCAGCGGCGTAGTTTTACCTTATCAATTTCTGTGCCTAGTAATACATATCAGATCAAGGCTTTGTTTGCAACATATAACCTAAATGTAGCATATACTTATCTCCTTGTTCTTTTCTTTTTATTAAATGTTTTTTTTTTAATTTTTGACACACACACACACATACATACACACACACACACATATACACACACACACACACACACAGAGACATGAGTGAGGGAGGGGCTGATAGAGAGTGAGACACAGAACCCAAAAAAGGCTCCAGGCTCCAAGCTGTCAGCACAAGATCCCTAAGTGGGGCTCAAACTCATAAACTGTGAGATCATGACCTGAGCCAAAGTCAGCTGCTCAACCGACTGAGCCACCCAGGCCCCCCTACTCCTTTTCATTTTCAACATTTCTCACAGACATTAAGGAAAATGCAGCTGCAAAACACAGAATAGAAATAACTTTGATGCAAATTAAAAGCACTTCAGAAGGAGTCTTTGGTCTCCTATGGCTACATCGCACATTGACACTCTTCCCCAAGAAACATAAATATATGCTTAATGTTGTTTGTGCAGATAATTGATATGTAATTAAATATTACTTTACTATTCTCCATCTCAATGCTTATAAAAATAGGTATAAAACTGAAAACTCCTCATGGTCAATTTAATTCAATGGGACAGTAATAATGAGGTTCAAAGCACACAGGTAACACCGGCAAGCCTAGAAGGAGGAAGAAAACAGCATAAAGTCATAACGTAAGTCAGGTATAAGGAATATAATTCCAAGTAAAATACATAGAGGTATCTCTGGAACATTTCCTTTCTGCTTACTGTCCTCTTATTTTAATTAAGAGTAGTTTATATTACCTTGAATACTATAGACGTGTTTAATACTTCCCATAATTTTGATATAACAACACAAAGAACCCATGCATGCAAAGCAGCTAATGAACTGAACAAGCAATTACCAAGCAGACAAGATGTTCCAGAACAAGTTTATGAATCATTCCTTTTAGTTTATGCGCGTACGAGCACGCGCACATAAACACACACTCAAAAAATGTCAGTGGATATCATTGAAATGAGTTCAAAGAAGAAGGTGAGTGATCTCTTTTGTGAGGGTTTTCCTTAAAATAGAACGAATGATATTTATCTTGAAGACACAGTGCATAAAATAATGAAGTAAAACAAAATTCAAATATATTAAAATTTCCTATACAGTTTCCAACTATATAGGAAATTAACCTAAATGCTGGGCATGTGTGTATGCATTTGAGTGTGCAGGTGTGTGTTTTATGGACCCCTATCTTATTTCTGAAGAACTGATATCCCCATTGTGAGCTTTTGGGTAGAAGAGTCAATCCCTTTCAACTATGGAAACTTCAGGAGCCAGATTGCCTCTCCTCCTTGGGGCAGTCAGACTCCCAGCACATGACTGAGACTGAGCCAACACACGCTCTTACCCGGAGCTTTAAAACTTCCCCAAGTGACAAAAAGACCAAGGGGAAGATCAAATATTATTTGTCACCATGTTATCAAGAACACGGAGACAGTAGAAATGCAGATCGAGGGGTAGAAATATAAGTGGCAATGCTCTTCCTTGTCTCTGGGCATCAACTTGGCTGCATTTCTAGCCACTAAGCCTCCCTTGGTTCCTGCTTTCCTTCAGCACTGACTCACTAGCCTTTCTTGCCAATTCTTGTGATCTATCCATCATCCATCTGGAAAGTTACTTTTATCTATAAATTAGTCACACAGATTCTGTTGCAGTCAAGAAGGCTATTCCCGGGGCGCCTGGGTGGCTTAGTCAGTTAAGTGTCCGACTTTCGCTTAGGTCATGATCTCGCAGTTGGTGGGTTCGAGCCCCGCGTCAGGCTCTGTGCTGACTGCCAGCTCAGAGCCTGGAGCCTGTTTCAGTCTGTGACTCCCTCTCTCTCTGACCCTCCCCTGCTCATGCTGTCTCTCTCTCTCTCTCTCCTAGAAATAAATAAAACATTAAAAAAAAATAAAAAAAAAAAAAGAAGGCTATTCCCTAATCAGGACCTACCCACACCCCCATGTAGACAAGTAAATTGAACAATAACAATGTATGCTACTTGAAACCAAAGAAAAGGTAGACAGGTTTGGAGCCAGTTGGTTGAGTATCTGACTTCAGCTCAGGTCGTGATCACATGGTTCATGGGTTCCAGCCCCGCATCAGGGCTTTGTGCTGACAGCTCAGAGCATGGAGCCTGCTTCAGATTTCTGTGTCTCCCTCTCTCTCTGCCCCTCTCCCATTTGCACTTTGCCTCTCTCTCAAAAATAAATAAATATTTAAAAAATTAAAGAAAAGATAATCAGATTTGATCTTACCAGTCTTCATAACTTTTTTACATTATTAGAGTCAAGTTATTAGACTCACAGTATTTAATTTCACTCTCGATGCCAAAATTTTTGTGACTTTCACAGATTCATACTTTTGTATATTATTCACATATGAGACTAGGTTTCCTTTCTGATTAGTCTAAACTTGTACTGTTTAATATTGTAGCCAATGGCTTCAAGTAGCTATTTAAATTTAAATTAATAAAACGTAAAATTCTGTCCCTTAATGGCACTAGCCAGATTTAAAATGTTCAATAGTCACATGTGTCTAGCAGCTACCATAACGAACAGTGCAGATATAAAATATGATCAAAATTGCAGAAAGTTCTCTTGAACAGCATATGTCTAAACACATTATGATAATTCAATCTTTTTCATGATTAAATCAGAAATTCAGACTTCAGGTAATTGGCAGAGGTTGACTGTCATTAGTGCAGCAGGGCACTTGAACCACAGCTCAACAGAGTTCAAAACATGGGTGTATATCTTTTCCATTAAATGAACTGATCTTATTTTATGTTTTTATGTTTTGTTTTGTTTCTGTTTGTCAGTTAATCAGCATCGATTGTCTTCAACTAAGGGACCCTGACTGATACAGAAATTCACACTTCCAAATGGGAGGTTTTAAAAGACAGACCATAACACATGGAAGTCAAAAAGTATTGGGACACTTAAAACCATTGTATTAGGCTTGTAAGGAAGGGAATCTATTTTATAACAGAGCAAGAAAAAACTGAACTGTCGCCTGCAAATCTTGGGCCTTGGACTTGACATACTTTAGGAGCTTGCAGCTTTAGGGAACTGATTAGAATCCTAATCACATCATTTGTATTTCTGATTCTGCCTGTGCCTCAAGCCAGTTCTGCTCTTCAGATATGCAAACTAGTAAATTATTTCCCATTGTTAAACTAGTTTCACACGGTTTCCTTCAACAGCCAGCAGGAAATTACTAAGCAATACAAACATTGTGTCAATCCCTAAAGGAGATGAGGAGAGTTCAGAATGAGTAGCAGACTGAGGAATATGTAAAGTTTTACAGGTTGTGGACAATTAATGGAGAAAGGGCAACTCCTAAAAGGGCTAAAGAATATGAATAGGTCTTCTACAAATAAAGTAAGTAAATAATCCATAGATACACATTGATTTATAACCTTCTTCCTCTATGACAACTCAATCTTCTTGAATACAGGTCAATCCCTTAGATACAACTAAAGCTGTATTTAGTTGAATATGGGTCAACACCCCAGGTACAACTAAAACTGTTTGGGAGAAAATAACCTCATATGTTAAAAAAAAGTGAAAAATACAATTACTCTTTTTTCCATTTAGAAATGTTTTATAATTATCTGTTTTTTAACATTTCTATGTGGTATATTTGATCACATTGTACATGTACAAAAAGATGTACATATTCAAGTATACAGCTTGACAAGTCTGGGGTTGAGTACACATCTGTGAAACCATAACCACGATCTACCCCATAACAAAAGTTTCCTCCTCCCCTCTTTAATATAGTAGCAGTGGTAGTTCCGGTGGTGAGAACCCTAACATGAAATCTATCCACTTAACACAATTTTAAGTATACAACAGTGTTCTTTTATCCTCGCTCAAACTTCAGAATTCATTGCCCATGTCCTCAACCTTGAAACTGTCTCATTCCTTATCTACTGTGATTCTACTTCTGCTCTGTTGTCTCTGCTTTCTCTTTAGAATTTCATTTTCAAACCATTTATACAGATCTGGATTTTTCTTTCCTGTTAAAACTTCGTGTTCCGCAGAATTCCATGCTGAGCCCACAGTCCATGTAATTATCCCTAAATCTCTATACATGGCTTCAATCACCACTTAAATTCCACTGTCTACCATTTCTATTTTGAGCCTACATTCCTGGAGTGCACTTCTCTAGACCCGCCTACATGTGTGCCCACAAGGGACCCTGGACTTAGCCAGTTCAGGGTACCCTCGCTTCCAGACATGATTCTCAAGATTCTTTTACTCTTTAGCCCTTTGATATGAGACCCTTGTCAACTATCTTCAAATGGTTCTGCATCCCATTTCTCACTCTCAGTCAATGATCCGTCAATTCCACATCCTAAAAGTATGTTTGGTTGGGGTACCTGGGTGGCTCAGTTGGTTTAGCATGATTTCTGTTATTCTTGATTTTGGCTCAGGTCAGGATATCATGGTTTGTGGGTTTCAGCCCCTCATCAGGCTCTGGGCTAACAGAGCAGAGCCTGCTTCGGAGTCTCTCCCTCTCCCTTTCCCTCTGTCCTTCCCCTGCTTGTGCTCTCTATCTCTCTCTAACTAAAGAAATTAATTAATTAATTTAAAAAATCTCTCTCTCTAAATTAATTTAAAAATATTTCTTCTGAAATTTTTCTGTGATTACCAAATTCAAGTTTAGATTGAATAATGGTAAAATGTCTTCTCTGTCTCCAAACGTGGTCTCAAGATCTCATATCATTTCCCACCTGAAGGTCCTTCAACTCATTCCCAAATACCTCTGGAGAATCTCCTTGGACACTCCTGCCAGAACAGGTATCTGCGGCCCATCATGCTCTACAGTCTCATCCCTGCTCTTCTTCTCAACCTGCACTCTGCTCCAACTACCTGTTCTTCTATGTTTTTGAATGCTACTTCTTTACTTCAGATATGTCATTCCTAAAATTCCATTGTCACTCTTTGAACTGATATATTCTACTGGTCTCATTTCTATTAATAGCAAAAATATTAGTTCAAGCTCTTTCTCTTCTGAGCATCTAAATATTTCACTTCTCTTCTTGTACTACCATCCCCTGTGTTTAGCACTATTACTGCACCCTTAGCAATGTGATGTAATCATTTGTTCTTGAATTCGCTTCCACTTCATGAATTTCATGAATTACTGGGACTGCATCTTTCATTAGTACAATTTCCACATCTTGCAGATTGTATGGCTAGTTGTAATTTTTTATAACCATTGAACTCATGCTGAAGCAGTGACTTTTGAAGTGAAATACAATCCCTAGAATCATTTCATTCTTTTGCCTTACTAATGTCCATAATAAAACTCTGGTTGAAAGTTTGGATTTACCAAGATTAAACAATTATGTAGTAGAGAAATCAAGGCTATTTATCCAATATGACTTCCACCACTTATATATGCATTATGCATATGTTTCTAGTCCTCTCTGACTCCATAATACATTATACAATACAAGAACACATTTTCCCTTGAATCATTATGGAAAGGTAAGTAAGCTAACAATCCTCTCTCTCTCTCTCTCTCTCTCTCTCTATATATATATATATATATATATATAAATCTTATAATGAGTGCTTGATATTTTCTTGACAGATCTTAAAAACAAAAATAAAAACCTGGATGTATCTGAAGACCCTGAAGTTTCAACTTTAACATTAAATTCCTTTGCTATGTGAGGTCCAGTGCAATTTAGTGTTCAAAATCCATTGAATAAAAATCAATAAAATAATGAAACAGATATCCTGAGAATAATCTAATACCTATGTAGAAAGTTATTCATTTCCTTAGGGAAAATATATGTTGAAATAAATCAGACTATAATTAGTTAAGGAGTACTATCAGATTTTTAGAGTGCATATTTTTACCCTTTCATATTCTAGGAACATTTAGATTAATATCTACTTCTGCATGAAAATATTGAAGCATTGTAAAACTAATAATATTATTTATGTCCAGATGAGATATTAAGAAAATTGCCTAATCCAAATATTGTTTTTATATAAAGAAAACCCTGAGGCAAGAGATGACCAATAAAATGGCAGACAAAGCTAAGAAAGACATGTATCTTATTATAAGTTATTAAAATGATGTAAAAAATTAAAAGTTAAAGCTAAATACAGTGAAAGATAATTCCCTGGGGAGAAGGAAAGGAGAGAGAACTTAGTACTACAGACATCATTTCCAACTAGCAGCCAGCCTGATCCTTCTGGGGGAAATTAAACTGGATAAAAGTCCTGGATACCTAGAATTTAGTTTTTACATCTCCTACATATTAGAAATCATGACTTTCAGTCTCCTCAAGGTATAGAATTAGAATGAAGATATATGTAGAAAGCATGACCACTAAAAACAAAACAAAACAAAAAGCCCTCCAAAAAATGAAAATTAGAATATTTACCCACCAGTGTAAGAAAGTACAAGGAGATTCATGTTCTATTAGGAGTCCTTGGTTCTTTTAAAGTTCTGCAATAAAATGAAACCAAATCCTGCAACCCGGATGAAAGGTGTAAGGTTTATTCTTTTAGTGTTATTCATGTTCTCGTTGTTACCATTTTCATTAAATGTGTAGATAAGAAAATATACTTAAAATTTATATTCTTTCAGATTTATATAATCAACTAGTTGCCAGAAGACAAACAGATATATGGCTTTCCAATGAAATTTCTCAAGCCAAAATCCCTGTTCCTACTTATGCACACTATTAAGGAAAATTGAATATAAAATTTTAAAAGACATACTGGGGATCAAACCTCTATGATGGGTGGTGAATATGTAAAAGAAATAAGCAAATTAATCAAGCAGAAAAATAAACTAGGAAATCTGAACAAGATTGTTAAGTAAGTAGATTGTGATAATTAAAATACTAAGAGAAGAAACTGAGGGTCAAAATGAAGGGACAGGCCATTATATAAAAAGGAAAAATGGAACCAAACACAACTATAAATTTAAAAATGTATTCAATTCATGTGTAATTCAAAGAACATATTCAGCTTAGTTGGAGAGAGGATTAATATGCTAGAAATAAATTTGACAGAAATTATATCAAATAGAAATTTCAGAATGAAATAAAAATGAGGAAATCAAATATGCAAAGAAATAAAATATAATAATTCTATAATTACATATAAAATCCTCAATAAATATACAACTACTGATTCTACACAGTTGTGGGTTGAATTTGATGCCAACAAAATTCATATGTTGAAGATTGTTATTAGAAATAACAATACATATCATGGAATGAAATCATTACTTAAGGAAGTAAGTTGTCAGATTGTATAAACAAACTAAAACTTAACACCCATCTCTATGTGGATAACTAAAGTCACAAGTAGAATATTGTATAGTGATAGAATAGCATGGAAAACTATTCAAAAACATTTTGACCAAGAGAAATATGATATAAGGACGTTAATACAAGATCAATGCCTCAGTGTTGGTGTGGTGCACTGGATAATTCTTTGTTTTTAATGTGGGGGGGAGGGGTGGCTATGTTGTGTGCTACAAAATGTAGAGCAGCATCTCTGGCTTCTAAAAACCATGTGATAGTAGTAGCATCACATCCCTACTTGTCACAACCCCAAGCCAGGTCCACATTAAAACTTCCACGGATGGTTGACGGTTTTTCCTTTCTGGGCCCCCTTTCCAATTGACATGATAAATCCTCTTTATAATTGTATTGATATAAAGATTAATATAATACCACTTGAATAATATTTATTTTCATATTTTACTCTGATTTGCAAATACATTAAAACTAGGTCTTTTTAAAAATTTTTTTTAATGTTTTATTTATTTCTAGGAGACAGAGAGAGAGACAGTGTGAGCAGGGGAGGGTCAGAGAAAGAGGGAGTCACAGACTCTGAAACAGGCTCCAGGCTCTGAGCTGGCAGTCAGCACAGAGCCGGATGCGGGGCTCGAACCTACGAACCGCAAGATCATGACCTAAGCGAAAGTAGGACGCTTAACCGACTAAGCCACCCAGGCGCCCCTCTAGGCCTTTTAAGTATCATGAACCCAACTATGTAGGCAATTTAGTTCTGGTAAAAATTGTCTCTAGACATTACCAAAAGCTCTAGGGGATACAAATCAGCTCAGGGTTAGCACCACACACACACACACACACACACACACACACACACACACACACACACACACAAACACACACACGTGGATATTGATATATAAAGTTCATAATGTGGATAAATATCTATGTTGTGGCCGTAGCATATATATTATGGTCTTTAAAACTGTCAGTGTAGCATTAAAAATGTATTACTTAACTTAAACATTTTAAAATTATATTTAAATAAAATATCAGATATTTTCTAAAATGTAATTAACTTTAATGAGATCATATTTCTTTAGAAAAAGGTTTTGAATCTCCAAACTTAAATGAAGTATGTGCTAAATCAAAATCCTCTCTTACGCATTCAATTTCTTATAGAACTGGATCTAAATAGTTAAATTTCCATGATGACTATTGGAAAAGTTCCATATCCATCTAAAGCTGCATACCATAATTAATTTCACATGACATCATGTCATCACACTGTCATCTGTATAAAATTCAAATGTCATGTTTTGATACATGAAGTTTTCCATTTCAAGAAAGTTATGATAAAACATTCATAAAATTATCATCTTGACAATATTAGATGACAACAGGGACCTTTCTCTGCTGCACACTTAATATTTAATTCAGAGCTCATAATGACATTAAAGATATCACATATTCTTCCTTGAAGAGCTTGAAACTTCCCTATCGTTTTTACATGATTTATTCTCTCTTTAACCTCAAAATCATTTATTTAAATTGAAACTACAGTACTTCATATTAAAAGAGGTTACAAGGTTCTCTTTTCAAAAAAAAATATAGAATAATGACAGTAATAGTGATGATGAGAGAAGAATTTCATGCACTATACATTAGAAATTGATTTTCATTAAAGAACCAGATACCTTATAATTCCTTACTTGGCAATACTATAGCTAATCCCTTGAACAAGAAGAGGTCACAACCATTTTGAGCATCATTGCCCTCTATTACTTGAAAAGTTTTGCAAGGATGGTTTCTTAGCTCCTTTATTTTGCTAGAATTCTTTCCTTATCTTCTATGTGTGTGTTGTTTTTAATAAACCAATTTGAGAATACTTATCTATAGTCTATACCCATCATTCAAGATAGAATGCAGATAGGGAGGAGACAGAATGAAAGAATTTTGGTAACTACATCCTTAACAGATATAAGCAATAGTGTCTCCATGTTATGGATATTATCTAGAAAAATTCTAATAATTATAAGCAGATACACCATAAATGTAGGAAATGTAAGGTGGAGAACATATTTTGTTTGCGTATTCCAAAAAATGTTAAGTTTTTATTAGCCTTTATTATCAAAAGTATCTTCATTTTTAAGGATCAATAGATCTTTAAACCTAAACATAAAATTGCTAATATATTAAATATCTTAGCCTATAATGCACTGCTAGGTGAAAACACACAGTTTGGTCTCTTACTTCTTGTTTATGAGTTTTATTCCACTCTCTTTAGTTATTGAATAATGCAATGTAAAAAAAAATCCATTTACAGACATTCTGGAAAAACAGAACTTCCTTTTTTTCTTATATAAGAATGCTTGGCTAGCTAAAGGAGTAATCTTCTATAATGTCATTCAAGTTAAAATAAAATAGATTTATGGAGCAGAACATATAGCTAATCACAAGAAGTTACCATTGGAAATATATGGATTTCATGTATATGGATTAACAAACATTATTTGCAGTGGATATTTTTAGTTAAATTCTACCAGTTACATATGCTTAAATATTCCTAATATATACACACCTTGCAATTACAACCTGAATATCTAAGGATATAATCTATAGGGAAATATGATAGACATAAAACAACCAATATCAAGTGGCTAAGGAAAAAGAAATTCAGATATATTCAGAATTATAATTTCTGGCCTCTACCATAAACATTTCCACTTTGACATCATTTTTTTAATTCAAAAGTAATATTTTCTAATATATGTGATAAACGACAGATGTTAAGGCCTGAAGAATGTATTTTTATCTACTGTGACTAATTCTGAACACCAATATCCTCAAATATCAGAAGACTCTAAGTCAAATAAAATTACAGTTTTAGTCAAAAAATGCTAGGTATGTCTTTTCTTTCTTATTCTAGCCATTCTGACAGGTGTAATGAGATACTGCCTTAGATTTGTCAGAGTTGCTGGAATCAAAAAGGCAAGACATAGGAAGTGTTGGGAAGGATTTGGATAAAAGTGGGCCCTCCTGCACTGTTGGTGGGAATGCAAATTGGTGCAGCCACTGTGGAAAAAAGTATGGAAGATCTCAAAAAATTAAAAAAATAGAATACCGGGGTGCCTGGGTGGCTCAGTCAGCTAAGAATCCAGCTCTTGATTTCAGCTTAGGTCATAATCTCGTGGTTTTTGAGATTGAGCCCTGGGTCGATTTCTGTGCTGTCAGATTGGGATTCTCTCTCTCCCTCTGTCTCTCTCTGTCTCTCTCTCTCTCTCATTCTCTCCTCTCTCTCTCTCTCTCTCCACCACCACCCCTGTATCTGCCTCTCTCTTTTTCAAAATAAAAATAAACATTAATAAAAATAAAAATAGAATTACCATATGATCCTGTAATTGCATTACTGGGTATTTACCAAAAGAAAACAAAACATTAATTCAGAAACATATATGCACCCATATGTTTATTCAGCATGATTTACAATAGCCAGGATATAGAAGCAACTCAAGTGTCCACTGATGTGATAAATGGATAAAGATGATATGGTATGCGCACACACACATGCACACACACACACACACACACACACACACACACATACCATAAAATAACTAGGAATAAATCTAACCAAAGATATAAGAGATCTGTATGATGAAAACTATAGAAAACGTAAGAAGAAAATTGAAGAAGACACTAAGAAATGGAAAAACATTCCATGCTTATGGATTGGAAGAATAAATATTGTTAAAATGTCATTACTACTCAAAGCAATCTACACATTCAATGCAATCCCAATCAAAATTGCACCAGCATTCTTCTCAAAACTAGAACAAACTATCCTAAAACTTGTATGGAACCACAAAAGACCCGAATAGCCAAAGTAATATTGAAGAAGAAAACAAAGTAGGAGGCATTACGATATCAGACTTTTGCCTCTACTACAAAGCTATAATCATCAAGACAGTATGGTATTGGCACAAAAACAGACACATAGACCAATGGAATAGAGAACTCAGAATTGGACCCATAAATGTATGGTCAACTAATCTTTGACAAGGCAGGAAAGAGTATCCAATGGAATAAAGACAGCCTCTTAATAGATGGCGCTGGGAGAACTGGACAGCAACGTGCAGAAGAATGAAACTAGAGCACTTTCTCACACCATACACAAAAATAAACTCAAAATAGATAAAGGACCTGAATGTGAGACAGGAAACCATCAAAACCCTAGAGGAGAAAGTAGGAAACAACCTCCTTGACCTCCACCACAGCCATTTCTTAGTTGACACATCCCCAAAAGCAAGGGAATCAAGAGCAAAAATGAACTACTGGGACCTCATCAAGATAAAAAGCTTCTGCACGGCAAAGGAAACAATCAATGAAACTAATAGGCAACCTATGGAATGGGAAAAGATAGTTGCAAATGACATATCAGATAAAGGGCTAGTATCCAAAATCTATAAGGAACTCACCACACTCCACACCTGAAAAACAAATTCAGTGAAGAATAATTTCACTGAAAAATAATTCAGTGAAGAAATGGACAGAAGACATGAACAGACACTTTTCCAAAGAGGACATCCAGATGGCCAACAGACACATGAAACGATGCTCAGCATCCCACCTCATCAGGGAAATACAAATCAAAACCACACTGAGATACCACCTCACACCAGTCAGAGTGGCTAAAATGAGCAAATCAGAGAACTCTAGATGCTGGCGAGGATGTGGAGAAAGGGGCACCCTCCTACACTGTTGGTGGGAATGTAAACTAGTGCAGGCCTCTGGAAAACAGTGTGGAGGTTCCTCAAAAAATTAACAATAGAACTCCCCTATGACCCAGCAATAGCATTGCTAGGAATTTACCCAAGGGTTACAGGGATGCTGATGCATTGGGGCACATGTACCCCAATGTTCATAATAGCACTCTCAACAATAGCCAAAACATGGAAAGATCCTAAGTTTCCATCAACTGATGAATGGATCAAGAAGATGCGGTATATTTATCAATGGAATATTACATGGCAATGAGAAAGAATGAAATCTGGCCATGTGTAGCAACATGGATGGAACTTGAGGGTGTTATGCTGAGCGAAATAAGTCAGACAGAGAAGGACAGATACCGTATGTTTGCACTTATAGGTGGATTAGGAAGAACATAATGGAGGACCGTGGGGAAGAAGGGGAAAAATAGTTGGGGAGAGGGAAGGAGGCAAACCATGAGAGACTCTTGAATGCTGAGAACAAACTGAGTGTTGATGGGGGTGGGGAGGAGGGGAAGTGGGGTGATGGGCATGGAGGAGGGCACTTGTGGGGATGAGCACTGGGTGTTATATGGAAACCAACATGACAATATACTATTAAAAAAAAAGAGTAGTTTTGTCAGGGTGAGGGCTGAGTAATGCACAGAACTGTTGAATCGTTATACTTTACCCCTGAAACTAATATAACTATGTTAATTATATTTCAGCAAAGAAAATATTGGGATGGGGCGCCTGGGTGGCTCAGTTAGTTGGTTGAGCGTCCAACTTCAGCTCAGGTCACGATCTCACGGTTCGTGGGTTCCAGCCCCACGTCGGGCTCTGTGCTGACGGCTAGCTCAGAGCCTGGAGGCTGCTTCAGATTCTGTGTCTCCCTCTCCCTCTCTCTCTTATCCTCCCCTGCTCATGCTGTCTCTCTCTCTTTCTCTCTTTCTCTCTGTCTCTGTCTCTCTCTGTCTCAGAAATAAATAAAACATTTAACTTTTTTTTAAAAAAAGAAAACATTGGGAAAAAAACACAGAACAAAAAAATGCCAGAAATCACTACATTAAAATAATACATTTTTATAAAGTAGTAATTATAAACAAAGTCCATAGACAGATGGCAACTCTGAAGGAAAAAAAATATTAGTAACATATAATTGGCAAGAAATTATTGTGCCTATTATATAAAGAACTATTAGTATTGATAAGTTAATGAGCACAACAAAGAATATAAGATTAAGAAACATTAAGAGTCAGTAAAAAAGAAGAAAACAACTGTGTCTCCTTCAAATATGAAAAGATGATCAATTTAACTCATAATAAGGGAAATATGCATTAAAAGAATACAAAGATGCTATTTTAACCTATTATAATCACAAATTCCAAGTTTTACAATCCCATCTTATTGGTATTGGTGTAGAGAAATCATCACTTTTCTAAATCACGGTGAGAAAAGGGGAAAACAGAAGGGGACCTAGTGATATCTACCCAAATTAAAGATTTATTGTTGAATTAGAATCTCACTTTTGGAAATTTTTCCCACTGATAGGCTTATATGTATGTTAATGTGTGTAGACAACCATTATTATATAATTGCATGCAATAGCAACACAACAGCAACAACAGAAACAAAAACACCAGAGTTAGTAAACATTAAAATATTCATCAAATATATCGATAGGGGATTGGTGACCCAGTGAAAATGGTGAAGTTGAACTTTCAAATTTTTTTCATAAACACAGTGAGTAGTGAGAAAGATTTTTCTTTCAATAATTTGCAATAATGATCACAACCTTTAACATGGATATACAAGTTTATGGAACACTTTCTGTAAATTACCATTTCATCACTACAATAGGCATGGAGATAGATATGTATGTACAAAGATGAAATAGTCCCAGTTTCTCCTTCTAAAGCATGTGCACTATACTAGGTGAGGTGGACATCTTAACTAGGATCCCACAAACATTTCCTGCTCATGCTGTTAGTAAGTATTTTAGATTTTGTGAGCCTTACTTTCTCTGACCAACTCTTTTTTTTTTTTGTGGTTTTATTTATTTTATTTTATTTTATTTTTATTATTTGTTTTAACTTGAGTAATATTTTTTTTTTACAAACATTTTATTGTCAAGTTGGTTTCCATATAACACCCAGTGCTCATCCTCACAAGTGCCCCTCTCGGTGCCCATCCCCCCCCCCCCCCCACATCCATCAGTCCTTAGTTTTTGTCAGCATTCAAGAGTCTCTCATGGTTTGCCTCTCCCTCTTTCTGGCCAACTCTTAATACTACCACTTTTGCTTGTAAACAGCCATATACAATACATATATTCATAAGTGTAGCTATATTTAAAACAAACACATTAGGGACACCTGGGTGGCTCAGTCAGTTAAGCCTCACTCTTGATCTCAACTCAGGTTGTGATCTCGCAGTTCGTGGGTTCAAGTCCCACCTCAGATTCTGTGTTGTGTGCGGAGCCTGTTTTGGATCCTGCCTCCTTCTCTCTGCCCCTCCCCCACTTGTGGTTTATCTCTCTAAACAAACAAACGAACTCAAAAGCGCATTAGTCATGGAAACTGAAATTTGAATTTTGTACAATTTCCATGTCACAAAAATTATTCACTTATTTGTTTGTTTATTTGAGAGGGAGGAGTGAGAGAGAGAGATGGAGAGAGAGAGAAAGAGAGAGAATGAGGGGCAGAGTGAATGAGAGAGAGAATCTTAAGCAGGCTCCGTGACATAGAGCTTGACCCAGTATTCAACCTCACAATGCTGAGGTTGTGACTTGTGCTGAAATCAAATGTCAGAAGCTGGACCGAGTGAGCCACTCAGGCACACCTCACAAAAATAATTTTTGAAGTTTTTTTTCCAAAAATTTAAAAATGAAAACAAACAACCAAAACTTGCTTAGTATGCAGGGTCTAACAAAGTATGCACTGGCTCAATTTGGCACACAGACTATCATATAACTTACCCATGATCTAAACC
Source organism: Hyaena hyaena (assembly GCF_003009895.1). Lineage (NCBI taxonomy): Eukaryota > Metazoa > Chordata > Mammalia > Carnivora > Hyaenidae > Hyaena > Hyaena hyaena. The sequence continues at coordinate 312,882 of NW_024081471.1, read as the reverse complement.
ACAAATAAAACTTTATAGTTGAATTAGTAAAACAAATACCAAACAATATTTCCCAGTTTCACCTTAAAGAATAAAAGTACAGGAAATTAAAAGACTTTCCAATTGTAATACAGATAATAAGCAAAGAACCTGTAACTGAAATCTTTTACTAATTATTGATATCATGACGACACAGAATCTACTCCAATGACAGGTGTTTATGGATGGCATAAATTTTAGGATTTGTATGATATCTCATATAAGCTATATTCTCATTCATAAGGGGGTACAATCTGCAGTTTTCATGTAAACATCAAGTTTTTATATGCTTTTTATAAAGAAAAAACACTTTTGTTTTAAAACTATATTGATATTACTATATAAGTTGTTCTAGGAGAAAATGACTTACTTTCTAACCAGTGTGCTATATTTTTCTTACCCTAATCCTTCAATTATTTTTAAAATCTTTAAGTCTGTGAGATATATAAAGATCTTTAACAATTCCGGGGGATCAAATACATGAGATATATTCATGGTAGTTATGGTATCTGACCTTTCATTGCCATTACCATCAGAAAAAATATGGATTATTAATTATACATATATTATGTGTATGTATAATTACATGTATGTATTATGGTGTATATATATTATACATGTACACACACACACACACATATATATAAAGTTATATTATTTACCATTAGAAATAGTCTTTGGTCATGGTCTTAGCCACATATAAGCATCTCAGTACTGAGCAATAGATATTGACTACTGTCAACAAAATAAATGCCTTCATATTAATTCAATCATTGATTAATAAAATTATAGAAAATTATCATAAAAATATATCAGAAGTTGGTATATCAAAACACTTAGGAGTTTGAATCCTAATCAAATGTCCAATTAAAGTTGTTTTATAATGTAAAATATAACTGCAGTTATACAAAAGTATAATCAAGAGCTCAAGGATTATTTAAAATAAACTTATATAATACATCTATAAAAATACTATTTTAATACAAAAACTGCATTGCATGACTACTAATTATTTCTACTAACAAAACTCCTGTCATTTCTGTGGCAGAGAAGGTCTAAGTTCATAATTTCCATTTTTTGGAGGAGTTCCATTTTGTACTCTTAGTAATTGTAAGGATTCTATATTTTATTCCCAAGTGCTATGAAAATACATAGTTGGTTCCGTATAAATGTATTTGTAAATGTGAGATATAAATTCACTTCCTTAACAAATTAAAATGATGGGACAAATAACACTATTCTAACCACAGGTGGATTATTGAACTTTGCAGTCTTAAAAAAATCAGTTACATTTGTATTTTTGTAAGGACAAATGTAAGTATATGGAGACAGATGAGTGGAAAGATCTGTACAGTTAAGTTAGAATTTCTCATGAAGGAAGATTAGAATAGAATAGAAAGACCAAGTGAGGGGGTCAGGCCAGATAGGGCATTAGAGAACCACATCTTTGGGTATAACCATTTATATTTGTCCACCAATAATATAAAGAGTAGAATGGACACCAATTTCCACAGACCTTCCACAAGCTTGAATAGCTTCAACCTCTACCACCTCCTGATGGGTAACAAGCTCTCCACCATATGTTCACTGGCACCCAAGCCCAGAAAGAATGACTGAAATGGATCTACCTAACAAGGCTTCATCTTTTACTAAATGAGGTGATCCAAGAGGAAATGAAAGTCGTCTGATCTTTTCCTTTCCAGCAAATTTTGTTTTTCATGTTTTTCAGTTTGATCGACAACAAATATCCACCACAAAATATTTCTAATAATAAAAAATGTTTTCTTTTTAGGGTACTCCTAAAGGGGGGCATTTTTTTGTTTTTTTAATATTTTTCTTCTTCTCAAGGATAGTAAAGAAGCATAGAGAAGTATTCTGAAGTTCATAATAAAACTAAGTATTAAGTAATTACATATATATGTTGTATATATATATGTTTAAATTTAGAACATTTGTTTCCATTTACTTTGTGGAATACTTTGTAGAAATAAATAAATGATGAAGCTGAGTTGTTTCATCTCATTTTAATGTGCATATGAGAAAAGGATAGAACTATTTCAGATCTTTTCTTTTGTATCACTCCGACTCCTCAGCTCCTGCTGGCTGTGGAAATACAGCTGCACCCCAGTCCCTGTTGAACAAGGGGCGAAGCAGATGGTTTCGATCCTGCACTGCCTACACATTAGGGAAGCACTATGACTTGGATGCAGTAGTAATTTTTTTTTTTTAGTACTAACAGTGCTAAAGTGAAAATAAATAGTCAAACAGGGAGATGAAATTCACTGAGCCTGCAGTCATGGAGATTCTACTGCTGTGCTTACAGTCTTTCCAAGAGGTACTGAGTAAACCTCAGTGGCTGCTTCCAAGGATCAGTAATTCGTCAGAAGGTGTCTCTGCTTCTTACTCTATTCTCTACTCTGGAGCATGCATGACATGTGGGGAAGCTGTCCCCTCGTAGCGAACACACAATTTCCTAACGAGTTTGATTAAACATTAAATTGTCTTATATTTTCAAGAGAAAGGGAAGGTGGTCTAAAGTTATGATTATTTTATCAACTTCAGTCTTTTGGAGTTTTAACAAAACCTGTACATCCTGTTTATATTTAATCTATATTTAAAACATAGCAGCATTTTTATGAGAATTAATTTGGGGAACTGAAAACAAACAAACAAACAAACAAACCCTGTGCTTTCAAAAGATGATTTAGATTCAAATACAGTCTCTGTAACAATTAACAAAAATATATCAGATGCCATGAGATGGTGGGCTCTTTTTGCTTCATGTGCATAGCAAGAGATTGAAAAATGTAAATTATCAATGTACCAGTAAATGCTTTGTGAATTATAACATACCTTCATGATAATAAAGACAAAATTACTCAACTGTGTGTTCAATTAAGGATTTCTATTTTATACAAAATAATGTAAAGAGTCATATACTGGTGAAGAATATTCAGTCCAACATGTATGGACCAATGTTTAGGGAGATGTGACATGACTAGTACATTTCATTGTTTTCAATAATTATTTTGAACCATCCTATATCAGTAGTAATATTCTATAGCATGTTTCCCTCTACTTTCTACATCTTTTCAAATCCAACCCAACTCCACCGTCATCTTATCTCATAATGTCTTTGAATAGGAAACAAACAAACAAAAACTTACTTTTCCAACATATTGTGGATCTGGTCCCATATGTTCTTCTAAAACAAAGAACTGATTCCAAACCCATCCCCTTTTGGGACGATGGTGGACTTCGGTTTCACCTTCAATGTGTTTGGTCTGGTTTCTGGTCACCTTGATGGAGCTGTGGTGAGCAGTTCCATAACACCTCTGCACAAAACAGAGACACACTAGGACTGGACAGATACAAGATGTGCTCGTAACTTTCATTGTAAGATCGCTTTCCAGTTCACAGTCTTCTTTCTTTTCCTTGTCAGTTATAAATGCTTAGTGCGCATTCAAGAGAGAAGCCAAAGCATCTTTTGGAAGGACAGTCCAAAGTAAATTGTTTAGCGTGTCCATGATTTAACTGCCCATCAGGGAAAGGTCAGACTATATTTACATCCTGAAACACTTGGAGAATCAAAGCTGAAGTTGCCTGATTCCAAATCTTCACAGTAAGTGAGCACAGGCAACCATCTTCTACCTAATGGATAGAGAGAAAATTATATGTATTACAAAACATGGCAGCTTTAAGTATTTTCTCTGAATGCAAATTAAACTATTTTGTAGTTTAATGCTGTATGATGCTGATGTTCAAAGAATATATACAAATTCTTCTGGCACTACACACCAACAGGCATACACACAGTTATGTGTAAGCTTCTATACTGCATACATTTTTTTACACGGACCTTCTTATTTGTACTGTTAATTCTCAATATTTAAAAACAAATTAATATATACTATATGTATTTATTTGTAAATATATCTATTTTATATTAAAATAACAAACATTTGAATATTTGGGCATACATATATGCATATTTTTTATATTTATATATTTATATGTGTATTGAATCCTTTGAAACAACAGAAATGCAGTCCTAGGTAGTGAAGAAATGCTCAGAAACTGACCATAAGTATTTGCACATGTCCAATCCAATCTTTTACAACGTATTACCTGTTAGGCATTCCATACTACATGCAAATTTTGTTTGTTTTTGTGTTCATTTTGTTTTTGTTAAGTGTGACACAAAATCACAACACATAGATGGATTACCTGCTCCATGTGACTCACTGAACTTTACCAAAATACTCAGAATACTTTAGAATTAAAAAGTGTCATGGATCATTAAAGCGATCAGGTAGGTTCATTAAAGCAATCAAGTAGGTATGTACTTGAATTGCTTAGTTAGCACAATAGACAAAAATAGAGCAGGAAAGAAGGCTGGAAAAAAATATATGCAATTTAAAATCAGTCCATACATGGGGATCAGACTGACACAGCTGAATAAGAGTGAGAGAGCATCATTTGGCTGAATCATAGTTTCCTTGGATTTTAATTGTCCTGCAGATAATACTCTAGGGTGTGGTCGTTACATATAGGCAAGACAGATTTCAGGCTTGGGGATGACATTACTCACAACTCTAGCAGCTATGTAAAGAAAGGTGAAAGGAACAAAAGAATGATAGCAAAAAGAACAGGGAAAAATGCTTTGATTCTCAAATAAGAAATGTTGAGTACATGACCTTAGATTTTAGTACTTTGGGGGCAATAAAGCAAAACCTATAAAACATTTCCAGAAGAGAAAAGGTAGGATTCGGGAGAAACAAAGAAATTGACTCTGAAATTACTACTTTACAAAAACCATGAAATTGTGGAGCAAGTTTTGCTGTATTTTTATATGTATGTTTCAATATGTATTTGAGAGAAAGAATGAATTCAATATTATGGTTGTTCGATCAGAAATATATTAGATGAGTAACTTTCTCATTTCATAAAGCTGACCCCTGTATACCAACACAAACTGAAAGGTAGATGTGAATGAATTATAAGGTAGACGACTTGTCAATATAAAGATTTAAAAAATTGGGTATAAATAATTAGCCATAGCATAATTGCTTCACACAACTGAAGAAAATGTTAATATCAAGTAAGGAATGTAAAAAATCTCACATGAGATTCAGAATACAGTACCCTTCTCTATCAATATATCTTCCCATACATTTGGGTTAATGATAGTGCTTATTTACCAGTTGTTCACGAATTGTACAGGATTGGGACTAAGATTTCATTTTAATTACCTAGTGAATATAACTTAAATTTGGTAATATTTTATGAAAGCAAAGGTGAATTTTTCACTGATTTAAATTAAAATGACTCAAGAACTCTAACAGTTTAATACCATTGTAGCTCCAACATGGTAAGAACATGGGAAAGAAAGTTAAAAAAAAAAAAAAAAAGATTTTTCTTTCTTTTTTCCCCAACAACGTATTTATAGTACAAACATATAATTCAGATAATTTGTCCAAGTCACCATCATCTCATTTAACTAAAATTTGTGGCTTTGAATAATCGATTTTAGTTCTTTCCAGTCTAATAAATAATTAATGACTTAATTTCCAAGTCACAGATTTCAGAAAAGAAACTTTAGTCTTCTTAGAAGTCAAATTGATGAATATATAGAAGGTGTTATCTTAATAATTTCACACCATTTGGTGTGATTTCTAAATGAAATTAGCATCTTTTTATGCTAAGTTGTTTAACAAAGCATAATTCATGAGTGAAGGTGAAGAAAGTGGCTTTTGTAATGCATTATAGATATGTAGAATGAGTGTGTTCTTTATAATATGATCTAGTCTGGCATTAAAAATATATAAATGTATTTTAATCTATATATGTATCTGTAGAATCTTCACTATGATAATTATAAATTGATAAATAAAGCTCTGTGGAGTGAAAGAACAAATGTAAACATTACTATTATTCATTTGCAAGTATTCTCATTTCCTATGAGAAGACAGAACTCCAAGTATAAAAATCTGCTCTACTTCAAGAAATCCATCCCTGCATAGGCTAGAAAGAATTATAACACAAATAATAATAAAACATTGATTGAGACTAACACAGTAGAAATATGTTGCAAACATCTGCCATTTTTTAAGTAGGATTCAAATACCTTACCTACTCTCATGGAAGACTCCAGTATATGAATTCTGATAGAGACTTTTCACCTCTAAACACATAGGGACCTAATACTTTCTTCTTACAACCTTTTAGTTAAAATTTATACCAATGACACAGACATGTTAATTATATGTCCAAATGTCCTGCAACAAATGATGGATGAATGCAGAGACACTTGAAAAATGTTCACAGTGTTAGTGAGGTTCTCAAGGTCCAAATATAGTGGATGTGAGTCCAGAAGCCTTGTGGGAGAGTCCAGTGGCATGAATTTAAGAGTTATTTTATTTTAGCTAATCCATTTCAGTGATGAGTACTTGACATTGTTTCTTACTGTCTTACTTCTTTTGGATCCCACTTCCCAAACCAGATTCTTCAGCCCTCACCAGTTTTGATGGTTGAACAATACTTTTCCCAATACATTTATTTGCTGCTTTCCGTGACCAAAGTTGCCATCTGTTATTTGAAAACAAGAACTTTCTCTGATATAAAGCATTACTGTCACTCCAACAAACACTTTCCAAAGAATGCAGTAAATGCAATAATGTTTAATGTAGACCTCTCTCTGCTGTTCTGTGAGCTAAGTGAGAACAACACTGCTTCCGGAGTGTGGCCCCTTGCTTTGGTAATTACTCCCTCTTCCACAGTGGAGTTAATAACGGTGTGCTATGAGTCAAGAGACATGACCTCAAATGCTCACCTTGTAGAACACTGTCACATTTTGTAAGCATTTTTTTACTCTGAGCCTCACAGTTTTCATTTATGAATATTCTTAATGAATTCTCTTTGAGCATGTTCAGCTATATAATTATTTGAATTTATGATTTAATAACTATGTATTATTTACAAATTACTTTTCTTATTTACACTGATTTACTCATTTCACCCAAGGGTAAATAGCCATTTATAGCTCTTCAATGCATTCCTTCATTCCTGAAGGTAAGCATTCATTCAGAGAGCTCTGAGGAAACATAATTCTCAGAGAAATGGATTCTCACATTTATCCCAAATGTTAATGCTTGTAACTCGTGTCCTTGACTGAATATTTTTTTTTTTTTTACCATTGGTTCTTAACTTATAAACCTTGAACTCTAAAGAGGTCTAGAGAATGCCTTCTGTTTCCTTTCTTCTAAAAAGTAAAACTTTCTTTGTCCTTTTATTTTGAAAATGTCTTTGCAAAAACATACTAGACATTATTTCATGTATTCATCTTTCTAGTTTCCGTATGCGAGGTGTGACATGAAATATTTTATATATTCAAAAAAACCTAGATTTATAATTGTCACCAGGTTCTGAACTCTGACATTATATATAACTTGGTAGGAATTTATCTGACTTTGCATAGAGCAAGGCAAGCTTAAAAAGAAGCTGTCAAAGAAGATAAAGTACAATGGAAAGTCCATATTTTTTGGAATTACTTTCATGTGAGATATATAAAGACATCTTGCCTGGTGAAGTAAGTACATAGCAATGGGAACATGATGCTCAATACACATAAGATGGGCTTCCCAAGTATCAAACCTATAAACCCTTCAGATGAGAAAATTGTTCTTTGTGTCATCTTGGAAATAATGTAACTTAATATTTCCATGATGACTGATTGATTGATTCTAAAATGTATTTATTTTGAGAGAGAGAGAGAGAAAGAGAGAGAGGGAAAGGCAGAGGTGGGAAGGAAGGGAGAGAAAATCCCAAGCAGGCTCTGAACTGTCAGCATTGGAGCCCAACACTGGGCTGGATCCCACAAATCCTGAGAACATGACCTAAGCCAAAATCAAGAGTCCAAAGCCTAACCCACTGAGACACCCAGGAGCCCCAAGATTCATCATTCAAAGCTATCATACTATCAGGCAGATTTAAATTTAAGGGAATTCATATTATGTTTGATTTTCAGAGTTACTTATAAAAGGTGAAAGTTACAAATACTGAACAAGGGCCATTTTTCAAGAGTAATAAATATTTAATACTTATCAGTCTTTGTTTCTGTGTGCGTGCATGCGTGTGTGTGTGTGTGTGTGTGTGTGTGTATGTGTGTGTATTTAGCTTTAGGATGTTCTAAAATCTCAAGATAATCCTGTGGGTTGGTGATTACAGGCATAACTCCCATTGCTGGCAAGATGCATTCTCGGGTATCATGTATGATACTGCAGCTATGGTTTCCATCATTGTTGGATCCAATGATCAAAAATATTGGTACCATTCTCTCATTCTGGGTCTTGTTCAATTTCTAAAGACACTGACTTCTGAGTTTTTGCTTTACCTTCCTGCCTTTCACTCTCCATTGTTTCTATTTTCCATTAGTTTTTGTTTTTGTTTTCCTCTCTCTCTTTCTCTCTCAATTAGTAATTCATCTATTTAGGACTGTTACTCTTCTCAAACATTGTCTATGATTACTCTTGCTTACAGCCAAAATGCAAATACTCATAAACCACATACAATTGTGCAGGGCTTTACCTTTGTTTCAAGTTTTATCTCTAGATTGATTCCCAAATCAATATTTTCAATGTCAATCTGACTCAGGGCTCAAGGTTTAATAAACTGCATTTGCTTAAAGTAAGTGTGTGTGTGTGTGTGTGTGTGTGTGTGTGTGTATAAAATATATATATTAGATTATCTAATATATCTAATCTAATATACATAATAGATTATCTCAAAGTATGATTCACACTAAAATACAATATGTACATAAATCAGAAAGCAATAATTTTATGTATTATGTTTATCTGTTAGAATTATTAATACTGTAAATATAAATAATAATTATTAGTTTCATGTAGGCAGTTATGAAAACACTATGTTTACAGACAGGCTTTACTCCCTAACATGGCTGATTCCTCTCTCTTTGCCTTATAAGTCTTACTCTCCAAATTTTATTTAGTAATACCTATCCTCTGAGGTCGAGACTGAAGGACATTTCTCCACAAAGACTTCTTGTTTTGGAAAACAAGTCTCCTTGGGTCTCTTTTGTTTCTACACATCTTCTGAATGAGTGGCACTGACAGCATTGTTTGCTGTCATTTTTCTCATGGATACATGTACAGCAAACACCCTGGGAAGAAAGATAGACACTCCCACCCCTCCCTTTGGGGGCAGATAGCAGATTTGTTTTCTGACTGGATTACATCTTCCTTTAGGACAAAGATTGAAGAAGTGTGCCAGAAGAGTTAATATATGACTGAGGATTTCAGAATTTAGAGTTCCTTAGCCATGACCCATAGATAATGTGTGTATGGCATATACCTGGGCTGCTTCATGTTACCCTATGGGATGTGAGGAGCAAGAGGAACTCATACCACCAAGTGTGAAATGGGTAATAAAGTCTTGTCCTTGACCCTGAGTCTCATATCTTCTATCAGCATCTATGAAACTGTAGCAGCCTAATGTGTTAGACTGATGGTAGGGTAAAATCTCAAACCCTTCACTTGCAAGTCTGGATACCACAGTTCTATAGAATTGTGTGCTCCTCTAAATTACCAGAGCATGATATCATCCTGTCTTACTATGGCAGAGACCAGCATTCTAATTATGAATATAGGTCTTATTTAATTTTTCCTTTGTGTCAGTTCCTTTTTTTTTTTTTAGTTCTCATACCATGTCTATGTATTTGCCACTGCCTGTGAGATACTTCTCATAATGTAGCTAATACATAAATATTCTTGAATGAAGAAATAAATGAGAAATAGACAAACTAATTCAGAGTTTGTGTCACAAGAGTAGTATTGATATACCAAATTTCAAGTTAGAATATTTAACTGTTAAAATTTTTTACAGAAAACTTTTTAAAAGCATGCTTTGATTTGGTCAACATTATACTTTGTTTTTCACTTCAAATACTGTCACAATCAAAGACACAGATACAGGAAAAGAAAATTATACTGTATCAATAAAATTATGCTTTTTCATTTAGCTTCTTTTTACATAGGAAATTGAGGAAGCTATTCAAATATTGAGCCATATATGTATTAGTAAACTTTGCAATGTCATATACTATATGTCATTATAAGTAATATATTATTACTTATAGTTAAAAAATCCATGTATGAACATTCCTACTATGTTGACCTAGAATAAATAAATAAAAGGAAGTAAAGCATAGACTATTATTCACATTACAACTATTTATCTGTCTTAAGACAAACTATTATTGTTAGATTCATGAATATTTATATAATTTAAAAAATTTTTAAATTTATGTTGAGAGAGACAAAGAGAAACAAAGACATCATGATGACATCAGGGAGGGACAGAGAGAGAGAAGAGAGAGGGAGAGAAGGAGGGAGGGAGAGGGAGAGGGAGAGGGAGAGAGAGAGAATCCTAAGCAGGCTCCCCATATCAGCGCAGAGCCAGATGTGGGGCTCGAACTCACAAACTGTGAGATCATGACCCAAGCCAAAGTCAAGAATTGGATACTCAACCTATTGAGCCACATGGGTGCCCCTCTATGATGTTTTGTTTTTATATTTTGTGTATTCCTGAAATCACACACATTGGAGAAAGCATAATGCCCTGAAGATATATAAGAATGTAAGATGATACTCACAATTCTGCTCTATTTGACTACAATGGGTAATCTCATAAAATTACTTCCAATTCATGTGGCTGATTCTAGCCTTCATATATCTAGCTAACAGTACTCCAAAAGTTAGAAAACGAGGGGCGCCTGGGTGGCTTAGTCGGTTGGGCGTCCGACTTTCGCTTAGGTCATGATCTCGCGGTTCGTGGGTTCGAGCCCCGTGTCGGGCTCTGTGCTGACTGTCAGCGCAGAGACTGGAGCCTGTTTCAGAGTCTGTGTCTCCCTCTCTCTCTGACCCTCCCCTGCTCACGCTGTCTCTCTCTCTCTCTCCTAGAAATAAATAAAAAAATATTAAAAAAAAGTTAGAAAACGAATATAGGAGAAAATGGTGGTACCAAATGCAATGTTTTCTTACTTATCTACATATGTCAGAGTGACAAACAGGTATTTTGAATTTCTTCATGTCTTCTCAAATTATTTCTACCTATCACACTATTTTATGTTTATGTTCTTGTTATACACACACAAATACTATGTATATACACATGCACACATCATCTAAGATGATAGGTTTTCATGAAGTAAATTTCTAAAATGGTTATTCAGTTTTATTTGAAATATCAAAAAGCACTATTGGTGCAGACACCTAGGGGCCCAAATCACTATCTGGTTTCCATCTCTGGGCACCCCATACATCTTGCCAAGCATTAAGTCCCTGCACCCCACTCACCCAGGATAAACACTATTATTCCCTGGCCTCTGTTATGGCTTCATACGACCTCATCACTAAGTTCTACCCCATGGCATATAAGCATAGTTTTATCCCTTGACTTCCTAAGAAATTTCCTTAGATTATTGGCATGGGTTTTATCTACTCTTTCTCCTTCATCTTGCCACTTGAGTCCTGAATGTGGTGGTTACAGCTCCCTTTTGGACCCTGAGAATGAGGACGATAGCCTGGAGATAAGAGAAGCCATGCAATTTTATACCAGCAATCATTGTAGAGTAGGGCCTTCATATTAGTCCTGTGCTGCCTTCTTCTGAGCTCAGTTAATAGAGAAAATGTCAGTCTTTTGTGTTTGATACTCAGAGCTGAATTTAGCCCTGGTTTAACAACCATTGAACTTCAGTAGTATATTCTCTAGCCTTGGGATTTCAGGGCAGAGGCTGGGATGTGTGAAATAAAGTACAGGGGAAAGAAAAAAAAAAAAAAAAAAGGAAAGGGAAATCAGGGGACGGGGCAATGGCAAATGATGGATGGCACTCTATTCTAACTTCCAGAGGACTTACTTTTGGTGACAGATTTTTCTGCAACTTTTATCACAAACATTAAAATCTTGCTTTTCTCTTTTTCCTCTAACACAAGAAACTATATCTCATGCTGTATCTGCATCATTCATAGTGCACAGCACTAGGCCATGCAAATGGAAGGAGTGGCCCTTATCCAAGGTCTCCTTCAGCGCCTCTGCCTTTAAAGTCTGTCCTCTATCCGTATAGAATCTCAACTCTCTGCTTGAAATTGTCCCATGCCTTTATATCATCTCCAGGATAGAATCCAAACACTTTCAGATGAAATTCGTGGCTTTTCAATATCTGGTGCCTTCCCACTTTCCCTCTCATCCTCAGCGTCTGCCCAGAAAACACCTACTCGTATTGGCCATGCTGTCTCCCGATGATGCTGTGTTCTTGCTAGTCTTTGTGACTTTGTGCAAGCGGTTTCTTCTAAATGAAAACCCCATTTCTCTGTTGTAATGATCGGTGAATCACTAGCCCCCAAGTGAGTCTTGGAGCCTAGTCCCTCTGTTCCAAAGCTCCCCTGTTCTCTTTATTGTCATGAAGAAATTCAGAATAATCCACCTCAAAATAAGCCACTCTAGCATACAGATTACTTTAAGTTAAAGTCACTGGGAAAGGACCAAATGCAAAAAGCATTCTAATCTTCCAAAAAGCAGGAGATAACGTCTCCATTTGAAAGAAGTCCTTCCTATAGCAGAAGGCAGCAAACATTCTCAGCATGAAGGATGGGAAGGTTAAGACAAATCTGTAAAAACAAGCCTTCCTAAATTTACTCTTATCATTCTAGTCACATCCCTCTACCCAATTAATTAAGTAGCCAAGCCCAAATTGTCACAATTTACTACTCTTGGTCCAACTCAGGAAATAAGGGTCTGGCTCTAACAGCTTTTTTTTTTTCTTTCCTTATATAGGCTCCTAAAAACCTATATGAAGCAAGTTTATATTCTTTCCTCTTGTTAATATTTCTTTTTACAGGAGTAACAGACAAGAACCTGAAAGCTATTTTTTTCTACCCGATTACATTTGTCACATGACTTATGCATTTATGTGTCTTCCAAAGTAGACCATAATCTCCAGCCAGATTTTGACTTTAATATATGTGACCTTATTGATTAGTGTAGTCTGACCCTTACAATCAAGACTCTGTTAAGTGAACAAATAAAACCAGAGTGGGCAGCCATCAGTTGAGTGATTCACTGAGTTGTGTTGTAACACCAGCCAAGTTTTCTCGTAAGTAAAATATACATAATAACTTCATAGGTCTCTGTAAGAATTAATCAGAGTTATGGTCAAAGTCAAGAGTACCTGAATGACTCAAAGTCCAGTGACACTTTTGAGAAAATAAAAATTAAAGTATTTCTTAAAGTAAGAGTGGCATTGTCTTTATGTGAACTATGTTACATGCATTATTTTGAAGTTTTATTGGATTATTTCCTATGAACTCGACAAAAGAAAATATTTTTATTTTAATTTGGACTTTATGTTTCTTGGAAAAAATAAAAATAAACATTATTAAAATACAGAGTTTCTATATAATGACTTGATAATGAATATTTAATACTTGTATGTATTTTCTTAGAGCTGTGGCTAACTCTGATATTAATTGTATATCTATATTAGAAATATTTCTAATACAAGTTTTGAAAAAGTTTTTAGGGTACTTGGGTAGCTCAGTTGTTTAGCATCTGACTCTTGGTTTCAGCTCAGGTCATAATCTCATGTTTTGTGAGTTCTAGCCCAGCAGTGGGCTCCATTCTGACAGGGCAGAACCTGCTTGGGATTCTCTCTTTCTCATTCTCTCTTTGCCCTTTCCCCGCTCATACTCAATCACTCTCTCTCACAAAATAAATAAATAAACTAAAAAAGAAACCACATTTTAAAAACTACTTGAGTGTCCCAAATTGAAGGAAACTCGAAATGATACTCAGTGGCGGATATAATACATCTACAAAAAAAATTGACAGACTTAGCTTTTCTGCAGCAATAAGCATTATTTAATTTTTTTTTTTTTTTTTTTTTTAGAAAGAGAGTTAGAGAAAGAGTGCAAGGGACAGAGAAAGAGGTAGAAAGAGAGAATCCCAAGTAGGCTCCATACTGTCAGCAAGAAGCCTGACATAAGGCTCAAAATCATGAACCACAATATCATGACCTGAGTTGAAGCTGAAATCATGAGTCAGATTGCCTAACTGACTGAACTACCCAGGTGCTGAATCTTTTTTTTTCTTTTGCGATTAATCAGTTATCAAGTAAAATGTCTTAACTTTATTACAAAAAGCAAGGATATGACTCTCTCTCTTTTGGGATATTTCAGTTTCCTTAACTTATACTGAAGTTTGTTGGCCTAATTAAAATTTAACATTGAATATCATAACTCTTATTTGTATGAAAATTGTTAAAATTTTTTATGCCATATAGATACTGAAGTTTTATGTAAACTACTGAGTCAAACCATCTTTGAATTTAATATTGTGTTAGAACATTCCTTAGAAATTATAAATCTATAAGGAGCCATAGTATTGTTTAACACTAAGCACTGCACTTGTGAATTTTAATGAATGAGAAATTTTGATAAAATGTCCTAAACAGAAAAAGACTTGTGTAGTGTTTTTATAAATGCACATAAAATACTATGTTCAAGTTGTCTGACATTTGATAGAACTTTATATTTCTATTCAAATTCATGCTTCACAATTACAATCATGCTCTTACCAATACAGCTGCTCTTAAAGCAGATTGTAAGCTTGTGAGATCTACGTGGCCACACATTAGTGCTAAGAATATCCCATTACATGCTTTCTACATGATGAAGACAAATAGATATGTGCACTGCTGTCAACGCTGCTTCATGATCTCCAACCTAGAATGGTTATCAGTGTTTTGTTGTTGTTTTATCCTATTGCATCACATGTTATCTGTACAATTTTTCTAAATTTCTTTTATTTTTTTTTAATGTTTATTCTTTCTTGATTGAGAGAGAGAGAGAGAGCATGAGCAGACGAGGGGCAGAGAGAGAGGGAGACACAGAATCCGAAGTAGGCTCCAGACTCTGAGCTGTCAGCACAGAGCCCAATATGGGGCCTGAACTCACAGACCTTGAGATCGTGACCTGAGCTAAAGTGGGAGGCTTAACCAACTGAGCCACCCAGGTGCCCTACATTTTTCTAATTATAGCATATCTGTCAAATTTTCATATACTATACCTAACATGACCAAGGAGACATTTTATCATGTTATAGCCTCATAGAACTCTCTGCTCTTTATGCACAATAATTATGGTAGTTTGAACACACTGTGCTTGTCCACACCACACCACATGCTCTGCATCTCCTGAAATGTCTTTCACAGATTTGGCCCTTGAAAATTTTATACTCATCTCTCAGACACTAGTACCATTCCTTCCTTGCAATCACTAGCACTCTACATGGGTTAGGCAGTTCTCTGAACCCATAGTGCACTGTAAACAGAGTTTATTTTGCAGCATAAACTTTTGTCATATATTCCATTTTCTCAAAGTAGACCGTGAATTTAATGAGAACAGGATGGATATCCATGGTCATTTCTCAAATGCCTGGAGTAGCAAAATGGGCATGAAAAGATAACTGCCCTTTGAATTAATTTCTGAATCCTCTAATAACATGAACTTAATCTAATAAATAGTAAGATAATATCCTAAAGGGTCTAAAATACAACCAAAACCTTTAGTGAAAATTGAATTTTGATATGGTTTAATGACTTATAACATTCAGTGGTGCTAGTATAAATTTTTTAATGTTTATTTACTTTGAAGAGAGAGATACAGAGTGTGATCAAGAGTGGAACAGAGAAAGAGGGAGACACGGACTTTGAAGTGGGCTCCAGGTTCCGAGCTGTCAGCACAGACCCCTGTTCAGGGCTCAAGGTCACAAACTGTGATATCATGACTTGAGTCTAAGTCAGATCCTTAACCAACTGAGCCACCCATGTGCCCCAGTAATGATGCTAGTATAAACCAAACTATTGAAGATCCAACACTGTAGGCAAATTGGCTATCTCTCTGTCATATATTCAATAAAGATTATTTATCAAATTCTACTACATGGAAAATACTGTAGCATGGTTTTGCAGGATACAAATTAAAAAAAAAAACAAAAAACAGAAATAGAAAGGAACCCACAGGTTAAGCATACAGTAAGAGAAATGAAACATATACAAATAAGAATCAATAGTGTTATAAAAAATATATATGTTGCATTAGAACATGTAATTTTATTCTCATATTCTTTATTTTTTTATCTCCACAGAAATACTGTCAGGTAACTGGAGAGGGATAATATGATAAGAAATGAATGAATAACATGCAAAAAGAGTGGCAATGAGAAATAACATTCTCTTTACTTGAAAGAGCTAAGAAAATTTTACATGAAAATACCATTTAGTGTGGTGTTCATGGGTTTCACTTAAAGATTTTGATTTCAAATACCGTTAAGTTCATTTAGTCTTTTTTGGCATTCATTAGAGATTTCCTGAAATTCTATTACAGATCAGTCACTATTCTGATGATGGAGATTACTGATTAAACAATGAATTTTCTTGTTATATTATGTTAGAGTGGACTGACAGAGTAAACAAATACACAATATTTTTTTTAGGTGAAAATATATAGTATGGCAGGAAAACAAAATGAAAAACAACAGAGTGTTTTAGAGGGGATTGAATTTAGAGAACTTTAAAATGTGCAGTCAGAAGGAAGGCCTCTCCTGTGGGCCAGGTATTTGAGTAGAGACCTGAATCATAAAATGTCAAACACAAAGATGTGAGGGAAAATCATTACAGACAGAAAACAGTGGATACCAAGGTCCTTAGTCAAAACGATCTTATCATGAACAAGAAGGTGAAACCCAGCTGTGCTCAAAGGTAGTAGAACCCAGATTGGAGATGGCTTAGCTGTGGCATCAGAGATGCTAGGGGTAAGAACACCAAGGGGCTTTGAGAATATTTTGGTTTTGTTTGTTTGTTTTTCTGTTTGTTTTTAGATTTCTGAGGCAGTGTTGCTCTACGGCTAAGAATATGCGGTTTTATTATTATAAAAAATACATACACGTGATTTTCCTTTTAACAAATTTTAACTGTAAAGTAAAATGTTGGTCACTATAAGTACAATGTTGTATGGCAGAATTCTAGAATCCAGTCATATAAGTCATCTTGCACAACTGAAAGTTTATACCCATTAAAGAGCAATTCTCCATTTCTGTGTCCCCATTTTGTTTTCTCTTTCATGAGTTTGAATACTTTAGATACCTGATATAATTGGATCCTGGGTGCTTGTCCTCCTGTGACAGGCTTATTTCACTCAGCATATGACCTTAATATTCACCATGTTGTAGCATATAAAAGGATTTCCTTCTTTCTTATGGAAGAATGATATTCCAGTGTGTGTGTGTGTGTGTGTGTGTGTGTGTGTGTGTGTTCCCTACATCATCTTTATCCACACATATATGAATGGACTTTTAAGTTGTTTCCACCTCTTTGCTAGTGTGCATAATGCTGCAATGAACATCAAGTGCAGATATGCCTTCAAGGGCCTGTTTCCATTTCCTTTGGAAATATACTAAGATGTGAGATTGCTGGTCACATGGTAGTTCTATGTTGATATTTTGGAACTTCCATACTCCTGTCCATAGTGGCTTTACCCTTTTATATTCCCACTAGTGGTACATACGATATTTCCTTTTCCATGTCTTTGCCAACACTTTTTATTTCTTGTTTTTTTAGTCAGAGCCATTCTAGGGGCACCTGTGTGGCTCAGTCAGTTTAGTGTCTGACTTCAGCTTAGGTCATGAGTTCACCATCTATGAGTTCAAGCCCTGTGCCAGGCTGTTTGCTGACAGCTCAAAGCCTGGAGCCTCCTTTGGATTCTGTGTCTCCTTCTCACTCTGTCCCTCCCCCACTTATGCTCTGTCCCTTTAAAAAAAACATTAATTAAAAAAATAATACCCATTCTAATAAGTATAAGATAATATTTCATTGTGGTTTTGATCTGCTTTTCCCTGATAAGTGGTGTTGAGCACATTTTCATGGATCCGTTGGCCATCTGTATGTCTTCTTTGGAAATGTATCTATTAACTATTCTAATCCTCTGACCATTTTCAATCTATTTCTTTGTTTTGCTAGATTTTTTTTACTTTTTTAACTTTATTTTTGAGAGAGAGAGAGGGAGAGGGAAAGAGAGAGCAAGCGAACAGGGAAGGGGAAGAGAGAGAAGAAGACACAGAATCAGAAGCAGGCCCCAGGCTCTGAGTGGCCACCTCAATACCTGACGCAGGGCTGAACTCATGAGCCATGAGATCATGAACCGAGCCGAAGGATGCTTAACGACTGAGCCATCCAGGTGTCCCTTGTTTTGCTAGACTTAAATGAATTATTTATACATTTTGAATATTAATTCCTTATCAGCTATATGATTTGCAAATATCTTTTTACCATTCTATTTGTGTCTTTTCATTTTGTTGAAGGTTTCCTTCGCTGGACTGAAATATTTTAGTTTAATGTAGCCCTATTTATGTTTGCTTTTATTGCCTTGGCTCCCGGTATCAAATTCAATAAATTATTATCAAGATCAATGCCAAGGTGCTTACTACCTGTGTTTTCTTCTTGGAGTTTTGTAGGCTGGGGTCTTACATGTAAGTATTTCATCCATTTTGAGTTGTTTTGTGTATGCTGTAAGACAATGGTCTAATTATTATTCTTTTGCATGTGTATTGAAGGAAAAATCTCTTCACCATTGTGTATTCTTGGCATTTGTGATATTTGTTGAGTTTATTTATGGGCTTTTGATTCCATTAATTTAAGTGTCTGTTTTTATCCAAGTAATGTGCTGTTTTTATTAGTATCGGTTTGTAATATGTTTTGAAATCAGGAAATGTGATGCCTTTAGCTTTGTTCTTTCTCAAGATTGTTTGGTTTTTAAGTTTTTTGTTTTCTTTTGGTTCCATATGAATATGATTTTTGTCTTTATGCAAATGTTACTGGGATTTTGCTAAGGGTTGCTTGCACTAAGTCTGTAGATGATTTTGGGTGCTATGGTCATTTTAATAATATTCAGTCTTCCAATGAATGAGCATGGCATGTCTTTCCAATTTGTGTTTTTAATTTCTTTCACCAGTATTCTGTAGTTTTCGGTGTACAAATTTTATCTCCTTGATTAAGTTTATTCCTGCATTATCATTTTTGATGCTATTGTAAATGGATTTGATTGTTTTCTTAATTTCCTTTCTAGACTGTTGTCAGTGCCTGATAATGTAACTAATTTGTGTATGTTGATTTTATATCTTGCAGTTTGTTGAATTTGTTTAGCAGTCCTAAGTGTCTGTGTATGGGGGGATCTGTAGGTTTTACTATACATAAGATCATGTAAGCTGTGATTAGATATAATCTTATTTTCCCTTTATAATTTGGTTACTTTTTTTTTCTATTATTTTTTTTTATTTTTTTTTTTTAATTTATTTCTAGGAGAGAGAGAGAGACAGCATGAGCAGGGAGGGTCAGAGAGAGAGGGAGTCACAGACTGAAACAGGCTCCAGGCTCTGAGCTGGCAGTCAGCACAGNAGAGAGAGAGGGAGTCACAGACTGAAACAGGCTCCAGGCTCTGAGCTGGCAGTCAGCACAGAGCCCGACGCGGGGCCCGAACCCACGAACCGCTAGCTCATGACCTAAGCGAAAGTCGGACGCTTAATCGACTAAGCCACCCAGGCGCCCCTATTTCTATTATCTTGACTAGTTGCTCTGATCAAGATGGTGTGTTACGTAGAAGTGATAAGAGTGGGCATTACTTCTGGGCCCTGAGAGCACTCTGAGACAGAAGAGTCAGAGGCCCAACATTGGGCATTGCCCAAAAAATTATGGGAATGTTGGACATATTGCCCATTCTTTTCTGTCTTTCCCCAGGGAGAGGTTGAATGCTTAGAGCTTCCTCCCAATTCCATGGTACTGTTCCAGGAGTAGAGATTATGGTGAGAAAGTTATACAAATCTTCCTACTACTTTTAATGTACTTGGTTTTATACTTGCCTGAGGGGCAGAAGCATCATAACTGGATTTTGGATTTCTCATAATAGGAATTTGCCTATGTCTTTGTATGATTGTTGAATGAATGTCTTCATGTGAAGTAGGGTCTGGAACTTCCTATCCTGCCATCTTACTGACATCGCTCAGGACATTTAATTTTGTATGAAGTGAAATGAATAGACACTGGAGAGTTTTGAGGAGTGTATAACATAAACTGAATTAAAAGAACACTCTAATATCCATGGAAAGAATGGAACATTAGGGAACAATAAGACTAAATGAAGAATGGGTTTCAACACTATTTCAGAAGTGCAGGTGAGAGACAATGGTAGCTAAATATAAGGCACTACCATAGTTAGGAGAAAGATAGCTAGTATATATATAGCTATAGCTACACACACACACACACACACACACACACACACACACACACACACCAAGACTATGTGTTAGAGTTGATGATGTTTGCATTGCAAGGCAGAAAATTTAATAAGAATCATGAGAGGTAAAGAGTAACAGGGCAAGAATGTAGAGCTCTATTTTCAGTTAGTAAATGTGTGCTACCTGTAAGGTATCTGAAATGACATGTTGAGTGAACAGTCACCTAAACTAGTTTAGAGTTCAGTGGAGAAGTCAGGGAAAAAGCTATTAGCATGAGAGCCAGCAGGATACTGAAGTAACTTAAAACCATTGGCTAATAAGGTCATGTTGGAAGAGACTTAAGTAGGAAAGAGTATAGGGCATATGGATCAGTATTGGGCATTCAGTAGTTAGAATTAAAAGTAAAGGATGAGGAGCCTGTAAAAGAAACTGAGACAACATGTGGTTTGGTGGTAGTGGTAGAGGCAGGGAGCTGATGGGGTATCATAGAAGCCTAATGAATAAGTATTTTGGAAGGGAGAGGATTGCACAAGCACTTAAATCAATGTATTTATTGATAAAAGACCCAGATACCACCAACCTACTTCCTACCTGAATGTGTGTTTGTAAGTATTTAGAGCACAGAAGTGAACTGTTTGTTTTGTTTTGTTTTGAGAAATGAACATTTTAAACATACATACTACATGATATACAATGGGTTCTGCCCTTAAACCTATTGTTTTATTTCGTTAGTTTTATGATCTTTTTCTACTTGAAGACACTAAGACTCAAAGCATTGAAATAGCTTGCCCAAAAGTTGAGATATGAAGACAGTTCTATTTGAGTTCAGCATCTTTCTGCAACACTAGATTGAAATAGACATGAGTTTGAGTTATTATGCCTCTCTCTCCTTGTTATTGGTCCTTGAGATGTGAGATATTTAACATCTGAAAACTTCTAGTCCCATATGTTGGATGATATGATAGCAGTACCTATAACCCATAAATTTTAGTAAGTATTAGAAGAGCCAAAAGAAGATAAAGCACTAGTTCTGATTCATAACAAGCCCTTGAAATGTGTAATATTTTGTTATACGGATGTCTCACTTTAGAATTTAATTCATATTTATTTTTATTACATTACTTTTTTTTATATATACAATTTACAGATGAAGATATGGAAAACAATTCATTTATTATACCTAGTATCTAGAGAAACTATTATAAAACTTAAAAATTAAATGTATGTACTATGATAATCAATTATATACAATGTTTAGGATAAACATGATTTTTCTTGAACATTAACATTATCTATCTTTCCAACTCAGCTTAGAAAAAACCAGAGTCCTCCACAGCCATATCACCCTGAACACTCCAGTCCTCTGATCTCAGAAGCTAAGCAGGGTTGGGCCTGGTTAGTACTTGGAAGGGAGAAAAAACCAGAGTCTTACATATTCAAATGTCTTCTAACAGTTTCAATGGGATAAGGAGCTTACAGTTTATATGAGTCTGATTCTCTTATCCTGGCAAACTAGGTTAAACTCTAGGAACAACTTATATATTCGTAAGGGTTTTTAAATGAAAGGCTAATTTTCTTTTGAGATGATGACTTATGATAAATAAAAAGGACATGGGGAAATTATAGAGCACCTTCTCCATCTGTTTTGCTATCAGCCTCTCAGATCTATTAAAGAAAGTTAATTCTAATATTTTTAAGATATTAGAACTTTTTGAGATATTAATAAAATGAGACATTTTATTTAATCAAACAATTAAATATCTATTGTTTGAGGGAGCTTACAAAGTAAAGGTTTTACTTTTAATATCCTAAAACTCATTGAGTTTTTACTTGCAATTTGCTGTATATATTTCCAGTTATTGCATTATACTGTTTGTGCTTTTATAGCTTTTAGCAATTAGAGAATAAAGTAGGTAATATGTCTGTATAATATAATCATTCAAAAGACCGAATATAAAATACGGTCTCCCAGTTGTAATAAAGTCCCGGTGGACATTCCAGTTAACTCTTATAGGCTGCTAAAGTACAACTTTGTTGAATCGTGTGAAAACAAAACAACAAAAATTTGTAATGTCCTCCAGAGTATTATTAGATAACATGCTGCTATGTTTACACAGGGAATTTGCTGCATTATTAATATAATAGCTACTTTGTGATCCTATAGAGGTTTTTTAGCTGATATATCTTTACTGGGAATATTCAAAAGGTGTTTATATCCACTTTCCAAATAATTAAAAGTATATTCTCCAGGTGTAGATTTTTACATTGAGGACATTTATTATGGTGATGATTTTATATTATTTGTTCTTATTATAAAAGGGCTACATACTCATGGTAAGAAAACTAAATAAAAACAATATAACTGGGTGTAAAGGGAAACATAAAAATAATAATAATTTTCTTCCTCTGACACTAAGTTCTAGGGCTGAAGATATGCATACATAGTGTTGAAGATAAACTATAATTAAGAGCTATATCAACAAACAGAAGATAAATGGAAAATGTTAAGTCAATACTTTTTTTGCACAGTCATGTTATGTTAGTATTCTGCAATTGCTTTTTGCCATAATAAGTGCCTTTGATGTTTACTATAGACCAACTTATCATTTTTAACTACTGCAGATCACACAGTTGTAAGAATGTACAAAATTTCAATATGCAGTATCCTACTGATGACCATTTGCACATGGTAAGATTGAAAAGCAGAAACTCAGGGGGGCGCCTGGGTGGCTTAGTCGGTTAAGCGTCAGACTTTCGCTTAGGTCATGATCTCGCGGTTCGTGGGTTCGGGCCCCGTGTCGGGCTCTGTGCTAACTGCCGGCTCAGAGCCTGGAGGCTGTTTCAGTCTGTGACTCCCTCTCTCTCTGACCCTCCCCTGCTCACGCTGTCTCTCTCTCTCTCTCTCCTAGAAATAAATAAAACATTAAAAAAAAAAAAAAAGAAAAGCAGAAACTCAAATTGGTAGACAGTAATCCTCTTTTATTTCAAAAATATTAAATTAAAATATGCAAATTTAAGTTGAAAAGAAAACCATGCTCTCAGTTTATTGGCTGACAGAATGTGCTATGAAACCTGATTTGTAAAATAAAAAAAGCAGTCTAAAGTAACATGTCTTTATTATCGCTTTGTACATGTAGATAAGCTCTTTTAAAATATAGTTAAATAAGAAAAAAGGAGAATTGTTCACAATATTTCACCCCCATCATGTTTAAATCTGTAAATTATCAAAATAGAGAACAAATTATTCGTTATACACCTTGTCTTTCCTAGAGAGACTATATCGATTAGCCAGATGGTAGACTTGAAAATAAAGGCTTTGGAATCAGGCTGATCTAAGTTTGAGTCTTGGCTCTGTCACTCGGCATTAGTAAACTGGGTTATCTGAGAAACCTAACTTCTGCTATACTGAGTTTGAAACAAGCATAATAATTTCTTAGAAAAAATATCTCTAAGAGCCTAGACTACAAAAATCTCTCAAATGTAATTAGGAATAACAGTACCATTATTACTGGTAAAACAATGAGCATTCTATTATTTCCTTTGGGAAGGGTTACCAAACAGTTGTAATACATCTGCCTACAGGGATGGACCCTGTGGATTCACATGTGAGCACATACATCCAAACACAATAAGCATGAGGTACTAAAGCTCTTTTGTTTCATGTCTGCTCTCCTCTAATACCTATACTGAAGTTCATGTATTCTCTACATCCCATTATCTGTGTTAGGATTCAACCTTTCATATTTATCGCAGGCAGCGTAAGCCATGATAGACCACAATGATGTTGCTTTAGTAGTAAATCAGAGAGGTCACAGAGATCTTATCCTTTTCCCCTTCGAAAACTATTGACTTGCCTGCACATGTTTGTGAAAACTGATGCCCTATCCCTCATATAATAGCTAATTGAAAAAGTGAGACTTTTAATAATGGTTCCCATAAAGCCATTTGGGCTAAACAGAATAAATGTGCTTTTGTCCAATAATCAATGGCAACTGGCCGTGAAGACTATTAATAACTCAACTTTTAAATAGAATCATCACAGAATTATCTGATGTAAAACTAAATGTGCATATAAACAATACTTTCATACCTTACTGAATTTCACTGAAAAGTAGGAAGCACAAAAACATGATTGAGGAAAGACAACAAACCAGCAACCAAAATTACCAATATCTTTTCCTATAAAACTATGAGAGACCTATGTGTTAATTTCCTAGGGCTATTATATAGCAAATACCATAGACAAGGTGGCTTATTCAACAGAAGTCCAAAACCAAGGATCTAGCTGATTTAGTTTCCGGTACAAACTCTCTTACTTGTCTTTACTCTGCTGCCTTCTCCATACTATTCACATGGCCTGTTGGGAGCCATTCTGAGCCCATTAGTCAAGAAGACTCCTGGTGAGGTTAAAGCAAGTTTGCATGGTCTATTGCCAATCAGATGACAACCAATATCCACTCCCACTCAATTATTTCTGCTTGAGCACCGACCCACAAGGTATCTTGTTGATTGGAATCGGACGTGACTTGTCCTCTTATTCTGGCCCTGGTATGATGATTGCACCTTGTGAAGGAACTTATTGTGGGAACTTCTTCTTTCGATTATGGGAACAGACTTCGTGTCTCTAGCAGGTCCTGTTTTCCTCCATACTTTCCCTTGAGCTACGAACAGGCTAACGACCCTTACTCATAAAAGATTGACCTTTACGTGTACAATTCTGTTTCTATGGTAGCGTTAGTCCAAGGGGTTCATATAGCTCAACATGTAAATCAGCTAACCAAAAATGTCTCTCATGCCCTAGCTATTCAAGACATCATAAAACTAGACACAAAGGTAAATCCACTCAAAGAGGCAATTTTATGTATTGGAAATGAGCTAAACTCTTTCAAGGTATGGCTGGCTCTCTGGTGCCATAAAGCATATAACTGGAAAATCAAGTGTTGCCCGGAGACAAAGAGCCTAACTCAGAGAGAAGGAACAGATAAGGGCAGAACGTAAGTTCCTACATATACCTTTGCTAACTGGTGATGTACAGCAGCCTCTTCCCTAAGGCCTACATTCCACAAACCCCTTCCCTTCCCCTGGCAGCTGTGATGAGGGTGGATGAGAGTATCTACAAACCTATGACTTAATCTTAGTGTTATTAAAATGTGAACCCCCTGTCATTTTCTTAGTTACTCAACCTCAGTATATTTGGGGCAGTTCTGCAAAAATACTTCTGTAAAACCTGTTTCTGTACATTTTCCAAAACATCTTATCACAGAGAACTATCCATTGTAAAAATTCCATTTTCTGATGCCATGTTAACCTTTGACCTATAAATAAAGACACCAAAACCAACAGGACAGAGATGCCTGCCTGGTGACCAGAAAAAATCTCGGGGCTCTCTCACTCCCTCCCTCGCCGAACCGTCCATCCTTCAGGGACCCCTGGATCCGGCTGGAACTACCTCTGGCAATAGCCTTTCCCTCTTTCATGCACACAAGGGGGGAGAGAGAGACAGAGAGAGAGAGTGACAGACAGAGAGAGAGACAGACAGAGAGAGAGAGAACAGCTTTCTGGTGTCTTTTTTTTTTTTTTTTTAATAAGTACAGTAAACCTATAAGGTCAGGCTTCTATACTTATGACCTCATTTAGCCTTAATTACTTCCTTAGATGCCCAGCCCCAAATACAGACACACTGGGGATTACAACTTCATCATATGAATTTGAGGAAACACATCTATTCTCTAACAACATATAATACCTAGATTCTATGTGTAAGAGTTTTCAAAAACTATAGAAACAAGCTAAATTCCATATTCTTTTTTTTAAATGTTTTATTTATTTCTGAGAGAGAGAGAGAGAGAGAGAGAGGCAGACAGACAGACGGCGTGAGCCGGGGAGGGTCAGAGAGAGAGGGAGACACACAGAATCTGAAGCAGCTCCAGGCTCTGAGTTGGCTGTCAGCACAGAGCCCGACGCGGGGCTCGAATCCACGAATCGTGAGGTCATGACCTGAGCCGAAGTCGGATGCCTAACCAACTGAGCCACCCAGGCACCCCACTAAATTCCATATTCTAGTGGTAAGGAATGGAAGCAAAGAATCATTGAAAGAGATGTCAAAAGTAAGCAGATTCATTAATAGTAAATCTCAGCAAAAATAAACTGAGGTTAAGTATACATGCCCAAGTGTAAAACCTTATCTTCAGTGGGCTCTTGGGTGGAAGGAAGGTGTCAGGTTGGCTGAAAACCCGCCCTGGACTCAGTACAATTCAGAAAAAGCAGAGAAGGCAAGACTGCACCTAGACACACACACACACACACACACACACACACACACACACAAACACACACACCAGATTTCCTTTTTTTAAAAAATTTTTAATAGTTTATTTATTTTTGAGACAGAGAGAGACAGAGCATGAGTGGGGGAGGGGCAGAGAGAGAGGGAGACACAGAATCTGAAGCAGGCTGCAGGCTCTGAGCTAGCTGTCAGCACAGGGCCCGACACGGGGTTCAAACCCACAAACCTTGAGATCATGACCTGAGCCGAAGTCACACGCTTAACCAACTGAGCCACCCAGGTGCCCCCACACACCAGATTTCCTAAAATCAATCTCTCTTTGGAAAGAGATGAAGATTCTTGCATTTCATAAGCAACTAATCTAGATAACTATAGTAGTAGCTACAGAAATATACTAGGTTTCAATGTGGAAGACATTTTTCCACTCATGAAATCATAAAAGACAAGACTGTTAAAAACCAATTCATAAAATCTGAAAATGTCTACATGGTGTAATCATGGAAAGCAAAGCAAGCAAACTCTTCAATAATCTCATTCCATTCCCCCAAATTGGGCACAGTACATAACGAACCATTCACAGAGAACAAAACAAGGCCTTTAAATGTATTAGGACAATCATCAATCTCATCAAAAGAAACATGGTAATTAAAACTACTTGACATTGGGGCGCCTGAGTGGCTCAGTCAGTTGAGCATACAACTTCAGCTCAGGTTATAATCTCAGGATTTGTGAGTTCTAGCCCCACATCAGGCTGTCTGCTGTCAGGGTGGAGACTGCTTCAGATCCTCTGCCCTCCCCTCTCTGCCCCTCCCCTGCTCACAAACTCTTTCTCCCTTTCTCAAAAATAAACAAATATTAAAAAAGCAACAATAAAACTACATTGATTGACAATAAACTATTTGTAAAAAAAAAAAAATAAAAAAAATAAAAAAAAAAAATAAAACTACATTGATATCTAATTTTCACTCAGTAGACTAAAAAATCCAAAGGTTTGCTAACTCATTTGCCAGACTGTGAGAGGGGATATGTACTTTTACATATTGGTTATGGCTATGTAAATTAGGTCAGTCCCTTTGAGGGCAATTTGTCAATTTCCATGAAAATCGCAAAACTTATATTGTTTGATTATTAAATTCTACTGTAGTGAGCTGTCCTACAGATTGTTAAGATATTTCATTTAAAATTGAAAACAAAAATAAAAAGTAATTGGCATACTCTTTTCCTGTCCTGTGAGGAACTTCTTTTCTATAGGAATTAAATACACAGGAAACAATGTATGTAAAATTCATCTAAGTGTAAGTTTCACATGACAATCTTATAGTATCTCCCATTTGAGGAAGACTAAAAACTAGGAAGAACACACTGGAAAGAAAGGAGGCATTCACCTGCATATATTTCATTTATCTTTTTTAAAATTATCTAAAAATTTAACAAATTTTGAAATAATAAGAATGTTCTGTGCTTTGCTACACTCCTACTCATGCAAACACGTGTGTAAATAATTCTAAGCAAATGGCAGGGAATCGAGCATCTGGTGCTTGAGGTAGGGTGCAGCCCCCAGCTGTGCTTGATACTCAAAACAAAATATGTTTTCAGTAGTAATCTATTAATAATTACTATCTTTTTTTATCTACAACAGATAAAATCGCATGTTGATTTAATGCCCCTAAAATAAATAAGAACTATCACAATTATGTAAAGAAGTTACTACATTTGGGAAGCCAGATTGTAAAAAAAAGAAAAAAAA
Source organism: Hyaena hyaena (assembly GCF_003009895.1). Classification (NCBI taxonomy): domain Eukaryota; kingdom Metazoa; phylum Chordata; class Mammalia; order Carnivora; family Hyaenidae; genus Hyaena; species Hyaena hyaena. Next base: position 284,467 of record NW_024081471.1, on the reverse strand, counting down.
TCTTTCACACTGATAACTCACGATATTTTCACGGTGGTTTTTAGACAGAGAGGAATTTAGGGATAATGGTGGAAAAGGTAGTTATTCCTTGGGTATTGATAGGAATTGTGTTTGCTTAAAACCAAAAGAATGTTCACAGCAAAGGGCTTTTCCTAATGACTGTCTCATGCTTTCACTTTGTTGCAATAAATATGCTAAATAAATTCATAGCATTTCTCTGGATGAAAATAAAAAATTACTTGAGTCAGTGTGCACATCTTAGTATTTTGCCATTTAAATTGTGTTCTATTCTCAGGCCTCTCTCCAGACCTAGTAAATCTCTACAGATGGGGTCACAGCACTGTTTCAGAAATAATTCTGATACTGATTAATGTTTAAGAAATACTGCCCCAAAATACAATAAATGTAAAATGACAGTGTATCCTATTGCAAATGTTGAAATCTTCCAATAAAAAGAAATACAAGGCTGGGAACGTGTAAATATGTACTATCATCTCTCATAGTGATAAAGTGCACATCTTCCTAATACTAGATACCTTTGAATGAGTTCAAAGTTGAGGTTATAGAATCAGAGGTTGTTAAAAGAGCACTGCTACAGGCTGAATTTTGCCCCGTCCCCAAATTAATATTTTAAAGGCTCCGCAAACAGTACATCAGAATATAACTTTAGGGGCGCTTGGGTGGCTTAGTCGATTAAGCGTCCGACTTTCGCTTAGGTCATGATCTCGCGGTTCGTGGGTTCGGGCCCCGCGTCGGGCTCTGTGCTGACTGCTGGCTCAGAGCCTGGAGGCTGTTTCAGTCTGTGACTCCCTCTCTCTCTGACCCTCCCCTGCTCACGCTGTCTCTCTCTCTCTCTCCTAGAAATAAAATAAAAATATTTAAAAAAAAAAAAGAAAAAGAATATAACTTTAGGGGCCACCTGCGTGGCTCAGTCAGTTAAGTGCCTGACTTCAGCTCAGGTTCTGATCTCATAGTTCGTGGGTTTAACCATCGTATCAGGCTCTGTGCTGAAGGCTCAGGCCTGGAGCCTACTTTAGATTCTGTGTTTCCCTCTCTCCCTGTCCCTCCCCTGGTCTTGCTCTCTCTCTCAAAAAATAAACAAACAAACAAACAAAAACTTTACAAAGAAGAATAAACTTTAGGAGGTAAGCTTTTTAAAGAGATGATTCTGGGGGCACGTAGGGGCTCAGCTGGCTAAGTGTCTGATTTTGGCTCAAGTCATGATCTCATGGCTCATGGGTTCGAGCCCTGCATCAGCTTCTCTGCTGTCAGTATAGAGCCCGCTTCAAATCCTCTGTTCCCCTCTCTTTTTCTGCCCCTCCTCTACTCGTATGCTCTCTCTCTCAAAATTAAACATTTAAAAAGAGCGACCACTAAGCTAAAGGAGATTAGAGTTGGCCCTAATACAATATGGCTGGTGTCTTTTAAAGAAGAAATTTGTGTTTTCCTATGAAGAAGCCGTGAAAGTGTGGCCACCTTCCAGCCATGGAGAGAGGGCTCAGGAGAAACAAAACTCCTATCAGAACCTGAATGTGTAATGTTTGGGGCATACAAGTGCTCAAAAATACTTATATATATTTGCCTGGTAGGATCATTATGGCGATATAAGCCAAGATACTAAAGAAAAAAAAAACATTCAGGATCAAGATTTTTTTTAGGTGTATTTATTTATTTTGAGAGAAAAGAGCATGAGTGTACAAGTAGGGGAGGGACAGAGAGGCAGGGAGAAAGAGAGAATGCTAACCTGCCTTCACAAGGTCAGCAGGAAACCCAGTGTGGGGCTCGAACTGACCAACCATGAGATCATGACCTGAGCCAAAATGAAGAGTTGGACACTTAACCCACCAAGCCACCCAGGTGTCCCAGGATCAAGATTTTTTAAATAACACTGCATTGCAAATCATGGTTTTCTTAATGATAAACATCAGGAATAAACTAAATATGTGAGCAGCTTAACCAAGTATCTGACAAAGAATAGAATCTTTGCTAATAAGGCAAATTCCAAAAACACCTTTAAACATCTCTTGAGAAACCTGAAGAAATTCAGACTCCATGACAAATTTTGTACCTTAGTTAGATTAGGGAGAAAAATTCTACCAGGGAAGGTTTTTATATTCTCATAAGAGACTTAATTTAGGTGTGAAATCACTTTTAATTTTGAATAACTTATTGAGAAATTAGAAATATACAAATGTTTAAAATCTAAAATTTAGTGAAATTATATTTATGTTAGTACAACAGTATCATGCAATCTCCTTGTTAATGAGATTTCCAAATCTGCAGCAAGTTAGTCTTTATATAATTCTCCACCATCTTACATTTCTAACATATAATAATATTTACTCATATATAAAGTACTGACTTGTATAGGTAGTACATTTTTTGTTATAAATTTTTCTAGAAATTCTTCTTGATTTTGAAAAATCAAGAAATAAGCCTAGTGGTGGCTAGATATTCAACACCACCACAGATTTAAGCATGTAACAAAGTCACTGAGTGTTATTCTTTGTTTTTATATTTTTTCTCATGGTTGTATCAGAACCATGTTGTCAGAAATGAATGCAAAATTTAAAGTCTATGCTGTGAGAAAGTGGAGTTAAAGTTTGATGAACTTTTCAAAATTAAATGTCTTTTTTTTAAGTGACATTAAATCAAACCATTATTGTTACCAAACTGGAAAGCCCAGCAACAAGATGTGTTATTTTGCTTGACTAAAATCAAACTACTAAGGACAAACAATGTGAAAGTTAAAATAAATTAAAATCCATTTAGTCTCATGTGCAATAAATATATTTAAAAATTAGATTTTTATATAACAAAATGTCATATTTAGAAATATCACAAATCAAATTCCAACTTAAGACTCTAAACTGGCTAAAATCAAAAGATTCTTGCAATATCATGGAATGAGATAAAAGCAGCAACAACAAAAATTCCTCAGTTGGTAGACACTGTTTAGGATAAATGTGCTCTGTGAGATGTCTCTCACATGTCACTTCTTATTGGAACTTACTTATGAGGTAGGAGGAAACTGGCCTAATGGTAGATACCTTAGTTTGTTCTTTCCATTTAACACTTTGCAATCTGCTTTATGTAATATGTCTTTATTTTAACACCATATACCAACTTCACTCTCTCAACCCGTGTTATTTAACTGCCTCATGGGTGAATGTACTTAGTGCAGGCAGAGCAGTGGAAGAAGAAAACTCCAAAGAAAACAGAACTAGACTAGAGTCTGAGCCCTGCTACTTAACAGGTATGGCTTTAAGCAAGAGACATAAGCCCATTTATATTAACATTCATGGACGGCAGCGTTTGCTACACAATTGCAGGGAATAGTATGAAATGAAAATGTGGCCAGGCCTCAGCCAGTGGATATTTTAAGTGCATTTGAGAATTCTGTTTGTATTCAGGTATAGTGAGGCTAACAGGTAATGAGATGACTGCCATTAAGAAGATAGTTTATTGTTCACAAGTTCAAAAAGTCGGGGGAGGGGGCATGCCACACCATCCAGAGAACTATGAGAAAGCCCTGAAGTTGGCTGCGGAGAGAGACCAAGGCAGAGAGATTGCAAGGGAAACTGCTAGAAAGCTTTTCTTGTGGTTTTCTAGGAAAATGGGTGAGGCAGAGTGAGTAGCTAAACAGGTTTAGCATTGGCTAGCTGAAAAGATTTCAGTAGGTCCCTAGTTTGGGGACTCATGATCATCTGGGATGGAGATTACCACCTTACAGTATAAAGCTAGATAAAGCAGATGGGGAAGGATGGTGTGGCCTCTGCACTGGTTATTTTGCGTATGAAAACAAGAGTCTCCTAGGGAGACGCTAGGCATACACTTGGAATGGGCATCCTCTCCTTAGTCACCCAGTTCCCGGATATCAAAACATCAGATACACATCATCAGATACAGAAACTAGAAAGCATGTTGAATACAGTGGGGAAGTCAATCTTTCTTTCCATAGCCCCAAACCACCACAAACAGTTGAAGCTTGTGTGATAGATATATCTTGCAATCTGATGTGTACTTAATATCTGGATTGAGGGTGTTCAGGAGACCTCACTGAAACTCCCACCAAATGTCCTATCCATGGCATTTCCACCAGGGAGAGAATGGCTACTGCCTTGTCCTCCTCCCCAAGACACACAGAGGTGGCCTGATGCTGAGCCACTCTGTGCCTATGAGCAGACACCCACTGGGACAGAGGTCAATGGCAGGACAGAATTCTCCCTCATCCACCCACCAATGCAATCTAGTTATTCTCCCATTCACAAAGTGGCAGGAGTCTTAGGATGGGAAAGATGGGGAGCATAAAGCCTGATGGGGCTCAGGGCACAGAGGGAAGGGAGTAGGCAGCCACCATCCAGGCAGCCAAAGCCATGGGGACTCTGTGGGAGGCGGGCTTCAGCGTGAGTTGACACCCCAAGTCCCAAGGCATGTTATATCATCCTATCCAACTTCACTTATAAGACACAAATTCAAAGATTACAGTCATAGGAATTTTACAGAGTATTAATTCTCAAGTTCAAAATCCTTCTGAGCCCATAACCCTGTGTGAATACCCTGGCTGCACGTTGATGCAACGAGTTCTGGATCCATAGTACAATTTTAACATCGTATCTCACATCTTCTAGATCAAACTTCATTCTGGTTTTGTGGCAGCCAGCTGTGCTCAGATTTAAACTGGCAGTGTCTTGCCGTAGATGCTCAGCAGATGTCTTCTATTCTATCACACTATTTTCTGCCACTCCTGCATGTGGTCACCATGGAAACGAACTCCACCGTTCTGACACAAACTTAGAAGGTGAGGGAGAATACAACCATTGAGGCAATGCCACGTGATGGACAACACAGCATCACTGTCCTTGGGCCTTGCGCATGTAAGCCTGGAGGACTTTCTCCCCAATTCCTTGAGAACATCAGCTGAGTCAAGCTGCAGTTTCCCACAATGCCAGCTCCGGGAGATGCCCGTGGCTTTTCTTCTTGCCCTGGCTCATTCCTTATACTGTCGACCTATGCTCCGTAGGGCCATATGACAAAATAATCTATCTGTTTGCAAGTCCTTGAATAAGGCCACACTGTTAGTGGGTATTCTGAATAAGGTTAAATATGAGTTCTTTGGAAGAACAAATGAGATAATGTATGTAAACCACCAAACATAGGACCTGGAAAATTATAGCTATTTGGTGTGTTTGAGTTCTTAATCCTTTTTCTCTCAATGTGAAGAGCCACTTGATGTATAACCTACAGCCAAATATACAGAAAATGTATACATATCTTTTGTCTTGTTTAAAAAAATCAATCTACTTCAATACTGATTTTAGTCAAATCCTGGAAAATTTTGTCTATGCAAATTAAAATAGTATTTCTGGATTCTACTCTTCCTTTTTCTATTTTTTTTTTTTTATATTTTAGTTAACACACAGTGCAACATTGGTTTCAGAAGTAGAATTCAGTGATTCATCACTATATACAACATCCAGTGCTCATCACAATAACATCACTCCTTAATACCCATCACCCATCTAGCCTATTCCCAACCCCCTTCCCTTCCATCAACCCTCTGTTCTTTCTCTATCATTAAGTGTCTCTTGTAGTTTGTTTCCCTTTATCTTCCCCCTCATATGCTAATCTCTTCTATTTCTTTAATTCCACATATGAGTGAAATGATATGATATTTGTCTTTCTCTGACTTATTTTACTTAGTATAATATATTCTAGCTCCATCCATGTCTTTGTAAATGGCAAGATTTCATTCTTTTTGATGGCTGAATAATATCCCATTGTATATTTATACCACCTTGTCTTTATCCATTCATCAGTTCACGGACACTTCGGCTCTCTCCATATTTTGGCAATTTTTATTAATGCTGCTATAAACATTGGGATGCATGTATCCCTTTGAATTTGCATTTTGAGTAAATACCTAAAGCACAATTGCTGGGTTGTAGGGTATTTCTATTTTTAGTTTTTTGAGTAACCCCTATACTGTTTTCCAGAGTGGCTGCACCAGTTTGCATTCCCACCAACACTGCAAGAGGGTTCCCCTTTCTCCAGATTCTACTGTTTTCAAGGTGACAGGTGGGGACACTTGAAGAGTACCTAGTATCAGGAACTCAGGGCACCATCTCTTCCCCAGGCTGAGGCTTATACCCTGACTTGTTTGCATGGAGAATTCCACAGCCCCAGGGTATCTCTGGATGGGTCTCCTTGCAGGAATCTGGTATCTTCAGTGGCTCTCAAAGTTCATCAGTATCTCTGGGCTACGACTGTGCTCTTCTGGGGGGTGTGGAAATTTTGGCTCATCTCTTACAGCTCACACAGGCTGCAGGAGAATGAAGAGAGTCTTACTGCAACTCTCTGCACCATTGATTTGGAATGTTGGCATTTAATGGACAAAACGTTGTTTCCTCAGGATCTGGCTAGGAAACAGGTCAATTCCCCTCTGCCAGTGAATCGCCAAATGTTTCTACCTCTTACAGTTTTATTTCCTAGACCATGTTCAGGGATACAGCAATCATTTATTTCAGAGACCACGACCACAAGTTTCTTTCTTTTTTTTTTTTTTTATGTTTTATTTATTTCTAGGAGAGAGGGAGAGAGAGAGAGAGACAGCGTGAGCAGGGGAGGGTCAGAGAGAGAGGGAGTCACAGTCTGAATCAGGCTCCAGGCTCTGAGCTGGTAGTCAGCACAGAGCCCGACGCGGGGCTCGAACCCACGAACCGCGAGATCATGACCTAAGCGAAAGTCGGCCGCTTAACCAACTAAGCCACCCAGGCGCCCCAACCACAAGTTTCTAACTTTATGTTTCCTTTGCTGTTCTTTTCCCCTCCGTAGCTGGCAGCATTGTTGCCCAATCTGGGTACATGGAGAAAACAAAACTAAAAACAAAAACCTTCTCACTGTGTAAGGCATACATTTGCAGATTAGAGTCCTCCACAACTGCTCCTGAAAACAAAACTCAAGTCTCTGTAAACATATAAAGCATTTTCTCTCTGCAAAACTAACTATGCCTTGAGGCGTTTCTATAATAAAACTCCGAGAGCAATCAGTTTGGAAACTGGATTGTGCATGAAGAACACATAATCAGTATAATCAAATTATTATCCTGTCAAGAAGGAAATGTGCCCTTACAAAACCCAGCATCTAGGAAAACCCAGCAGGCATTTCGTGACTGCTCAATTCAGCCTGAATTCAGAAGACAGTCTTGTGCTTGAGGGCACTAGTAGGGGTTCTAAAGTAGAAAGGCGTTTAAGTGAGTTTTGTCCAATACAGAAGAAAAGAAGGAGAGCATTAGAGAGGATGAAGAAAGCACACAGGTCCAGAGAACCTACTCGGTGTCAGGTAAGCAGGGTAGCATTTAAGGTACCAGGGGAAAATGCAAGAGATAATCCCCTATTTTTTGGTGCTGGATTTCCCAATAGAGAACTAACATCCCAGTTTGCCCTGGACAGTCTCATTTTACCCCTGGTGTCACAAAAGCATTAATATCTTCTCTTTCTATAAAGTTTCTGGATTTGAACCTTTTTCACAGAACTAAAATAAATCATCTTAAAATCTGTGTGGAACCACAAAAGACCCCAAAGAGTCAAATAAATCTTAAAAAAAGAAAAGCAAAGCTGACAGCATCACAATTCCAGGCTTAAGTTATATTATGAAGCTGTAATGATTAAGACAGTATGGTACTTAGAAAAAAAACAGACACAGAGATCGATGGAACAGAAGAGAAAACTCACAAATGAACCCACAACTATATGGCCATCTAATCTTCAACAAAGCAGGAGAGAATATTCAAAGGAAAAAAGGGCAGTCTCTTCAACAAACAATATTGGGAAAACTGGACAGCAATATACAAAAGAATGAAACTAGACCACTTTCTTACACCATACACAAAAATAAATTCAAAATGGAGAACAGATGTAAATGTGAGACAGTAACCCATCAAAATCCTAGAGGAAAACACTGGGAATAATCTCTTCAACATAGACCATAGCAACTTCTTACTAGATATGTCTCTATCTAGTAAGAGAGGCAAGGGAAACAGAAGCAAAACTAAACTATTGGGACTTTATGAAAATAAATCTGTACAGTAGAGGAAATAATTGACAAAACTAAAAGGTAACTTTAGGAATGGGAAAAGAGGGGCACCTGGGTGGCTTAGTCGGTTAAGCGTCCGACTTTCACTTAGGTCATGATCTCGCGGTTCGTGGGTTCGGGCCCCGTGTCGGGCTCTGTGCTGACTGCCAGCTCAGAGCCTGGAGCCTGTTTCAGTCTGTGACTCCCTCTCTCTCTGACCCTCCCCTGCTCATGCTGTCTCTCTCTCTCTCCTAGAAATAAATAAAAAACATTAAAAATTAAAAAAAAAAAAAGGAATGGGAAAAGATATTTGCAAATGACATATCTGATAAAGGCTTAGCATCCAAAATACATAAAGAACTTATCAAACTCAACACCCCAAAAACAAATAATCCATTTAAAAAATGGTCAGAAGACATGAAAAGACATTTTTCGAGTGAAAGCATCGAGCTGGATAACAGACACATGAAAATATGCTCAATATCACTCACCATCAGGGAAATACAAATCAAAACTACAATGCGATAAAACCTGACAAGTGTCAGAATGGCTAAAATTAACAACATAGGAAATGGCAGATGTTGGCAAGGATGCTGAGAAATGGGAACCTTTTTGCACTATTGGTGGGAATGTGAACTAGTGCAGCCCCTCTGGAAAAAAGCATGGAGTTTTCTCAGAAAGATAAAAAAAGAACTACCTTATAATCCTGCAATTTCACTACTAGGTATTTATTGAAAAAAATATAAACATATTGACTCAAAGGGAAACAAGCACCCCAATGTTTATAGTAGCATTATCAACATAATCACAGTATGGAAAGAGCCCAAATGTCCATTGACTGATGAATGGATAAAGAAAAAGTGGTAAGTATACCCAATGAAATATTACTCAGCCATAAAAAGGAGAGAAATCTTGCCATTTGCAATGAGGATGGAGCTACAGTGTATGACAATAATCAAAATAAGTCAGTCAGGGAAAGACAAATACCATTTCACTTGTAATTGGAATTTAAGGAACAAAATACATAAACAAAGAGGGGTGGTAAGAGAGAGGCAAACCGGAAAACAGACGCTGAACTACAAAAGAACAAACTGAAGTTCTTGGAGGGGAGGTGGGTGAGCAGGGGAATAGGTTAAATGGATGATGGCTATTAAGGAGGGCACTTGTTATGATGAGCACTGGGTGTTGTATGTAAGTGATAAACCGTTAAATTTTACACTTGTAAATAATATTGCATTGTATATTAACTAAGTGGAATTTGAATAAAATCTTGGAAGAAAAAACTGTCTTGGTTTGGGCAATAAATCACAGAGCTCTTCTCCTCAACAGACAATCCAAGCAAGTACTCAGTGTATAATATGAATGTAGCCACTACCCTTCCATTCGTTCAAAAGAAATATTTCCATGATATACTTTGATACTTAATTCTAAAAGAGTATTGAAATAGATATTGTAGAAAAAAAAATCAGATTTTACTTCATGTCACTGACCCCGCTAGGAAAATATCTGACAAAAAGTTTTGTGAATTGAGTAGAATTAAATGTACAGCTATAAGATAGTCAGAAAGTAAAGGAACACACAATAAAATGAGGAAAAAAATTCAATATCTACATAAAGATCTACTCATTTTTGTACATTTTTGGAAGCCTTATCTAATATGTGGCTTTACTTTTTAAAAAATATTAATGTTTATTTATTTATATTGAGGGGGGAGAGAGAGAGAGAAGAGAGGTAGGGGGAGGGTCACAGTGAGGGGAGACAGAACCCCAACCAGGGTCCACTCTGTCAGAGCAAAGCCCAATGTGGGGCTTGAACTCGTGAACCTTGAGATCATGACCTGAGATGAAATCAGGAGTTGAATGCTGAACTGACTGAACCACCCAGGTGGCTTTTCTAATGTACCTCATACATTTTGTATAAAGCAAAAGCTTATGATACAACCTATTCCATGATGGCTTACTTGCTGATTTTATGAAAGTCATACTGTCCCAATCATGTGATTTAATCAGAATGGGTCTTATCTTAAAATATCAGATATTAAATATAATGTACATATAAGTGACATAGCTAACACTTATTTACTGATTGCAAATTATCAGTTTACCTAAATACATATTTAGAGCTATACTATATCATTTGAATTATTTTACCAATATAAATTATTATATTTCAAGTGGAATGTAATAATATTAGTATATATTACTGGGACAAAGATTAATGACGTATGATTTTCCACTAATTTCCTTCTATCCCTTTCCCCAAATTCATCCCCAGCTCTCCCTATCTCTGTATAGATCCAACTCTTAGGATTTATTTATGATGACCTGGGTACCAGCACACTTAGAGGAAACTTGGGAAGTCAGCATGATTAGTATGTTAAAAAGCAGAGAATCATCTTCCAAATACATATTATCAAAAATTTGTTATTACCCAGGTCCTCAGAGAAGTGCATACTCGATCACACATATGCATATACACTTTCAACTAATTTTACTGTATTTTATTCTGGGGTTATATCACTTACTATAGTACATTGATTTGAAAACAGATGAGGTGTGATGCTGGGCAGAAACTCATTACCTCATGAAAACCATAAATGTCATATGAACAGAGACCACCATATCCTCAGAGTTTTCTGATGGGAACAGACTAAACCCAAGCAAAGTTAGGAATATCCTCTAACGTGTCTATCTCCAAGGCTAATCTTTCCTAGAACCCAATCAATCCTGGAGGCCACAGAGTCAAAAAACAAAACAAAACAAAACAACAAAGAATTAAAGAGCATACTATATTCCATCCAGTCAAAGAATGAGCATTCCAGCTCATGTCTGTACAGCAGGCATGGAGAATGTGGGAACGGAAGAGAGAAAAATGGGAGGAGAAAGGATCAGATAAAGACAGAAATTGATTACATTTGATTTTGAGTTTAATAATTTATACTGACCTTAAAAAAAAAAAGAATTTATCATTAAAAGTGGCCTGGGCACCTGAGTGGCTCAGTTGGTTAAGTGTCTGACTCTTGGTTTCTGCTCAGGTTTTATGGGTTCAAGGCCCATGTCAGGCTCTGTGCTATCAGTGGACCCTGTTTGGGATTCTCTGTCTCCCTCTCTCTCTCTGCCCCTCCCTTACTCGTGCTGTCTCTGCCTCTCTCAAAATAAATAAACAAACTTAAAAAAAAAAAAAAGTGGCCGGAAAAATTGTGAGGTATGACCAAAACATCATTAAGAAGATAGTTAGAAGTGACAAAGCAGTTGTGAAGATGTTGTATGAGGAAAATAAAAGTTTAAAAAAAAATGACTTGTGTTCATTTTATTGTGTTATGCCATAGACACTGCACTGGTGTGCATTTTAAGTACTTTTTGAAAATAAATAGAGAATTATTAATTTATTAACTTAGCCCAGACATTAAAAGTTAGTGTCATCCTACATTTAAGGATTTAGCAAATTATTCATCATGTCCATTTTCAAAATATAATCTTAATTATTGGAATAACAAAAGTTGACTTAGGTCTTTTTCTTTTTCATTAATATATTACCAAAATCCCAGACTACTTTGTGTTAATTACACCCTAATTCCTGGAAGAATCCATGGGGCTCATTATAAGCATCTTATAATTTCATCTTTTAGATGATCCATCCAAATAAGTATCATAGGCATCTTTTGATTGTTAAGTACAATGTATACAGCAAGTTGAGCTGTTTTTATCTTCTATACAAAAAAATAACACTTTTACTTTCTAACAGGTATATTTGCTCTGATTTTAATGATAATAACTCTACCCAAAATTGCTACAATAGAACTATCCATCTAATTTTATGACTTGCTATTCCTTAGAAACTGCAGTAACAACTAAAGGGATTAGTCCATTTCATAAACTACAAAGGTAATTTACATCTAAATAGACAGCATTAGTAAATTTACTCAATCTATTATTAGGCAAGACAATAATTGACATTATCCAGACTAAGGTGTCTGGAGTTAGTAATGGGCAATTCCATTTAAATTCACATTTCTAGATAATTCTATCCTATGACCTCCCCAACTTTTAATGAGCAAATCTCTGGTCACTTTTCCTACCAGTTGGCATGGTTCCTTCCTCTAAGACTTGCTAGAACAAGTAATGTAGCAATATTGCAATTTCAGAATTATAATTGTTAAAGTCATTTACTTCCAACTTTTCACATGGTAAAATCATTCTTCAGATTTTGAGTAGCATACAAAATGTTTTAACATTAAACTCTGACATTCTGAATAAAAGTTTATAGTTTATATAAGCCATTTGATAAGTCAAGTGAACATGTTTATATTGGCAACATAAAAATATGTCTTATTTGTGGATGCATATGAAATCTTAAATAGGCAAATGAAATGAATTGATGCATAATTCTCTGTCAACCAATATATGCTATGCTATAGCTCTGAGCTGATTTCATGACTTTGAGAAATATCAACATCATTTTAGTTCCTTAGAGATCATATAGTTCTTGGTTTAAAAGCCAGTGGATTTCACTGTCAAATTGATTTTATTAGTTGTTGATGGGGGATACATTTTGTTGCTCTAAATTTGGTTAAATCTATGCTAACCCAATACAATTCTAGGACAAATATATACATTTTACTAAATATCCCAAAAACAGAGGTTGATTTGTTGTTACTGTTGCAGTTGTTCAAAAGTATATTTTAATGCATGTTTTACTCTCGGCCTTTGATAACACAAGATTTTTGGATTTTGTCTTTATTATATGATCTTCTGTTAGCTCAGCTATGGAGTAATTCCAGTGTTATGAGACTCTGAGAATTCCTCAAATATTTGCATAGAATAACATTCCTTCAACTGGAGCCATATATTCCCCTGGGCAATTTATGTTTTCATTGTGCCATAAGTCTAGGCACTAAGTAAAACCATTAATCACTTATATTTCAAGGGTAATCATTCAAAATCCTTAAATGTCCAGGTAGATGGAGGAAAATAGCCAAGCAATGTGAAAGTGGACTCTGGAAAACTAGATGTTGCAGAGTCAACGGGTTCAGCCCATTTTAATCATCATAGATATGGGAATAATGTTAGCCCAACAATATAAATCCTTGGACCAGATTTACCCATACATACAAGTTTAATAACATTATACATTTTAGTCAGTTTTCCTTTGATTCTTTCACACCACACTAAATTTCATATTCAAAGTTCTTTACTGCTATTATTCTTGTAATTACCATCAATATTGTTATTTTCTTTAGCTGGCATTGATTAACTATATTATATGCAGAACACACAACACTTGCCCCAAGTTATTTCATCTTACCTTTATAATAATCCCATGAGAGGAGTACTGATATATCATCCACAGATGTAGCAAGGTTAAATAACATCAGAGCTCTGAAATTTGTGAGTACAACAATCATGCTATTTCAGTATCACATGGCTTCAAAAGTCAAAATCCAATTTCCCAAACTACATTTTTGTTTGGTTTTGAGTTTTTTTTCTTTTTAATTCATTATTAGTGAGTGGGGCATCATCTTTGTATTCATATAACCTAAAGCACATCCTGGCATAAAACCAGCACTCGGTCAATAGTAAAAGAGGAAATTGAGGTCTGGTAACATGCCTGTTTTAGTTTAACAATTCTGTAGTTCAGCTGATGTAATACAGTAAAATCTCTTTTTTATCTTTTCATAAAGTTATCACATCATTATTTTTTATATCTATAAACCTCTCTTCATGATTCCTTCAGTTTTTTGTGTTTTTTTTTTTTCACCACAAAGTCAGTATCACACAAGGAGACAAAACAGAGCATAACATTTGAACGAAGACTCCAGAGAAGAGACACATGTATTCCAATCTTCTTGGACATACTATCTACCTAAATATGGGCATGTTTTCTACCTCTTTATATTGACTAATATGAGAAGCTACTTTGCTGTGTTGTTGTAAAAGTAAAAGGAGATGAGGCATGTGTGAAAAGAATCTTGCCTCTCACTGGGAAGTGGAGACCCAACTCCTTTCAGTTAATGGACATTAAAAATGGTTTCATACAATTTGTTTGGACAATTCATGATTATTCCCAACTCTATAACATAGTGTATTTAAATACCCTACTCAAACACAAATAATACAATATGCTATAGGTGGGTAAGGTTGTACTACTAAGAATCGACACTTAATTATAGTGAAATATATCATTATCTCTATTAAAATATATATAGGTGGCAGGGTTTTTTTTTGTTTTGTTTTGTTTTGTTTTTGTTTTTTTTACAAATAGTTTATTGTCAAATTAGTTTCCACATAACACTCAGTGCTCATCCCCACAAGTGTCCTCCTCCATGCCCATCCCCCCTCCCCCCCACATCCATCCGTCCTCAGTTTTTGTCAGCATTCAAGAGTCTCTCATGGTTTGCCTCTCTCCCTTTCCCCCACCATTTCCGCCCTTCTTCTCCCCCTTGTTCCTCCATCATGTTCCTCCTAATCCTCCTATACGTGCAAACATATGATATTTGTCCTTCTCTGCCTGACTTATTTCACTCAGCATAACACCCTCAAGGTCCATCCATGTTGCTACACATGGCCAGATTTCATTGTTTCTCATTGCCATGTAGTATTCCATGGTATAGATAAACCACATCTTCTTGATCCATTCGTCCGTTGATGGACGCTTAGGCTCTTTCCATGTTTTAGCTATTGTGGAGAGTGCTGCTATGAACATTGGGGTACGTGTGCTCCTATGCCTCAGCATTTCTGTATCCCTTGGGTAAATTCCTAGCAGTGCTATTGCTGGGTCCTAGGAGAGTTCTAGTGTTAGTTTCCTGAGGAACCTCCACACTGTTTTCCAGAGGGTCTGTACCAGTTTACGTTCCCACCAACAGTGTAGGAGGGTGCCCGTTTCTCCACATCCTTGCCAGCATCTAGAGTTCTCTGATTTGCTCATTTTAGCCACTCTGACTGGCGTGAGGTGGTATCTCAGTGTGGTTTTGATTTGTATTTCCCTGATGAGGAGGGATGACCTTGCAGTTTTTGAATTAGAGGCCCTCAGAGCCTACTTGGGATTCTCTCTCCCTCTCTTGTTGCCCCTCCCTATTGCCCTGTCTCAAAATAAATAAATATAATCAATCAATCAATATACAGGTGGAGTTAAAAGCTCCCTGTGGCAAACACAACCTGAGGTGACCCAATGTGTTTTTTTTTTTTTTTCTTCCCTTGAGTACAGACAGACTGTTACTGGCTTCCAGTCAATAAAGTATAGCTAAAGTTCATTTACATGGTAAAAATTAAAGGGTTTTGCAAATTTAACTGAGGTCCTAAATCAATTGTGAGATTATACTATGACAGCCTGTCTTAATTAAGTAAAAGGAGGTACAAGAGCTGTCCATGAAGTCAGATAAACTCTCAACGGCTTTCATAAAAACAAGCCAGGAGCTCCTGGTACCTCAGTCAGTTAGACATCTGACTCTCGGTTTCTGCTCAAGTCATGATTTCATGGTTTCCTGACTTTGAGCCCCACATCAGGCTCTGTGCTGGCAGTATAGAGCCTGTTTGGGATTGTCTCTCTCCCTTTCTCTCTGCCTCTCTCCCACTCACATTATCTCTTTCTCAAAAATAAACTTTAAAATAAAAAAAAAATATTAGGCCTTCATGAGTTCTACACCCAGATGAAAATGAATTATGTTAACAACCTGAATGAGCTTAATGGAAGGTTTATTTTTCCCCCAGTCAAGCTTCCAAGTAAAATCACAGTCAAAGCTGGCAACTTGATTGCCTTCTTGTAAGATCTGAGCAGAGACCCAGTTAAGCAATCCCTGACTTCTAATGCATGAAAACTAAGAGATAATAAATGGCTTTGCTTAAGTGCCTAAAAGCATGCTATTTTTTATACAGAAATAAAAAATGAATTCATGCCCCATCCCTCAAGTACTTGGACCCAGAATAACTTCTTGGAGATAAGAATCTAAATTTCTATATTTCAGGGCGCCTGGGTGGCTCAGTCGGTTAAGTGTCAGATTTTGGCTCAGGTCATGATCTCACGGTTTGTGGGTTCAAGCTCCACGTCCGGCTCTGTGCTGACAGCTCAGAGCCTGAAGCCTGCTTCAGATTCTGTATCTCCCTCTCTCTCTGACCCTCCCCTGTTCATGCTGTCTCTCTCTCTCTCTCTCAGAAATAAAATATAAACAAAATTTAAATCTTTATATTTCAGCACCTGTCTACCAAATGAAGGACAACCAAAGGTATGAAAGCAAATCTGAGAGAAGTAGATGGATGCAAAAGTAGAAACAGTTCACAAAAGGACAAAGTTTCTAGAAACAACATCAGACCTAAAACATGAAGGGGGCAACTGGCTTGGAAAGTTAAGGTGTGTACTAATTATTTGTTCAGAAAAATTCATCATTCTTGTGATAGGTCACGGTTGATTATGATGATTAAGACAGACCCCACTGTACTTTATGGAAATTTTATGTAAAATCTCATATATATTGATATAGAGAACTTTAACTTTCGAAGTCAGCTGTTACCATGTGGAAAAACAAAACGAAAAGTCTGACTAAGCATGACTCCGAAGGAAAACCATTCCTTTTACCTTGATGTTCCAGCATTATCCTGATCTATATGCCTCATTGAAAGTGTACACTTTCACTATCTATGTAAGTGACAGCTCAGCAGTGGTGACAGCAGCAAAGAAAATCATGGCATTGTAGTTTGCAGGCATAGTTAGTGAGGAGCGGATGCCTTTGGGAACACTAAGAAGTTCTACAGAGTTCTCAGGGACTCAAGATACCCTGGCATGACTGTAGTGTGTTGCAACTTTACCAGTAGCAATCAGATGCATGTGCTCTCGGTAATATAGTCTTATAGATGCCGCTCTCTGGCATCTGCCATTTTGGAACATGGGCTGATGATATAGACCACTGATGCCATACCAAAAATTTTTGGAAAAATATTTTTTAAGTTTATTTTTTGAGGGAGGCAGAGAGGCAGTGAGGGAGAGGGAGTGAGGGACAGAGAGAGAGGGTGAATATCCAAGGCAGGCTCCACACTGTCAGTGCAAAGTCCAATGTGGGACTTGAATTCATGAACCATGAGATCATGACCTGAGTCAAATTCAAAGCTGGACACTCACCCAACTGAGCTACCCAGGCACCCCTACATTTCAGAAATATAAGTGTACTTCCTCCAGAGTCTGATCTCCTTGTTCAAAATGTGGATGTGACCTCTGTAATTGGTACCTATATATAAATGCGATTGCACATGTACTTAACAAGTCAAGAGGCAATAGGGATATCTGAGTTGATATACCATATGAGATATAATAAAATGAAAATGCAATGATCAGAGAAAGGAGGCATAAAAAGACAAGTTGAAAACAGAAGCTTATGTAAAATGTAACCTTAAATGGCCTATATATTTCCTAGTAGTGAACCAAAAAATTGAACGGAAGACTTGAAAATTTTGGGTATCCAAATTTAATAGGATGCAATGTCACTTGTTTGTATTTCATAGTGTCAAAACATAAACAAGTTGTTTTTCCTGATGATACCAAACTCAGAAATAATTTTCTTTTCAATTTGCAGAAATAATATGATACAATACAGATTTGTATACTAGTGGGTGTTCTAGGGCATATTCTCAGAAGAATGTCAATCTTCAACAAAATACTACAAAATATAGCTTATTTAAAAATATTAAAACTTGTAGAAATTTTACTTACAAATCTGCATTTCTAACTTCTCTCAAAAAATCTGGAGATATGATGAAATTTGGTGTGTATTCAGTTTGGCAATGATCTCTGTGAGCTCAGAAGTAACATGCTCACTTGAGAATGGCCTATAATCTTGAGGTCAGAACAATCCTCATATTTTATTCCATCCAGTCCTAATTTCGTATTTTAGTTATCTGCCTGCTTCCTTTAGGCTACTGAGTTTGGAATCTCTTAATGTCTTTAATATATCCCCCACAACATCTCTATGAACATACAACAAAGCATTTCATATGTTTCTATAGTAACAATCTCAATGTAACTAATCATGCTTTCCTTTTAATCTTAGCTCAAAGAAGCGTAAGAATAAAATCTAACTATCATATAATCTATATTTACCATCACAGTGAACAGATCTACTTATTTACTTTCATGGTCTTGATCTTTACTTTTGATTTCTTCCCCATTAACTATATATTTACAGGCTTTCTGGGGGAGGAAAACAAGCAAATTTAAAATAAAGAGAGGTAAAAAAATAGCTTTGTTGAATTGATTTTTTACATGATTTTACTCTATGCATCTCCTTACTAAATACCCACAAGCACTTTCATGCTTTAATTTATCTATTAGAATTTTTTTCATTATAAATATCTTTTATTTATTTATTTATTTATTTTTACAAATAGTTTATTGTCAAATTAGTTTCCATGTAACATCCAGTGCTCATCCCCACAAGTGCCCTCCTCCATGCCCATCTCCCCCCCACCCCCATCCATCAGTCCTCAGTTTTTGTCAGCATTCAAGAGTCTCTCATGGTTTGCCTCTCTCCCTTTCCCCCACCATTTCCTCCCTTCTTCTCCCCCTTGGTCCTCCGTCAAGTTCCTCCTAATCCTCCTATACGTGCAAACATATGATATTTGTCCTTCTCTGCCTGACTTATTTCACTCAGCATAACACCCTCAAGGTCCATCCATGTTGCTACACATGGCCAGATTTCATTGTTTCTCATTGCCATGTAGTATTCCATGGTATAGATAAACCACATCTTCTTGATCCATTCGTCCGTTGATGGACGCTTAGGCTCTTTCCATGTTTTAGCTATTGTGGAGAGTGCTGCTATGAACATTGGGGTACGTGTGCTCCTATGCCTCAGCATTTCTGTATCCCTTGGGTAAATTCCTAGCAGTGCTATTGCTGGGTCCTAGGGGAGTTCTAGTGTTAGTTTCCTGAGGAACCTCCACACTGTTTTCCAGAGGGTCTGTACCAGTTTACGTTCCCACCAACAGTGTAGGAGGGTGCCCGTTTCTCCACATCCTCGCCAGCATCTAGAGTTCTCTGATTTGCTCATTTTAGCCACTCTGACTGGCGTGAGGTGGTATCTCAGTGTGGTTTTGATTTGTATTTCCCTGATGAGGATGGATGCTGAGCATTGTTTTATGTGTCTGTTGGCCCTCTGGATGTCCTCTTTGGAGAAGTGTCTGTTCATTTCTTCTGCCCATTTCTTCACTGGGTTGTTTGTTTATTGGGTGTGGAGTTTGGTGAGTTCCTTATATCTATGAGAATTTTTATTTGTATAATGTGTATAGTACATAAAGCAGGTAAAGGTAACAAAAAGTACTTACTGAAGCTTAGTTCTTTCACTGTTTACTGTTGTGATTGAGAAAGAAGGTCAGGGTGAGGTAAGGGGGGAGGGGAAGGATACTCTCATATGCTTTATATATAGTATACCAACAGAAATTAAAAGTAAGTATAGTCCTCCTCCTAGATTTAACAAATCAAAGGATCCTAAAGGATCCCTAAAGGATTTCACCACCAGTGATACTCAACTGTTAACCTGCATCAGAATCACCCAGAAGGCTTGTTAAAAACAGATTGTTGGGGCATCTGGGTGCCTCAGTCAGTCAGTGTCGGACTTGAGCTCAAGTCATGATCTCAGAGCTTGTACGTTCTAGCCTCGCATTGAGCCTGCTGCACTCAGAGCAGCAGGCTGAACTAAACAGCTGAACATAAGGTTTGAAAATATCTTTGAGATTAAAAAGGAAAAAACAAAACAAAACAACAACAATAAAAAAACAAAGTAAAACAGATAGTTGGTGGAGCCTGAGACGGCTTATCTAATGAGCTCATAGGTGATGCTGATTCTGCCCATCTTAGAAATACTGCCAGATAACCATGAACCCACCTCTAATCCTCTTAAGGGTAGAGGAATCTTAATGGTTCTTAAATCACCATTAAATTACACTTTCTCATATATGGCAGATCCTTAATACATATCTATGGAAGGAATTAAGGGTTTGACATTGTGATGTGGTAATATTTGGGTAATATGGTTTCGTGGGGCCTTCACAGGAAGTTCAACCACTGAAAGAGAAGGACCCCATTCCAACGGTCAATTCTGCCTTTTTTCTAGGGCACTGGGGAATTACAACTGTGTATTTGAAAATACATTGTGCTTTTTCTTCCATGAGATATAGATTATATATATAAAATCAGAATTTCCCTATTTTTAAAGGCAAGTACTCAAAATAGAATTGGATCCTTTGATTTGTTAAATATAGGAGGAGGACTTTACTTACTTTTAATTTCTATTGGTAGACTATATATAAATATTTAAACTTCTCGTGCTTTAAAAGTTTTACAAATGATAATTTAAACACTTATTAAAAATGATCTGTGGATATTTTTTCATATTTTTATTTTATTTTTCTGTAAATTAAAAGGAAAACCAACCATACATTTAGCTGTCTTTATGTTCAGACTATACCCTAACTTCAGCAGGTAGCTAAAATTAACTAAAAGTGAAACCTTAAAGTAAGTTTTGTCCTGGCAGTTCAGATAACTATCTCTTTCCTCCTGGACATTGAGCTGTGTTATACTCCCTTCCCTTTCTTGTATATGTGGCTATGATCACTAAGTTTTTGCCAAAGGAATATGGCTGAAAGTGGTAAAATCTACATGGGGGGGCTGTCCCATGTAAAGGCTCCAATGAGATCCTGTATCCTAAATAGGATAAGACACCTAAGACTGAAGGAGTCTGGTCTCTGAATGACAGTCTTTATCTGAACTGGAAATGAACTTCTATGAAACTACTAGGAACATGGGGCTTGTCTGTTAGAGCTGCTGGTATTCCTTCAACTTACATCAAAATTAGTACATTGTACTTGGGTCCTGTCATGTTATGGAGTAGCAAATTTTGGTAAAATTATCTCCTGCAGTAAGGTACAAGGAAGACAATATGCTGACTAATAGGATTCAATAGGCAGTGATGGCTCTTGATGGCTGCATCACAAAAGTTTTGAGATTGAAATAAGCAAGGCTAGTATCTCCTTGTATTTAAGTAGGAGAAAAAAACAAAACAAAACAAAAAAAAACAGAGATAGTCCAGAGCTTTAAAAGTGTAGAAAATCTTTGGGTGTAATATAAACCTCAACAATTGAACATCAGGTTTGAAAATCTTTGAGATTAAAAAAAAAAAAAAAAAGAAACTTGTTGTAGGATATGTCAGTTGAAAAAATTGACTGCTTTACATAAATGATCAGATTAAGCGTTTTACCTCCACACCTAACTCTAATCACCTCGAGGTCACCAGCAGTAATTTGAGAGAGGAAGAGACACGGAGGTGAGGTTTAAGAAAAGAAAGCAAAGCTTACATTTTGTCTAAGTAATACGCTGTGTTTATTGCCACGTGGAAATGATTAGAAACAAATCAGTCAGAAGCCTACCATCTTTTGAGGAAATCTCATTGGGAAAGAAAGATGGAACTCAAACTAAAGGTCTTCTGACACTTTGAAACTCAACTGAACTTTTTTGCACATACTGGTTGGAGGTAGGAGAGGAATTCCTCAGGATAAAAAAAGGACTCACCAGTGCCTACCTTAGAGGTAGCCATGGAAGTAGAA
The DNA here is from genome assembly GCF_003009895.1 of Hyaena hyaena. NCBI lineage: Eukaryota > Metazoa > Chordata > Mammalia > Carnivora > Hyaenidae > Hyaena > Hyaena hyaena. Next base: position 262,811 of record NW_024081471.1, on the reverse strand, counting down.
TGGGAAGGTATTACCACATTTAAGGTACACCTAGGTGCTTTATATAGAACTAGAGATCAGAGAGTTCCTGATTTGGTAGATTCCATATCTCACCCGAGGAATTTTTTTTTTTTAATTTTTTAACGTTTATTTATTTTTGAGACAGAGAGAGACAGAGCATAAGCTGGGGAGGGGCAGAGAGAGAGGGAGACACAGAACCTGAAATAGGCTCCAGGCTCTGACCTGGCTGTCAGCACAGAGCCCGATGGGGGGCTCGAACCCATGAACTGTGAGATCATGACCTCAGCTGAAGTCGGGTTTTTTTGTTTGTTTGTTTTTTTTAAGGAATATTTGAAAATGAATACGAAGTGTGAATCCCTGCATATCTCCTGTTTTTTTCCCCAGGGATTTTTTAATTTTTATTCTTGATTTTTGGTCATGTTAGTTCTGTCCTGGTTCTACCCTCGACTTTGGATGGGTGTATGGAGTGGGTGGGTAGGACTATCTTTTAGACCTTTTTTTTCTTTTTTTTTTTCTTGAAAAGACTACTGCCCAGAGATCTTGGATACTCTGCATCTGTGATACATATGGTCTCCAGTGGGAGGAGATGAATATGTTGTATGTGGAAGATGAAGCTTGAAACAGGTATTTGGAAAACTATGGTAGGGACAGGCTCATTGTTCACTAAACTTATGTTCTATTTTCCCTGGGGACACAGCTAGACTAAGTTGCCAGTCCTCATGGAAGTTAAAACTTACCTTATGACAACAGCTGAGGAAACACTCAACAAAACTAAGAGGCAACATACTGAATGGGAGAAGATATTTGCAAATGACATATCTAATAGTATCCAAAATATACAAAGAACTTATCAAAACTCAACACCCAAAAATGAATAATGCAGTTAGAAATATGGGCAGAAGATATGACAAGACAATTCTCTAAAGACGACAAACAGATGGCCAACAGACACATGAAAAGATGTTCAACGTCACTCATCATCAAGGAAATGCAAATCAAATGATATATCACCTCACACTTATCACAATGACTAAAAATCAAAAACATAAGAAACAAATGTTGGCAGGAATGTGGATAAGAAGGAACACTCTTGCACTGTAGTTGGGAATGTAAACTGGTGCAGCCACTGTGGAAAACAGTATGGAGTTTCCTCAAAAATGTAAAAATAAAACTACCCTACAGTCTACCAATTGCACTATTAGGTATTTACCCAAAGGTTACAAAAACACTGATATGAAAGGACACAGGCACCTCAATGTTTATAGTAGCATTATAGACAATAGTCAAATTATGGAAAGAGCTCACATGTCCACTGACTGCATGAATGGCTAAAGAAGTGGTATGTATGTGTATATACATGTATATACACACACACAGGGTATATTATTCAAACATAAAAGTGAATAAAATCATGCCATTTGCAATATGTGGATGGAGCTTGAGTTTATTACACAAAGTGAAGTCAGTAAGAGAAAGACAAATACCACATATGATTTCACATATATGTGGAATTTAAGAAACAAACGATCATGGGGCGGGGGAAGAGAGGCAAACCAAGAAACAGACTCTTAACTATAGAGAGCAAACTAATGGTCAGAGCAAAGGTGGGCAGGGGGATTTGTGAAATAATTGGTGGGGATTAAGGAGGCCATTTGTCATGATGAGCACTAGATGATTATGGAATTTCTGAATCACTATATCATATACCTAAAACTAATAGAACACTATGTTAACTATAATGGAGTTATAATTTTTTAAAAATGTCCTTATAACTCAATTTGGGCTAATAGAATCCAGGTGGATATGATTAACTCACTTCTAGGCATGCTCATGCCTTGTGATTAATTCTCCATTTGTTCAACCTACCCACTAGATGGACAGAGAAAACACTAAGGCCCTAGAAGAAGGCTGAGCAATGCCACAGAGGGAACTAACCTCTGAATGACTACGGGAATAGAGGCCCTCACTGCTCTTAAAGACTTCTGGTAAGTAAGAAAATCAACTGTGGTAAACTCCTGAAATTTGGAATTTACTAGTACAAGGCAAGTGTACTACAATTCTGATAGGATTAAATTTTAGCTAATAACTATAATTTAAATGTAACAAAATACAACGTTACAGGTGGTTAACAGTGAGGGAACTAATACCACTATGGAAGCAATAGTGGAGAAGTCTTTTTAAGTAAATAGTACTACACAGACAGTATGTTTCAACATTTTAAATGGATGTAAGCTTTGAATAATTATAGCAATTTCTCCACAGATTTTGAACAAGTTTGCAACAATGTAAACACAAAGATATTCATAGTAGTAGAGATTATAAAGAACAAATGTGTAAATCAAAAAGGGCCAGCTAAATCCTTCATAGCATGGGCATGCAAAGAATTACAACATAGTTACTAAAATTATTTTGTGTATTTTTTATTGACTTGTGCCCACCTGTGTATATCAAGGTACACCTGTCTGTAGTAACATACAATGAAAAATAGATACTGTCCTCAAGAGGGTATAGTGCTAAGAGAAATAAGACAGATAAAGATAAATACCATATGATGTCACTGATATGAGGAAGAAATGAAACATGAACAAAGGAAAAAAGAGACAACAATAGATCAGACCCAAATACAGAGGACAAACTAGTTGTTGCCAGAGGGGGGGTGGGTGGAGGGATGGGTGAAATTAAAAAGAATAGAATAAACTCGTCTTTTTATTTTTTAATGTTTTCTTTATTTCTGAGAGATAGAGACAGCGTGAGCAGGAGAGGGGCAGAGAGAGAGGGAGACACAGAATCCAAAACAGGCTCCAGGCTGCCAACTGCTCTGACTGGCAGCACAGAGCCCGATGTGGGGCTAGAACCCATGAACCATGAGCTCATGACCTGAGCCGAAGTCAGATGCTTAACCAACTGAGCCACCCAGGCACCCCAAGAATACACTTGTCTTGAGGAGTGCTGGGTAATGTATAGAATTATTGAATCACATTATTGTACACCTGAAACTAATACAATGCTGTATGTTAATTTTATTTTAATAAAAAGTAAAAGTCCAAAAAAGAAAAAAAAAATCCTTTCCTTTTGGAACACTATAGTTTGGTTATAAGACCTGAAAGAAGTAAATAGAATTATGCTGATTACAGTAACAGGGAATTATCAGATGTCCTCTGAGGTCACCAAAGTAGGAAATTATGAACATGTTCTTGCTCCTAAGCAATAAGTATTTGAGGACATACTCTGCTGCCTACTTCACATGAAATCTTGAAGAAGATGCTTGACTGAATAATGAAACAATAGCTATTCTCAAAATAATTTTTGATTGGTATATATCATAATATACAGCTAGTGTTTTATATGGTATCTGGCATACATTAGAGGCTCAGAAAGACTACTATTCAGATTTTTATTCTAACAATTACCATTTTCATTATTGTCATGGAAATTACTATATACTAATTTATTATGTGTAAAAAGATAGTTATGGAGAGCTATATGAAGGATATACCCATTTTTCAAAACTTAGGTGGATAAAATATATAAAAGAAAAAATTCCCAAATATTTTTCCCTTTAGATATGCAAATATGGGAGCATTCAAACTTGTTCTTTATAATTTTTTTAAGTTCTTTTCTGTTCTTTAATTTTTAACAAATATATCTTAAAGGAAAATAAACAGAAAGCCAACTGTTCTAATATTTCCATAAAATTACTAACATTTTATAAAACTCCTATGCTTAAAATGCATGAAATGGCAGTGCTTTAACCAAAAGTCAAAAATATACTAATTAGACATACTCATATAAGAACTCATTTTATGCTCTTAAAATGTTACAACATTAACAAGGGCATGCAAAATATTGCAAAAACTCAGGCAATATAACTTTTCGTCCTGCCGGTACTACGGTTCCATCTACAGAAGAAAGAGCTATGAATATTGTCATGCTTCCCAAATTATTTCTATAGTCGATAGCATGGAGACAGTTAATAGACTCAATGCATACTGAGTTCCTACTAGGTGCTGGGCACTGCATTAGACAATCTCTATCCATTCTCTCACACAGCTTTGCAATTGTTTAAAGTGGAAGGTATAACAAACACTAATTTTATTCATGAAGAAAATTAAAGCTCAAAAGCATTAAAAAACTTAACAATTATACCTCCTTTAAGTGGCACCAACAATGCTTAATTTTTAAGGATTTATGATATTGCCTCAAATCTAGAAGGAATTTTATGAAAATCTGTTCTAATGGCACAAAATAATAACTTATATTTTAATCAAAACATCTAATTCTCACTTAAAGTTTTCAAGTTTTCCAAATTCTTCAACAATAAGTAGTATACAAAAAAATCCAATAGAAAGGAAAATATGTGTCTCCAGTTTTTTACTGTGAATTACTTTGTGCATTCAAATACCAACCATTATACATATTCTCATTATGGTAAAGAGATATGAACGTGGATGTGATATTAATGTTCCTTTTGAGCCCACTGAATGATTTTCTAATCTAATCTTTTAACTAAAATTAGCTTAACTGGCTCAATACATTTAGTGGTTTAATCTAAGCAGAGTCAAATGGGGATAAAAAAAGTGTAATGTTGTAAAGAGATTTTTATAGGTGGTAAGTATGCCCTAAATGAAGTGAAAATCTTTGTGAATTCTTAAAATGAATAAGAAGATGTAACTCTTTGAAAACATTTCTGCCAACTAGCTTCTTTTTCTTTTTTTTTTTTTTTAAAGTTTTTTTTTTTAATTTATTTCTAGGAGAGAGAGAGAGAGACAGCGTGAACAGGGGAGGGTCAGAGAGAGAGGGAGTCACAGACTGAAACAGGCCCCAGGCTCTGAGCTGGCAGTCAGCACAGAGCCTGATGTGGGGCTCGAACCCACGAACCGTGAGATCATGACCTAAGCGAAAGTCGGACGCTTAACCGACTAAGCCACCCAGGCGCCCCAACTAGCTTATTTTTCTTAACCCCAGTGTAAGGGGGTAAGAATTGATATGTCAAACACTGACCTTACAACAATGCCCATATTTGTAAAGAAAATGATGAAATAGAATAAAATGCAGGCCTAATAGTTCCAGCTTACCATTTAAAACTCACATCTACCATTTGTTACCTGTGTGATGTTAGGTAAATTTCTTCAAGTGCCTTCTTTATTTCCTTGGTTGTGATGTAAATATAAATCTAAAACATGGCATTGTTGTGACTCATCAGAACAGCAGATACACAGTATTTACTGTAATTACTGGAGCCATGCTGTGGCTATAACATACATTTGGTAAATATTAGAAGTGTTTAGATATTAAAAGTATTGATATTAAACCGGAATATTAAACTTCTCTAAGGAAATGGAATACTTGTATGTGTCAGAGAGAGATGACAGATATTTAAGTAACATATTTGATTTGTCTGATTAGTTGTTTCCCTTTGTGGATCTCCTTGTTTGGGTCTAACTTATCTGAATTTTTATAGAATGGGATCTTCTCAGTGTTTCATGTGACTTCATGCCTATTTACAACTTAAACACTTAAAAGCACTTATATCATTTAAAGGTGACTTCATATCATTTGCCAGGAACCTGATTATATCCTACCAGGTGAGTTAAGGAGAATAATTTACACAAGGCCAACTCCTAATACATTGCTTTTGGAAGTGACATGAGCCAAGCTCCTATTTTAGAAAAAAAGGGCAATCAACTCATCATGCTCACATTCAGCTTTATGTGTGTTTCTCTCTCTTCTACTCTTTAATTGCTCTGTGAATCAAACATGTAATCCCCATTCACTAGAAACAAGAGATGAAATAATTTAGAAGTTAAAAAAATAAAAGTCCATCTATCACAAGCTAAGCCTTATCGACGTTAGGCACTTAAATATATTAAATTAGGTTTTATTTAAACAAGGCTTCCAACCAACAAATACCATCCCCTCATACTAGGTGAATGCAAACGGAGCAGTTTTAAAAAAGAAGCGTATTTAGAAGCCCTAAAATGAAGAGTAATTACACTCATTTAGGTAACCATCATATCCATAGAATTTAGCTTTCAAGTGAATTAAGCATTGAAGGATAGATTTATTTGACAGTTGCTGAAGAGCTCCTCTGAATTCCAATATTTTTGGTTGTTATGGATGTGTACAAGACCAACTACTTTGAAAAATGAAGAGCTGAGAAAAATGTCAAGAGATCAATTTGGTGCAATCATCGCTCTGGACTTAAGCACTGTGGAATGATGTACAGTTAATTATTGAAGTGTCTCATTTTGAAGGGCACATTAAATAGCATTTAATTATATCTGTTCAAAACATGAAGGAATTTTTAATGCAACATCCAAAACATCTAAAATTAGAATGAAAAATCTGTTTGAAACATTTGTATGCTCACAGAGAAACACTAAGAATGCCGGAACTTTCCAAATAAAGATTCCATTAACTCTCAAAAGGAATACTTCCTATTTAGTGGCTTATCTATTGCTAATCTCACCTCTAAATTCTTATTGACTATGTCTGCTCTAATTGTTGACACTGCAAACAATTTCTATTTACTCTTACTTAGCATGATGCCTATAGCCTTGCAGGGTCCCCTTTGAATTCACACACTTAATTACTTGCCTCTCTCCAGGGAAGTGTTATTACAGCAAAAAGAGAGGGGAGAGAGTTTATTAAGAGGTGTCATAAACTAGACAGTAATATTATAGAAGGGACGTGGATTAAAGGAAAGGCCAGAAGAAATAACATTAAGAAAAAATTATCCAAAGTGTGGAAATCAAGCAGCAGAATGAAAATGCATCCTTTACATACCTCATTATAATAGAGTGCTCAAAAATCATCTAAATATCTAGAAGATGGCTCTTGGCTTTTTGTGCTACTTACTCCTAATTAAGGACTGATATGCTGTAAAGTTACATGATAACTTGAAGATTTTTTTTGGGGGGGTGTGGTCAGGTCAAATGCAAATGGTTCTGTCCATTAGAAAAGGTACCTTCTAAGGTTATGGTTTTATTGTCCTGAAGGACAATACTCAGTTTCATATCTAATCAAGAAATCTTATTTTAGTCTAACATTCAGTTCTAAATGCTGATCTCAGGTGCTCTTTGAATCACCTTTATTATTCTGCTATTTTCCTTACTGTTGAGTTTAATCCAATTTTATACATACTCATTCTATATAATAGGGTAGTCAAGATGGCCTGTACCCTGTCAAGTAGATGAAAGTGACTAATTTTTTAATATTTTTTAACCTAAACTTTATGGTGAAACTAAACTATACTATTTTCTACATCTGAATTCAGTCGATGCCATATCTAATGTGTGAATATTAAAATTTTCAATAATACACCATGATTATCCATGTTTGATCTCTCCCCTGTATGATCAAAATCATTTGTGCACCTCACATTTGGTAAGTCTTACTTTACTCATCTTTGAGAATATAGTTGCACACTCAAAAACAATGCTCACACTTTTTTTTTTTGCTTTTCTTTTAAATCTATGTTTCATTATTTCATTTTGAAAATATAAGTATAAGGGAAAAAAAGAAAAGGAAGTTTAAGTTTAGGGATACTCTATTACGTTAAACCCTCTACTGTTTATAACATTAAAGTAGATATACATTTAGCAATATATACATGTTTACTACAAAATATATGCATATAGTATAACTAACTTCTTATTTGGATGTTTTATTTCAAAAGTTACATCAAAAGTTTAATTTTGTGAAGATAATGAGAAGTAAATTATGTAAGGGGTGCCTGCGTGGCCTGGTTGGTTAAATGCCTGACTTCAGCACAAGTCATAAGCTCCTGGATCCTGTGTTTGAGCTCTGCATCTGGCTCTGTGCTGACAGCTCAGAGTCTGGAGCCTGCTTTGGAGTCTGTGTCTCCCTCTCTCTCTGTCTATCTCTCTCTCCCTCTCTCTCTCTTTCTCTCTCTCAAAAATAAATAAAACAGTAAAATAATTAAAAGGAAATTATATAAGACAAAACAATCCATATGCACTTTTTAAAACTATAGATATTTTGAATACTTTGTGAACTAGAATAGGTTGGATTATTGGTAAACATGGTACTAAATATAAATTATATATTAAAATACAGAACACAGATTCATTTCATGGGTTCATTTTAGTTTCAAAAATAGTTCTGTTTTTAAACCATCTGGGATTCTCTTGAGAGCATGGCATCAATATATACTCATTGTGATATGAGTGAAGATTTTAAAACTTGGAAAGAAGCAATAGAATTTTGTTCATTAATATGTGATCTCTGTCATCTTGGAAACAAGGCCCTAGACAGTACCAGAGCAGAAGATGCCGATGCATGTTTGAGGAGTATATTTCTACTACATATAGCCCTCCCTAAAAAAGGAAGGAAGAGAAATGTGAAAACTATCAGTTATGAAGATATCTTTGGATGCATTTTATTATCTTCATAAATACACAGTTTTACTCACATGCCCAGAGTGCTTCAAACTAGAATAGGAGCACCATGTTACTGAATACATTAATCCTATAAAAGATAAAAAGATAATATAAAAGATAAAAAAATAATACTTGGGCTTTTCAAGGGAGTTGAACCTGTAAGCACCAAAATGTCATCTATAAACCTACCCTGCTTGCCACATGCTGCAAGTGGCCCCAAATGCAGATGGTAGAACCCCAACCCCCCAACCAAGAACTGCAGAATCACAGTCTGAAAACTACACTAAAGAAGCTCTTCAGATGATTCTTATGAATGTTTGAAAATTAGTGTCTGGAGGCTGATGTTTGGAGTCATTAGTCTTAAGGAATCGGGAAAACAATTATTACTGGGAACAATTTTATTTGAAATTATTATTATTTGAAACTATGATTGAAATCAGATTGTAGAAGATACCACTACACCATTAGGGAAAAGTGTTCAAGAAATTAAAAAAAAATAATAAGCAGTTTAAACTCTAAAACCAAGTCATGGGCACTGAGGATCCCACACGATAGTTCCCCATTGATTATTCATTACACTGAATTTCTATTATTTTTTCCTCTGAGGTACTTGTGATTTATTTGACTTGTAAGCATGAGTTTTGCTCTTACATTACTAATAATTTAGAAAGTCATAATTGTTTTGTCCAGTATGTTTTCAAAGCTATTGGTCTCTTTTTACAGAATCACCGGGATCCATTTTAGTACACTTAATGAGAGGCATAGTTTATATATACTTGTATACATTTGTATGTGTATATACATATACACACATGTACATCTATATATAGATGTATCCACATATATCATACCATATATTATGCGTTTACATATATACAGGCACAATATACACATAACATATATATAAACATATACATACATGCATGTGTATATATACACACATATGTATTTAATACCTTGTGTGTATATACACACATTAATATATCTAATGAGAGGCATAGTTTATATATACTATATATATGCATATACATATAGGTTATCATTTTATTCAAATTACTGTTTAGGGGGCACCTGGGTGGCTCAGCTGGTTAAGCAACCGACTTCAGCCCAGGTCAGATCTCACAGTTCGTGATTTCGCGCCCTGCATCGGGTTCTGTGCTGATAGCTCAGAGCCTGGAGCCTGCTTTGGATTCTGTCTCTCTCTTTCTCTCTGCCCCTCCCTAGCTTATGCTATCTCCCTCTCTCTCTGTCAAAAATAAATTTTAAAAAAAGTTTAAAAAATTACTGTTTGGAATTCAACATTTTTATTTCACAATTTTTCATAGATTTAAAAAGTATTTTTTATAAATCAAATGTCATATGCTACATATAAATATTATATTTTAAAATATTAACTAGGATTTGAAAATACCACTTGAACTGGAATCTGAAAATCAGAAGGTTTTAACGTTCGGATTTTAAGACTACATACGTATTGTAGTTGAGTTTTTACTTCTAAATGCAAACAGTTAAGTCCCCACTTTTAAATATATAAGACTAGAGTTTACAGAAGAAATTGATTTACTGTTTAAAATATGAAGATCATTCTATTGCTTAGTATAATGCTATGTCATTATAATATATAATATTAAGCTATTACTCATGTCATTTTTGTTTAAATTTCATTTTACTTTCTGAAACATGACTTAAGGAATACAATTTGTTCTACGTGTTTTATAGTCCGTAAAGTGTTTATTTCTTTTCAATGTGTGACTATTTTTATGTGCAGTAAAGCATGTGTTGTCAGTTGAATACGTTGAAATGTATAATCTTTAAACCTTTTATGCTATTCTACGAATAGCATATCTTTTTCTGTATATTTTCAACTGACAGTCAATGGGAAGTTAAAATTATAGCTGCAGTTGGAGCTTGTATGCTACTAAAAAGTCTGAAAATAAATTCTGCAGTAAGGTTGTCTGCTTCAGATTGTCCTTTGCTACAAATGACTGTTAACAAAATTGTTTTCCCTAAACCATTGATGATGTTGGCAGGGAAGCCTCTGAGGTAAACTCAAGACCTATTAATGGAACAGACAGACAGCAATGAAGGAAAACAGTCCTGAAAGAAAGTAAAAATCTAGAAAAGTTATTACCTGCTGCCTAACCGAACAACTACTTTTTCCCTTGAGGCCAGTTCCTATTTTAACTTAAAATCTATCATTTTGTTTCTTACCAATAGGAATTCCTATGCAAAATATTAAAATCATAAAAATATAAACATAATATCCAAACAGGAATGTGTACATGGCACACCATTATACTTTTATCTGTATAAGAGATAATAATATTTTTTAAATGGCAAAGGAATAATAAGTACTCTAAACAATTCACATAATTTTGGAAACACATAATAATTTGTATCCACGTGAGTAATCATCAATGTTCTTTTGTTAGGTCATTGGCAATTCAAAGGAGAGGGTTTTTTCTATCAAATTTTGGTAAAAAGTTTCAGTTTTTAAAATTAAAAACACATTTTTAATGTTTATTTTTGAGAAAGAAAGAGAGAAAGAAAGAGTTGGGTAGGGGCCGAGGGAGAGGGAGACACAGAATCCAAAGCAGGCTTCAGGCTCCACAGTGTCAGCATAGAGCTCAGCGGGGGGCTCAAACCCATGAACTGTTAGATCCTGACCTGGGCCTAAGTCAGAAGTGTAACCGACTGAGCCACCCAGGCATCCCTGGTTTCACTATTTTTCTTTGAACAGTCCAGCCAATCTACCCTCCCTTCTTCTTCTCTCCTCTTTCATGCTCTCCATTTATTATTATTATTATTATTATTACCACTAATGCAGCTCAATTTAACCAAACACAGGGCAACAATGTTACTAAATCACATCATCTACAAACAAACGACCACTGAAAGCAAAATAGCAAAGGCAACATTTGCAGTTGCTACCACACATTATCAAGATGACACATTTTTTTTTCCTGTGTCATTCTGAGATGTGTTAGCAGGTCAATTAAATAATAAAGTCTCAACAAAAAGCTATAAATTTATGCCACATTTTTGTCCTACCCTCTATAACATTGTAGGTAAACAGAGAAGATTTAGTGATAACAATTCACTGGTAACATGAATAAATTCTGGTGCTGAAAACCTCAGCTCAAACTCTCGCTCTATTCCTGTTTTACAAAATGTACATTTTGTAATTTACATTTACAAAATGTAAAACAATGTTTTTTTCTATCTTGTTTTTGAAAATATAGTTTTTCATAAATATGACATGTAAATATGCCATGACTTATTATTTTATGGAAACATACTTTTATATTTTCCTTTTAGTTTCTTTTTTTAATCTTTTAAAAATATTTATTTGAGACAGGAGAGAATGCAAGAGAGAGAGAGAGAGTGTGTACGAGTGGGGGAGGGGCAGAGAGAGAAAGGGAGACACAGAATCCAAAGCAGGCTCCAGACTCTGAGCTGTCAGCACAGAAACTGATGCAGGGTTAAAACTCATGAATCATGAGATCATGACCTGAGCCGAAGTCAGACACTCAACTGAGTAACCCAGGTGCTCCAAGACAACTAAACTCTTATGCAGAAGTGGAGGTAGCACAAGTAAGCAAAGAAAGCCAGTGGTCAAAAAGAATCAAAATCATGGAGAGGATACAGAGGTAAGAGCAATACTTCCAGTTGCTAAAGAGGAAGAAGCAATTTTGATTACTAAGTCAAAATGTTATTACTAAATCAAGTCATCAATCACCTCCCAAAATAACCTATATTTTAACGTTTATCTCTGTAGATTACCTCAGTTATATATAAACTTGAAATAATTAAATGATCTGATGATATCTTTGGTGCATAGCTTCTTTTGCTTAACATTATATATATATATATGTATATATATGTATGTATATATATATACATATATATATGAGATTTATTTATGATGTAAATAAATAATACATGTTGAGCTTTTTTTGCTCATCATGTGTGTGTATATATATACACACACACACACATATATATATGAGACTTATTTGTTATGTATACCAATAATGCATATCACTAGTTTGACCTTTTCAATGCTATATGGCATCGCCTTGAACAATTTAACAGTATGTGCTTATGCATACTGCCGTTGATGCGAATTGCACTGTGTCTAGTTGGTAACTACGATAAAGAGTAGGTTAGAAGGAAACATACTCGTGAAACGTATCTCAACAAAATAAATGCCATATATGAAAAACCCAGGGCTAATATCATTTCACCCTCAATGGGAAAAAACTGAGAGCTTTTCCTTTATGGTCAAGAACAAGACAGGGATGTCTACTTCACCATTTAATACAGTGCTATAAATCCTAGCCACAGCAATCAGACAACAAAAAGAAATAAAAGGCATTCAAATCCTCAAGGAAAGAGTTAAATTTTCACTATTCATGGACAATATGATATTCTACATAGAAAGGCCAAAAGACTCCACCAAAAAATTGCTAGACTTGAAACATGAATTCAGCAGTCACAGGAGATAAAATCAATGTACAGAAATCTGTTGCTTTTCTGTACACTAGTAAGGAAGCAGCAAAGACATATTAAGGAGTCAACCCCATTTACAATTACGTTGAAAACCTAAAGATACCTAGGAATAAACTTACCCAAAAAGGTAAAAGATCTGTACTCTGAAAACTGTAAAACACTGATGGTTGGAACAACAAATATTGATAAAATATCTATACTACCCTAAATAGTCACCACCAAAGACCCCAAATAGCCAAAGCAATCTTGAAAAAGTAAAGCAAACCTGGAGGCATCACAATTCTGTACTTCAAGTTATACTACACAGCTATAGTGATCAAAACTGGATAGTACTAGCACAAAAATAGACATATAGATCAATAAGACAGAAAATCCAGACAGTAACCCACAACTATTTGGTCAATTAATCTTCAGCAAAGCAGAAAATAATATCCAGTGAGAGAAATACTGTCTCTTCAACTATGGTGTTGAGAAAACTGGACAGCAATATGCAAAAGAATGAAATCAGACAATCTTCTTACAACATACCAAAAATAAATTTAAAAATGGGTTAGAGACATAAATGTTATACTTAAAATCATAAAAATTCTAGAGGAAAACACAGGCAGAAACCTCTTTGACATTAGCAAATAGCAACTTCTTTCTATATATACCTCTGGAGGCAAAGGAAACAAATACAAATAGAAATTAGTGAGACTGCATCAAAATAAAAACCTTTTGCCTAGTGAAGGAAACATTCAGAAAAACTAAAAGACAACCTACAGAATGGGAGAAGATATTTATAAATAACATATCTGATAAAGGGTTAGTATCCAAAATATATAAAGAACTTATCAAACTCAACACTCAAAAAGTAAATAATCCACTTAAAAATGGACAGAAGACATGAACAGGCATTTCTGCAAAGACATAGATGCCAACAGACACATGGAAAGATGCTCAACATCACTCAACATCAGTGAAATACAAATCAAAAGTACAATGAGATACCACCTCACACCTCTCAGAATGGCTAAAATAAAAATCACGGGGTGCCTGGGTGGCTCAGTCGGTTAAGTGTCAGACTTCAGCTCAAGTCATGATCTCACGGTTTGTGGGTTCGATCCCACAAATATATATATTTACACACACATATATTTAATAGTATATATAAATATATATGCAATAGTATATATATATTCAAATATATATTTTTAAATATGCAAAAGAATATATATATATATATATAAATGGTTTAAGGGGGAAAAGGAGAGAACTGATAGTTACCAGAGGGGAGACTGGTGGAGGATGGGTTAAATAGGTGATCAGTATTAAGAAGTGCATGTCTGGGATGGGCACTGGGGGTTGTATGGATGTGCTGACTCACTATATTGTACTTCCGAAGCTAATACTACACTTTATGTCAACTAACTGGAATTTAAAAAAAAACTAAAAAAAGTACTAAGAAATAAAAGTTGATTTACCTGTTAAAAAAAAAAAAAAAAACAGTGTCATAATGAACCAAACAGCATAAAAATAGCAAAATTGAGTTGGTTTAAGTTTTAAACTCAAGACATTTCAAAATATTTATATAAGTAGAAAAATGTTCCTGTATCTCAATAGATAAGAAAAATATTACATGAAATGTATCAACTAATAAAATTCTTAGAAAACTATATAAGAGCATTTCCTTTACTAGATAGTTTAAACCAAACAAATACTTATTGGTACAATAATAAAAACTTTTCTCTCGGAATCCTTCAGAAAAACAGAATCAACAGGATAGATGGATGGACAGAGACAGATAGACATGTAGGCAAATAGGTAGATGCCAGATGCCAGATAGATATATTAGATAGATAGATACATAGATAGGTAGATGATAGATAGATAGATAGATAGATAGATGATAGATAAAAGGAAATTTATTATGGGAATTGGCTCAACAATTATGCATGATGATCTCTACCATAATGTGCTCTCTGAAACTGCAGAACCAGGACAGTTAGTGGTATAATTCAGTGTAAGTGTGAAGGCCTGATAATCAAGAATAAGTTCTAGAGTCCAGGGGCTAGAGTACTAGGGTTTTCAATGTCAGAAGCCAGGAGAATATCCTAACTCAAAAGAAGAGAAAGAGAATTTACAGGTTTTTCATTTTTTTATTCTGTTCTGGCTCTCAAATGATTAGATGCTGTTCACCTACTTTGGTGAGGGGAGATCTTTATTCAGATAAGAGAGAGATCTACATTGCAGAACTGGAAGTAGTTTTAGCCATTTAACTTCTAGCTATATAGATATGCATCGCAGAAATAATTTGTATGTGTATATGCATCCAATTCAAGTACAGAGGTTTATTTTTTAAATTTTTATTTGAATTCCAATTAGTTAACATAGAATGTAATATTAATTTCAGCAGTACAATATAGTGATTTACAGTGTTAATCATAACACATTGCACTTCTTAATCCTGATCACCTATTTAACCCACCCCACTACCAACCTCCCCTCCGGTAACCATCAATTTGTTCTCTATAGTTACAGTCTGGTTCTTGGTTTGCCTCTCTCTCTCTCTCTCTCTTTTCTAGGCTCACTTGCATCTCAATTCCCCATATGAGTGAAATCATATAGTATTTGTCTTTCTTTGACTAACTCACTTCACTTACCACGAGCCAAATTTCCATAACTTGGCTATTGGACATAATGCTGCTATAAACATTGGGGTGTATGTATCCTTTTGAATTAGTATTGTTGTGTTCTCCTAGGAGTGCAATTACTTTATCTTAGGGTAGTTCTATTTTTAATTTGCATTTAAAAAATTTAAGGTTTATTTATTTTTGAGGGAGAGATACAGAGTATGAGCAGGGAAGGGGCAGAGAGAGGGAGACAGATCCAAAGCAGGCTCCAGACTCTGAGCTGTCAGCACAGAGCCCAACTTGGATCTTGAATTCACAAACCCCAATATCATGACCAGAGCCAGTCAGAAGCTTAACCAAGTGAGCCACCCTGGTGCCCCTATCTTTAACTTTCTGAGGAACTTCCATACTGTCTTCCAGAGTGACTACACCAGTTTGTATTCCCAGCAATAGGGCAAAAAGTTCCCCTTTCTCCACATTCTCATCAGCACCTGTTTATTGCATTGTTGACTTTAGCCATGCTGAGGGGTTTGTGGTGATATCTCACTGTAGTTTTGCTTTTTTCTTGATGACGATTGATGCTGAGCATCTTTTCATGTATATGTTGGCAATATAAAAGTCTTCTTTGGAGAAATGTCTGTTCGTGTCTTCTGTCCATGTTTAATTGGAATATTTGGTTTTTCGGTGTTAATTATATATGTTCTTTATATATTTTGGATACTAACCTTTTATGAGATTTCATTTGCAAATACCTTCTCCCATTCTGTAGATTGCCTTTGAGATTTGTTGATTGTTTCCTTCACTGTGCAGAAGCTTTTTATTTTGATGAAGTCTCTAGTTTGTTTCCTTTGCCTCCAGAGGCCTATCTAGAAAGATGTTGCTATTGCTGATTTCTGAAGTTACCTGTGTTCTCCTTTTGGACTTTTAAGGTTTCAAGTTTACATTTAGGCACTGTGGTACTATTTTTAGAATTTTTGCATTTATGTTTAGAGACTGGTCTTTGTTTTCCTTCTGTTGTAGTATTACATGGCATCAAAAAGATGTTCTTATTTTCCCCTTTTCTAGGAATCGATCTAAAATGGTGTTATTTCCAAATTATAAATTTGGAAGAATCATAGCTGATAGAAGCAGGCCTGACATTTTTCTTTGTTTGCTTGTTGTTTTTGTTTGTTTATTTGTTTTGTTTTTTGTTTTGGGATTTTTTTGGGGGGTAGGTTTCATGATACTTGACTTTTAAAGTAAAACTGTATTTGGGAACAAGAGATAAAGCCTTATAAAAAATAATATAAGTTACTGTAACAGATCATATGGTCACATGTTACTCTGATTTTAAAGTGCACATATCAAACATAGAATCGATAAAAAGAAATGTAAGATGTCAGACGATGTGTGTGTTTGTATCAGAAGATTATGTGTGATATTATATATATATATGTAGACATTTAGAATAACACAACAGCAAAAAAAAAAACAAAACACTTGCAATATAAGATAGAGTTATTAACAACAACAAAATAATCCATTGAATCCCATCTAAGAGTTTTCAAAATATGAATCACAGGATTAGTTTCCAGTTATTGCTATAACAAATTACCACAAACTTAGTGGCTTGTAACAACACAAATTCATTATTTTACAATTTTGTTGGAGTTCAGAAGTTCAAATTAGTCTTAAAAGCTAAAATCTATTGGCCATGCTGTGTTCCTTCTATATCCTGTGGAAAATTTGTTTCCTTGCTATTTCCAGATTCTAGAGGCTGCCCGCATCTTATGACCTGTGACGTCTAATCCATCTCAATCTTTGTTTGTACTGTGACATGTCTCTTCTTTCCAGCTGTGACCTTCCCACTTCCCTCTTACATGTACACTAATAGTTACATTAGGGCATCTGGATAATCCAGGATAGTCTCCCCATCGTAAAATCCTGAAACGCACCTCTAAAGCACTTTTTGCTCTTTAAAATAATGTATATACACATTCTGGAAATTAGAATTGGAAATCATTGGGCAAACATCATTCAGCCTACCTCAATGAGTTTACTGAACATATAAAACATTCAGTGGCTAAAAAGTTCATCCCAAGAGCATTTACTTGGGGGAAATAACATAATTTTGACATTACACAGAAAATAAGGCCATCTTATTAATCAAACTCAGGATAGTAGTAGTCCAGGACATTAATTTATGTGCTAAAAACATCATATAGATTGCAATAATTTATCCAGTGTAACTACTACACTCATTTCTTATAGATGGACCTACATAGGGAACAAATTTAATGTTTCTGTGTGAGTATGGAATCAGAAAAGATTTCATTATATAACAGAAAGTTTTACTACTAATGGGAAAATATATATTGAACCATCCATTTCTAGGAGGGTAAATATTTCTAAGACTACAATATCTAGCATTCAAATATTGAAAGAATACCAAAGATTCTTACTTGCTTGTGAATTTCTAATATGGGCACTGGCTACTTTTGGCTTTGGGGTTTGCTGTATTATTCCATTTTTACCAGTCCCTTTTCTAAATAACAGGCTAGTAGGAACAAACGTATTGAAGACTAAGAACCCTTCTATATTCCTAAAGTGACAATACATCGTTGCTCTAAAATGTGCTGATTTTATGGTTTAACTTTCTAATGGCAATAAAATTCATTTATTTCAGAACTTTTGGCTGGATTTGCAGAGAAATGAAGGAAAGTGTGAGATGCAAGTGGGAACCTTTACTGAACCCAAAGTTCATGACCATGATCCTGATCCTGACTTATGAAAAACAGTTGTGAGAACACAGACATTAAATGTGGATTAGTGTTGGTTCAGAGATAATGTTGTGCATCTAAATTAAAAATTCTCACACTTAAAAAGTGTAATTTTTGACTCAATATAAGGAAGAACTCATGAAGCAACTATACTTGCCCAAAGTGATCAACTTTCCCTCAGGAGATAATTAAGTACCCTGTAATTAAAAGCCCTCAAACACTAAGTGGGTTATATTTGGCAGAAGGATAAGAGAAGATTCTAGCACCCAAATGGTATAAGGTCTCTATAACCTTTGAATTTCTCCCAAAGAAGAGATGCTCTGTTTTCAGAATAGAAGTGTCAGCTTTGGAAAAGATACAGACTCCAGCCTGGGAAGATCTGATCTCCCTGTTATATTTAAAACCTGCTTTCTAACTGACTCACACATTCACCAAGAGAATGGAATGTAATTACTTATTTCATTTTTAAAAGTGTTTCCTAGAAGCAAAGTAGGAGAGAGGGACTCTTAGTAAAAGGAAAGAAAGACAAAGTGAAGACTTAGCACAGATAAAATGCCTTCAAGGGCATTGTCCTGCCAACATTTTATTTGGTTGTATTTCTAGCTAACTTCTCATTTCTCTTAGTCCTATCACTTTGAGAGAAATGAAGATGAGTAGTAAGTGCACAATTGGGAGGAAACCAGAGAAGATAAAGCAAAATAAAAACTAGGTTTGATTTGCAAATTTAATATGATAATCAATGTTAGAAATAATAAGGAATTAATGGTATGGAAAACAAATGTTAGAAGACACTGCCTGATTTAGCTAAAATAACCATAAAGCTACAATTCTACTTGCTTAGGTATACAAAGGATGAGAGTTCCTTTAAAATCTTAGAGTTAATATTAGTTTAACCTTAGTAGGAAAATTAATACTGTGGTATATAGTACCCACTGCTTTCTGACATATTAAAATAATAAATCATAAAGTAACATCTTAGTTTTTCATGATGAAAAGGATTTCAAAACAAGCATTGTGTAGGGCAAGTCTTTGTTATTACCCTTATAATGATCAATTATATTGTCTAAAATTCTTAACATTAGAATTGGGCATTTGAGCTAAGGTATAATCACTATTGATCTGTGACCCCCATGAGTACTGCCTCTTGATATCGATGTTCCGGTTTAGTCCCTCTGACAGTGAGTATAGCCACATTTTATAACCTAGGAGGATATTGTAGAAATCATGGAGTTTAACTTTCAAGAAGGCTGCCTCATGTTCTCTTGGACTGTTGTCTCTTGGAGAAGCCAGCTACCAAATCATGTAGACATTCATGCAGAAGCCCAGATAGGAAGAAACTGAGGCCTGTCAACCACCAGGTAAGTGGTTTCAGATACAGACAAGATTACAGAAAACAGAAGCCGCTGTCCCCACTCTTTGAAGGTAACCTCATAAGAGAACCTAAGCAAAGCCCATCCAATTTAGCTACCAACTTCTTGACACATAAAAATCATGTGAGATATTAAATACTTAATTTTTAGGCTTTTGAGTTTTAGAGTTGTTATACACCAATAAGTAACTAATATTATAAAATATATTGGAAAATATGCAAATATTTATATAAATTATGTTAATCAGTTCACTGAATCAGTGCCATAGTGAAAAAATTCTTCAGCTTTTGCAAATGTCCACACTATTCCTAAACAGAGCATATTACTAACTCTCACAGGAGAAACATTAAAAAGAAAGGACCAAACTATGTATTCAGGTCCACATAGACTGACACAATAGCTTTAAAAAGTACCCCTAGCTCATAGAGGTGTTGTGGTGGCTCAGTTGGTTAAGCTTCTGACTGTGGCTCAGGTCATGATCTCTCAGTTATGGGTTTGAGTTTCATGTCAGGTTCCGTGCTGACAGCTCCAGGCCTGGAGCCTGCTCCAGATTCTGTGTCTCCCTCTCTCTCTGCCCCTTTACTGCTCATGCTCTGTCTCTCTCTGTTTCTCATAACAAAGAATAAATGTTAAATTTTTTTAAAAAAATTATCCATAGTGTATAAGCAAAGGCCATTCAAGCATAGACACAGAAATATACACATGATAATTTAAGCTTCACATTACATCAAGCTCAAGGGAAAATGAGCAAAGGGACAAATGTAAAGGAACATCATTCTTGACTGTTCTATTTAGAGAAGAGTGGAGACTATTAAGGGAAGTGTTATTAAAATTAATGTGACCTATCAACATATATTGTGTTTGTTGTTGTTTTCTTGGATAACTTCTCCTTTGGGAGTTGTTACTACTGAAATTTGGTAGGGGATGACTTCTAGTGAAAACACATTATTAATTTTTTTCTTAATTCATTATTTGTATTAATAATGTATTGATTCGTTATTTCATACTGAAATTTTTTTTTCTTTTACAAATAGTTTATTGTCAAATTAGTTTCCACATAACACTCAGTGCTCATCCCCAAAGTGCCCTCCTCCATGCCCCCCCCTCCCCCCCACATCCATCAGTCCTCAGTTTTTGTCAGCATTTAAGAGTCTCTCATGGTTTGCCTCTCTCCTTTTCCCCCACCATTTCCGCCCTTCTTCTCCCCCTTGGTCCTCCGTCAAGTTCCTCCTAATCCTCCTATACGTGCAAACATATGATATTTGTCCTTCTCTGCCTGACTTATTTCGCTCAGCATAACACCCTCAAGGTCCATCCATGTTGCTACACATGGCCAGATTTCATTGTTTCTCATTGCCATGTAGTATTCCATGGTATAGATAAACCACATCTTCTTGATCCATTCATCTGTTGATGGACACTTAGGCTCTTTCCATGTTTTAGCTATTGTGGAGAGTGCTGCTATGAACATTGGGGTACATGTGCCCCTAGGCATCAGCACTCCTGTATCCCTTGGGTAAATTCCTAGCAGTGCTATTGCTGGGTCATAGGGGAGTTCTAGTGTTAGTTTCCTGAGGAACCTCCACACTGTTTTCCAGAGGGGCTGTACCAGTTTACGTTCCCACCAACAGTGTAGGAGGGTGCCCGTTTCTCCACATCCTCGCCAGCATCTAGAGTTCTCTGATTTGCTCATTTTAGCCACTCTGACTGGTGTGAGGTGGTATCTCAGTGTGGTTTTGATTTGTATTTCCCTGACGAGGAGGGATGCTGAGCACATACTGAAAATTTTCTGTGTTAAGGGTCAAAGATGGGGAAAATGTGATCTTATTTTATTTATTTATTTAAATGTTTATTTTATTTCTGAGAGGAGAGAGAGGCAGAGAGGCAGCATGAGCAGGGGAGAGTCAGAGAGAGAGGGAGATACAGAATCTGAAGCAGGCCTCAGGCTCTGAGCTAGTTGTCAGCAGAGCCCAGTGTAGGGCTCCAACCCACAAACCGTGAGATCATGACCTGAGCTGAAGTCGGACGCTTAACTTACAGCCACCCGGGTAACCCTGTGATCTTATTTTATAGCAGTAACTTACATCATGAACCTTTTCAGTTTTGCTTTGCATAACTCATCATTTTGCATTTCTTGTATTTAAAAATTAGTTAACGTAGACTGTATGGTAAAGTAAATAGAGTAAGATTTTTCATCTATTTTATTTTCATAAAAGGAAAGAAAAAAGGCTTCTCTGAATTCTGACCATCCTAAAACACATTAATATAAGAATAAGGAAACACTAGAAGAAAATCCACTGAAATTTTCAAATTGGGTCTATTTTATTCTTATTAACCTCTTTTTTAAAAATTTTAAGTTTATGTTGAAAGAGAGAGAGCTCAGGGAGCAGCAGAGAGAGAGGTAGAGCCAGCACAGAGCCCAACGTGGGGCTCAGACCCATGAACTGTGAGATCATGACCTGTGCAGAAATCAAGAGTCAGATGCTTAACAAACTGAGTCACCCAGGTGTCCCTATTAAGCTCCTCTTTAAAGTGGAAGACTAATCTATCTTAATGTATGCACACAGAAAAATAAATTAGTAACTACTTGAATTGTTCAATTCAAATGAAGCTGGTGTTTTATATGAATATAAGTTTTCATATGCCTATGCATATTCTAGTTACATATTTAAGATGAAAAAATGATATATTAAGTAACAAAATAACAAAATATTAGTTCTCTAGAATTAAGTAGATAACGATCACATCCAAAATACTAGGGAGAAGTATTTTAAAATTTACACCTTGACATTTAAAATTATTAAGACACATGTGTTTAAATTCCTTTTATAGTAACTTTTTCTTTAGGTTTTCTATGGAGATATTTCCATTATTAGAGAAAATTAAGAAAGTATAGATGCACTGTTAGCTGTAGAAAAACTGGAAATTTTTTGTTTTATTGTACAACTTCCAAATGAATTCCCATTTATCTTTACAATTCTTTGTACAAACGCTTGGGGGCTATAAAGTCAAGTAACATTTGACCTCTGAACATTTCTATCTTCTCTCAGACTTGTCCAATATTAGAGAACACCAAAAAGTAATTTATCACTGTGTCACACTTGCCTGAAGAATTTCTTAGGGGACTAAGAAGACTGATGAAGTTAATCATTAAGCCCAAAAAATCCCTAAAGGTGAATTTTTCTCTTTGATGTACAGAGATAATCCTGTCTTTGTTGAAGATTGCTTATGGACCTTTGTTCTTATTGCCAACCCTTAGGCTTTAGGTAAGCTATTGAATATCCTTGTATTAATGGAACCTTGAATCAAAATGTTCACTTACCAATCATTCTAGGTAGTAGATAGTTCAGCCTCAGTCTAGACTATGTTCACTGTTGGAGTAGAGACATGTCAGCTGAACTTTGGGGGTAATACAAAGGAATTTTAGTTTCAATGGCTAGGTTTTTCATAATACATCTTGCACATCTTTATGTCCTTCAAAAAATCTGTTTGCAAGGAACCTGAGGAGACTTCTTAAAGAATAGGCCATAGGTGTACCTGACTGGATCAGTTGATAGAGCATGTGACTCTTGATCTCAGGGTCCTGCGTTCAAGCCCCATGTTGGGTGTGGGGCCTACTTAAAAAATAATAATAAACAAAGACTAAGCCCTAAATGCTCAGCTTAACCTTATATATGTCATAATTTTTATATAGGAATTTATCTGAAGAAAGCCATTACACATACCTGAATTTGTTTCTGCTCTAAAATCTTCAGTGTCAAAGAGCAAAGGTTACAAGACTGAAAAATGACAGAGTTCTATACCTCCAGAAGTTCCAAATGACCCAGCAACTATACTCCTGGGTCATCATCCCAGAGAAATGGCTATTTTCGAATAAATACCTGTAAACACGTGTTGATAGCAACATTATTTGCTATAGTCTACAATTGGAAACGACTCACACGTCTTTCAGCAGAAGAATAGTTGCACAAACTGTCATACATCTATACCAGGGAAAACTACTCAGAGTTAAGGATGGCCTAGTGATAAAGACAACACACGGGAATATCTCGGATAAAGACAACTCCAGGGGATTCTGCTAAGTGAAAACAAAACAAAACAAAACAAAAAGCCAATCCCCAAAATTGACATCTGATTCCACTTCTATAACATTACCAAAATGACAGAAATCTGGAGATGGAGAACTGACTCACAGTTGCCATAAACTAGGAAGAGAGGTAAAGATGGGGCAGAAGAAGGTGGGCGTTATTACAGAATAACGACAAGTGCAACACAGGTGGTAAGGGAGCTGTTCTATATGTTGATCACTGGTGGTAGAGACACACTTACCTGTGGAAGATTGAATAATGGACCATAAGAGGTAACCCTGCTCCAATCCCTGAAACCCATAAATGCTACCTTATTGGGAAATGGGGATCAGTAAATTAAACCTTGATTATTCAAGGTTTATGAATAATGGTACCCTAAGTACCATCATAATTGTTGCTATTAAAAAAAAAAAAAGCACAAGAGGAGATTATACACATAGAAGATGAGGCAATATGACCTTGGATGCAGAGTTAAGAGAAATATGACCACAGGTCAAGGAACAAAGGCAGACATCAGAGCTCGAAGAGCCAAGATAAGGTTCTCTCCTATAAACTGCTGAGGGACCACAGACTTGAAGTCACCTTGATTTTAGCTCAGTGATACTGATACTGGACCTCTGGCCTCCAGAGCTGTGATAATCAAATTTCTGTTGTTTTAAGCCACAAGTTCATAGTAATTTTTACAGCAGCCATGGTAAACTAATACTGCACATATGATAAAAATCACACAGAACTAAATTTAGGCTCACGTACACATATACAAATGAATATATATAATTGAGGAAATGAGTGATATTAGTGGATTACATCATTATTAATTTTCTGGATTTAATAATGTACTATATACTTGCAAGGCGTTTTCCTTGGCAAAAAATGGTGAAAAGAACCATGGTTTCTCTCTGTATCATCTTAACGTGCATATGAATATACAACACATATTGAAATTAATATTTAATTTGAAAAATAGATAGAGGGGTGCTTGAGTGGCTCAATTGGCTAAATTTCTAACTCTTGATTTTGGCTTAGGTCATGGTCTTAATGGTTGGTGGGATCAAGCCCTGCATCTGGCTCTGTGCTGACAGCATAGAGCTTGATTGGGATTCTCTCCTCATTTCTTTCTCTGCCCACCCCGCCCCCAATTCGAGCACTCTCTTGCTCTCTTTCTTTCTTTCAAAATAAATAACTGAACTTTAAAAAACATTGATATAGTTATTTAACCTAAAACTATTGAAGAAAAAAAAAAACTAAAGAACATCTTCATTACCTTAAAGTATGCAAATATAAAACACAACACAAAATAACCCAAGTTAATCATAAGAAAATAAATTAAAATATATGAAAATTAAGACACATAATTTCTAAAAACCACACAAACAAAAAGAACATTAAGAGAATGAAAAGGCAATCCACAGTGTGGGAGAATGTTTGCCATTTAGGTATGTGAAAAATTATTCATATGTAAAGAGTCCCTACAACACATTTTAAAAGCTGCTATGAAACAAGAAACAGGCAAAAATTTAAACAGAATGTCTTCACAAGAGAGCATATCTGAATGAACAACAAACACAAAGGAATGATTAGGTTCATTAGTCATCAAAGAAATGTGAATTAAAACCACACTGTGACACTACTACACTCATCCAAATGGTTATAATTAAAAAGGAAGTCGATATGAAATTTTTTTGAATATTTCAATGTTTGTTTATTTTTGAGAGAGAGAAAGAGACAGAACAGGAGTTAGGGAAGGGTAGAGAGAGAGAGAGAGGCACAGAATTGAAGCAGGCTCCAGGCTCTGAGCTGTCAGTACAGAGCCTGATGTCAGCTTGAACTCATGAACTGTGAGATCATGACCCAAGCGGAAGTTGGATGCTTAACCAACTGAGCCACCCAGATGCCTCTGAAATTTTCTTACACTAGCAGTAAATTTAAATTAATACACCCATTTTGAAAAAAATTATTTTGTACTATCTAATAAATTTGAATATATATTCTTTATACTCCAGTAATACCAAACATAATATATAATATATAATATCCATAATATCTATATTATATATATCCAACAGAAATAAGTTCATAACACATGTTTAGAACATATTCATACTACTATTAAACTGGAAATGATCCCAAGGTTGCCTACCTTTTTATGATTAACTACTCTTATATTCCTATATACATTATGGATAAATAATGAAATAACTATAACTGTATGTATAAACATAGATATTCACTTAAAAATTAAGTTAAATGACAAAAAACAGGAAAAAGCAGATAATAGTACATAGTGAACATTTCTGTTTATGATATAGGGAAAATGTAAAAACATGATTATATTAAATTTATAGAACTGGAAATACTTTTATCCTTGTTATTTTGCATTATAAAATCTGGAAGTATGCTATTTCTTCATATTTATTCAGTATTTATTACCTTCAAAAATTCTCAAATTGTCTTTTTTGTATATAACTCATGAAACATTTTGGTTAGATGGTTTTTTATTTTACATGTATATCAATAATCACTGCTATTAAACGGCATGTAAACAGCATGTTACAAATGGAGTATGGGTGAGTCCACTTAAATATATAATAGTAATAATATCAGAGTCATCATTATGATCAGTTTTTAGTCTTTTCTAAATCATCTGCTCTCCTGAGTTTCAGACATATACTTTAGTACTAAGATTTTATAAGAGGTATCTTTTTGGTGCATAACTGCCTTCTTCCTCTCTAAGAATTATATATATTCTTAATATATATAGATAGATATAGATATAGATAGATATAGATATAGATATATAGATATAGATATAGATATAGATATAGATATAGATATAATATCAATAAAGCCTTTACAGAAGAAGGTCTTTCCAAAATTATATTCTGTGTAAATGGAATCAAGCAGATAGGGTTAAAATCCTGGCTTGACTTTTACGCCTTAGGAAATTTAATTCTGTGATACTTAATTTCCTCTTCTATAAAATTTGTGAAATAAAATAATCACATAAGATTTGGTTATTTGTCTTAAATTATAGTCTATATTATTATTTTGTCGTAATTATTGATATATTAGAGAAGCCTTTGGGAGTCATGTTTTGATACACTGATGACTACCTTCCATAAATATAAACCCACAGGTTTCTAAAAGAAAATCTGTTACTTTTGTCTTATGTAATTATTTTTTTAAATGTCTATCATTTCAAGAAAGAAGTTTCTTTCTTGGTTTCTATAATCTTATAAATTTAATAGTTATAACAGAAGAAAGAATAATCATGCATCTTCATTTTGGTTACTATATCTTTTCTGTTTAACTTTTTCCAAGAAATTTTCTTCTTCATTTTAAAATGAGACAATCCAGGGTACCTGGGTGTCTCAGTAGGTTAAGTGTCCGACTTCAGCTCAGGTCATGATCTCACAGTTTGTGGGTTCAAGCCCTGCATAGGGCTCTGTGCTGACAGCCAGCTCAGAGCCTGGAGACTGTTTCAAATTCTGTGTCTCCCTCTCTCTCTCTGACCCTCCCCTGCTCTATTTCTCTCAATCTCTTTCTCTTTCTCATAAATAAAACATTAAAAAAATTAAAATGAGACAAACTATCCTTCATCTTACCTACTTATATTTGAATCCCTGTCAGTAATTGCAGTGGAAGCAAAATGAGCCTTTGAGAACAAGTCTTAAATCTCATCTGGACATTTCCAAATTTCAGAAGATCTAGACTTCTCACTTTGTTTGGAGCAAATAAGTATTAAAGTATGATATAGTATGTCTCTGAAATATATTTAATATTAAAGATCACTTAAAACGCATTAAAATATTTATGAAACATAAAATCAGAATATATTTCCTGGTAGAATTTGAAATATAAGATAAAGATACTCTATAAAGAAAATGTTAGACTCAAAAAGAAACCCAGGGTTCATCTTTTCTCTAGCTAATATTATGGCATCTTGTGAAATAAATAAAAGTGCCATTATTGCATATTTCATTATTAAATATTTTTTCATGTTGTGTTTAAAGCAAAAAAAAAAATTATTGTGGTATAGATCCCAGTATCTCAATCAAAAGAACAAATTAAAAGAAACACGTATATTTATTTTGTATATATTTTAAAAAATATTGTTCATTTATTTTTAAAGAGAGACAGAGTGCAAGCACGGGAGAAGCAGAGAGAGAGGGAGACACAGAATCCGAAGCAGGCTCCAGGATCTGAGCTATCAGCACAGAACCCGATGGTGGACTTGAACCCATGAACTGGGAGATCATGATCTGAGCCAAAGTCGGAGGCTTAACTGACTGAGCCACCCAGGCGCCCGTATATTAATTGAATACAAGAGAATATTTAGTTCCTCTGTCTCAGAATAATACCATGACACCCTACATATTTACCACCTGTATCATATCTACGCAAAGTCATGGCTTTGCATAGCCCAAATTTTTCTCGATTAAGCCAAAACACATGCATTTAAAGCATCACAGTGTAAATTCACATCTAGTCTGTATAAAAATATTAGGGCAATACTGACTTTGAGTTTAACGCGTTCATAATCCATTGAGAAAGAAATCATGGTAGTTTATACATGACAACACACGTATGGAAGACATCTATAACACTAGTATAGAAGTCTTAAAAATATAACCACAAATTTTCTAATCCTGTCCTAACAGGAGAGTGGACAATTATTACTGACTCTTTGATTGTGTGAGATGTGTAGTGGCTGATTCTAATATGAGAATATGGCAGAATTGATGGCAAATCATTTCTGGGATTGTTGCAAGAAGGCTGTTTTTATCTGGAGTTCTCTACCTTCCTCCATTCCAGCCTCCTTCTTGGATCACTCCTTCTCAGGGAAATCAGCCGCCATGTTGTGAGCTGTTTTACAGAGAAGCCTCAGAAGTAAAGGGCTATGGACCACAATCCAACAGTCAGCAAGGAAATGAAGTCAGCTAACAACCAGACAAGTAAGCGGTGAAGTGGAGTCTCTCGTCCTAATAGAGCCTTCAGATGAAAGTGGGCCCAGCCAAGTGCAGGCTTGTGAGAGACACTGAGCAGCAACCACCCATGTGCCCACTCCCGGACTCTAAACCCTCAGAATCTGCGAGGTAATAAATGTTGTTTTAATCCGCAAACCTGAAGAAAACCAATATAGACATGAAGAGCACAGAATGTGGGACATAACTTTGGTTACATGTGTTGCTTCATCTCTCAGAACTTTATTTTTCCATTCTTACAACCAGGTAAGGTCTTATTTAACTATATTTTACAGAGTAGTACAAATATAGAAAAATAATGTTTAACTCTTATCAAGCACGTGGTACTATATCAAATGGTCATATAGAATATAATAAATGGTACCTATTATAATTTTACCATTTTCATTTTGAGTAGTATTTCAAATATGTCTTTTATGTTAAACTATTTAAGAGAAAGAAATAAAAAAATTAAAACAACTCCTCTGTATCTTTACATAACAGCTTTTCCCAACCAGGGTCTGACTTGGGTAATTTCAGTAGACCTTCCCAACCTGTACAAAACTTAGACAAGGCAAGAAAGAGCTATTAATTCAGTCACAGAATGTAAAACATCCCCATACTATAAGAAAGCATTAGACATTTTAAGTCTAAAATGAAAAGGGAAAGTATTAAGTCATACCATTTTTAGCCTCAGAATTTCTAATACCACGGTTAGCAGTTTCATTTTGTAGGTGATTAACCTGACCACGAACAGTACCTTCTTCCCCCTTTCCTCCCAAATAATGCTAAGAATGACCTTTATTATCTGCTAGCTTCTAAGTGGTTTTGAAAAGGTAAGTAGAAAAGAAAAAGTTATGTGTTTTATTATGAACAGAGAAACCTAACCCTGTTTTGGTAGTAAAAACTCAAAATAATGACATATTAGGAACATTTGTAAAGATGTAATGGGTAGTTTCAGCCCTTATGCTAGTATTTTCAGTAATACAAACAAAGGGGTTTTGTTTGTATTCCTTCTGGGAAACTGTACATTTAAGTCATCTGAACAGAATTTTGTAATGTGCATTCAGAACTCACTCAAACATCTGAAAAGGATTCTGCTTGATTCTAAGAGAGAAACAAGAACTGTCCCCACATACCTCAGAGGATATGGGGAGTTCCGTTCAAAGAATAGGCCAATCTTTCTAGGTGTATTTTTGTTACTGGCTAAATAAGATCATTGAAATACATGATACTTGGATTCTTTTGTGTTATACAATTTATTTTTTAATGTTTATTTGTTTTTGAGAGAGAGAGAGAGAGAGAGAGCACGCAAGCAGCGGAGGGGCAGAGACAAAGACACAGTATCCGAAATAGGCCCTAGGCTTTAAGCTGTCAGCACAGAGCCAGAAGCGGGACTTAAACTCATGAGCCTGGAGATCATGACCTGCATCAAAGCTGGAAGCTTAACCAACTGAGCTTTCCAGGTGTCCCTGTGCTATACAATTTAATTGTTCCATGTTCCATTTTATGAGTCTTTATCCGATAAACAACACAATTTAATCGCAGATGAGAAAGCACGGAGATTAGTATGTATGGCCTCAGGTTATCAAAACTTGTTAGGATCAAAAATGTGGGGAGGCAATTAAGGGTATAAGATACAAGGATATGCAACTACCTTAGGAAAATATTATCAGTGGAAGAAAAAAAAAACAATTCTTTTTATACATGTGTTTTCAGATAACATGATACAATACCACTGCTCTGTGTTTAACTTTAGTTTTGTAAACTAGCTAAAGGTATTAACTTGGCTAAACAGGCATTGCTTTTGTCTTTTGCTTTTATCATCTGAAAAATAAATATTAGATCTATGATCCTGTAGTATCTTATGATCAATTTCATTATATATTGATACTCACAGTTAATTTGATTATGACTTAATTTAATTATGACCTAAATTTAATTATGACCTGTAATATGGCTTACTTTCCTGAATTTACAAAGCCATACCTTTGTTTTGTTGGGGTAAATGGTCTTTAATTCCTCTAAGAATATGATGACAATTGTAGACCTGCTTTCTTGAGAAATGCGGGCATACAAAGATGACCACAAACCAGAAGTCTTAAAGGCAAGTCTCAGAGATAATCAGAGTATTTATGAAGGTCTAGTGACTGCAAATGGTTTCTGGCCAAGAGATCTATCTCCATCCTTGAGATAAAGGACCTCAATTTATATTATTGAAGTGGGAGCTTCTGAAAGGTGGGGCTGGAGAAAGGCAGAGAGAATTCTGTAAACAATTGGAGGTATAGAGAAGAAAGATGAAGTCCAAGTGTTCCAATGCCATTGTTAGAAAATGGAAACTGTTTCCCAAAGAAGCAGCTTGATAAATCATGGCCAGGTTCTAGAATAATCCTGGTGCTACGTTTTAATTACATTTTGATTTAGGTAGAGTCTTGCAGGTTGGCTTCCTGTCCTAACCACATTCATCACACAGGGTTTATGAGGAAATATGTTCCAAACTCTAACAGTGGCTTACAAATGAACTTGTAGAGCACAACCTGTTTGCAATTTGGGGATGACTTGCAATTCGTTATTTTTATGAATAGTTCATTAAAAATATTGGCAGTGGGACAAGGAAAGAGTTATAATATATTTAGAACCAGAACAATTTTATTATACATTTAGGTGATTTCTATGTATATGTATAATTTGCAATTTAGTCTGAAAGCCACTTTTCCAAAAATCGTTCTGATCTTTCATCAAACAGCAGTAGTCAACACTAGTTATCAGTAAGCTAAAAAATCTAATGGCTTATTTATTTGCTTCTATATACATTTTTAATACCTTTAAAAAGGCAATGTGAAGGGGCACCTGGGTGGTTCAGTTTGTTAAGTGTACCAACTTTTGCTCAGGGGATGATCTCATGGTTCATGAGTTTGAGCCCCATCTCAGGCTCTGTGCTGACAGTTCAGACCCTGGAGCCTGCTTTAGATTCTATGACTCTATCTCTGCCTCTCCCCCACCTCAAAAAAATGAAGAAATGTTTAAAAAAGTCTTTTCAAAAGGCAATATGAAGTGTCAGTATAGACAGATTAAATCTTAGGCCATGAAATAACCATATTCAAATCAACCAGGACTTGTAACTTATTAAAAATGACTACTAGCAGAAAATCCAGAGAAAAACTAACAAAGAGCAGTTAGACTTAAATAGTGTTTACTTCAACTGGTATCATTAAACTGTTTTTTTCAAGCTGGGAAAGCCTAGATGTAAGCAACAAGGCTTGCTATCCTTAATAATACCACTTGTATTTTTCTTTTTTGTAAATAATTACATTCAGAAGCCAGTACACTTATCTATAAAAATGAAATATTTTCTTCCTCTAGCTATTTACATACTCCTCAACAATGTATGTTTTCAGAAATTAATAGTCAATATAATAGTCCCTAGAGATAGCAGAAACCATTAATTAAGAACTAATTGTCTGAAAAATGAAAAACAGATGTCAATAATTTTTTTTTTAATATTTTTATTTATTTCTAGGAGACAGAGAGAGAGACAGCATGAGCAGG
The DNA here is from genome assembly GCF_003009895.1 of Hyaena hyaena. Lineage (NCBI taxonomy): Eukaryota > Metazoa > Chordata > Mammalia > Carnivora > Hyaenidae > Hyaena > Hyaena hyaena. Next base: position 230,555 of record NW_024081471.1, on the reverse strand, counting down.
GGAGGGTCAGGGAGAGAGGGAATCACAAACTGAAACAGGCTCCAGGCTCTGAGCTGGCAGTCAGCACAGAGCCCGACGCGGGGCTCGAACCCACGAACCGCGAGATCATGACCTAAGCGAAAGTCGGACACTTAACCGACTAAGCCACCCAGGCGCCCCCAGATGTCAATAATTCTAATATATTTAGTGATATCAGATGTAAAAATAATTAATAGCACTTGATACAAATTCTGTGAGAGCAGGGATTTCATAGGACTGGCAAATGTAATCTGTGGGCATATCATTCTCATATTCTCATTAAAAATAAAACAAATAAAAGTCCTTTAAATAAACAATCTACCCCTTGATCCTTCCTGTTAATATTAAGTTTAAAAGTGCAATATATGTTGAAAAGTTTAATGTTTCATGTATAGTGAAATTTTGTTCTTTTCTAAATTGAATATATCTGTATGGACATCTATATCTAGAAAATATATAATAGTTTGTCCTTACTAGAGATATTTCTCATTAACCTAAACAATGTTTATCACCACTGAAATGTTCTATAACTTGACATCATACTCATTTGCAAGCCCTTATTCTAGGCTTCTTTTAATTGCAAATATTATCAAGGTGAACCACTGACAGTATCCAAGATTCCCAGACTTTACACTGGATAGTACTTAAGTACTATTCAAACTTGTGAATTCTGAGAAGCATGTTCAAAGAAGTGTACCTACTCACCTATGCAAAATAGCACGTATACTATGTAAATGGAAAATGTGGTCAACAATGCATCAGTCTAAGATCAATATAACTTTTAATTTTATATACTTATTTTGAGAGAGAGAGAGCATGGGAGGGGCAGAGAGGGGGAGAGAGAGAGAGAGAGAGAGAGAGAGAGAGAGAGAGAGAATCCCAAGCCAGTTCTGCAGTATCATCAGAGAGCCCAACTCGGGGCTCAAACTCATGAACTATGAGATCATGACCTGAGTCAAAATCAAGAGTTGGAAGCTTAAGGAATTGAGCCACCAGGCACCCCTAAGATCAATTATTAAAGACAGAATATTTGAGAATGTAAATATATCCATGATTGGACTAAAGTAATGACATAACCAACAGGAAAACAAAATACAATAATCATCTGTCCAAATCTGTTTCCCTATCAGTAGCTGGTAAGTAAAATATGGTGATATATCACTTGATAGATCAATAAAGATCAATGAGAAAAGGGAATTTCCCATGTTTAATGATTTATGACAAAATAACAGTGGTTTGTCTACTATAATATGCCTGGAATTTCTTCCAGTTTTTGATGATAATCTTGCTCCTCAACCACAACTAACTGATCTTTAAAAATTTAGGAAACTAATACTCAAAACAATAAACTGGTATAAAATTATATCATTGTACTTAGCCTTGGTTAATTTACTCTGGGAATTTACTAAATTCAGAGATTATTACACTTTCTTGAACTTCATAAATATCGAAATTTTCAACTAACCATTCATTCAGTACTTAAGGAGTAATATTTACATTTCTGACTCAAAATGAAATAATATCTTACAATTATAGTGACTTGACATGTATGGTGTCTAGTCTTCAAAGGTAGATGAAGAGTCAATCGAATGAAGTTCCTCTGAAGGAAGAGTTAATCAGAAATGCCTAATATATAATGTGCCTTTATTATTTCTCAACAAGGTAGCCTAGCAACAATGAAAGACTAGTTGTTGCTTTGCCTTCTTCTCTTCTTAGAAAGTAAATAAAAATCTTGTTTCAAGGCTTATTTACTATCACTATACGAATGGTCAGAAGTACCTTATCACTCATTACTTTTTTCTTTTTGGATGGGAAAAAAAAACCCAGTAGAATATTATTAAATGTTCAATGAGGGATGAAATTTAAGTAATTATACATCGCAAGGCAAGATTGTTTTGATGAGTTCTAATATTTGCAATGAAAACGTTTCTTAACTATACATAAAAACTTTAATTAAAAATGTTTTCTGTAGGGGCACCTGGGTGACTCAATTGGATAAGCTTCCAACTTTGGCTCAGGTCACGATCTCATAGCTTGTGAGTTGGAGCCATGCATCGGGCTCTGTGCTGACAGCTCAGAGCCTGGTGCCTACTTCAGATTCTGTGTTTCCGTCTCTCTCTGCCCCTCCCCTACTTGTCTCTTTGTCAAATATTAATAAACATTTAAAAAAAGTTTTCTGCAGTAGGAACATATTTTATAACCTTAACCTCAAGTTATGTATGTACAGGGAGATGTCAAGAGGAAAAATTATTTATTATTTATATATAGTAAGAAAAAATAGACATATTGTGAGCCTAAAGTAGTTATGAAGAACATTAATATTTTCTACAGTAAAATCTTTTTCTTCTAAACACGATTTATGTAATTTTAGGAACTCTGCCTTCTGGCAGTTGAAGGATATGGAAATGTTTAAAAAAAAAGTCTAGAGTTTATTCACGTCTTTGCAGGTCATTGACAATTCTACCTGATAAAGCGTACTGTCCTTGAATGCCAAAGACAGCAGTAACCAGTGGCCGGACGTGTGACCTAGTTTTATTTGAGCTGAGATTTCCAGTTCTTCCAAGTAAGTAGTAGTATAAGGCCAATTATTTACAGTGGTAAATTTAATTATAGTTTATCAGCCCTGAATGCTAATGCAAAATCTAATATTGAAAACTCCTTGCTAGAGAGGTTTCCCTAAATCTAAAATACAATAAAAATATTAATGTCTAGTTATTAGATTGAAGATTTATGCTAAGAGGGAGATGAGTAAGTGCAGTGGTTAAGAGTGGAGATATTGGCGTCAGCTGGTCAGACACAGGTTTGCATTAGCCCCATGTTGCTATGTTGGACATACTTCTTCACCTCAGAAACATTAGCTTTGTTAACTACAAAATGAGAAATAGATTCATGCAAAGAAGAGAAATTTGTGTTTTCTACTTTTATTGAGAAAATATAACACACAAATGATATCTATCTCAGTGAACTAGAACCAAAATGAGTCAGCAGCTCTGCGATCTGTTTTTAAGTATCTTAGCTGCCTAAATAATAACTCTATAAAGTTGTTGTGAGGGTAGATGAAACAAGGCAAGTAAAGAGCTTTCCAGCATTTTTTGTTAAACTAAAACTTTTTGATAAATGTTACTATTTTCTTTTGTTTTATTTCTTTTACCTCATTTTATTTATTTTATTTTAGTGTTTATTAATTTTTGAGAGAGAGAGAGAGAAAGAAAGCAAGCAAGTGAGGGACAGGAAGGGACAAAGAGATAGGGAGACAGGATCTGAAGCAGGCTCCACAGTGAAAGCAGGCAGCCGATATAGGGCTCCGACTCACGAACCATGAGATCATGACCTGAGACAAAGTCAGATGCTTCATCAACTGAGCGATTCAGGTGCCTCAATGTTACATTTTAATAATTATTACTGCATTAGAAACCTGATGCCAAAGATATCCAATACATGAAACAGCAAAGAAAAATAATAATAAAATAAAAGTAATAATTACCAAGGATACTAATCGGGGCACCTAGGTGGCTCAGTTGGTTAAGCATCCAACTTCAGCTCAGGTCATGATCTCACATTTCGTAGGTTCGAGCCCCCTGTCTGGCTCTGTGCTGACAGCTAGCTCAGAGCCGGGAGCCTGCTTCAGATTCTGTCTCCCTCTCTCTTTGACCCTCCCCTGTTCATGTGGTGTCTCTAAGAAATAAATTTTAAAAACTATTAATAATAATAATAATAAAGATACTAATAAAAAACTAGTGTAAACCTATTTGGTGCCTGTTTTAAATTTGCCTTCACTGAAATGATCATTGTAACAGAAAGAACATCATTTCCAACTATCATCTATCTTTACAAACTGCTGGCAGATGCATATATCCACTGGCCCAATATTATGTGACAGTGAATACACAATAGATTCAATAACCCAATTAAAATATACATGGTGTGAGGATGCCTTGTGCCCTCTTCTGTTTATGTTTCACAGATAATTACTATATGTTAGAACTTAAAATATGTGCAGTAAATCATATGCCATTCGCCTTTTCTCTTTTATACATGACTAGTGACTTTGTACAGTCTGTGAGTTCATTTTTGCTGTGGCCAGCCACCTTTAGGGGTCCACGAAATAGAATTTCTCTTCCACTAATCTGCCAGTTGACCTTCAAAATGTGGATGGTTTATTTCTTCTCAGGAAATAAATCAGTCCCTCTGTTGCTCAATAACTGTGGTCAAAATGGGATGTAATAAGGGGGGAATATAAAAAGTACTACTTGTAAATTGGTGTTATTTACATTTATTGAGGAAATACAATATACTATGAAATATATCCTAGTGAACTGGAACCCACATTAGTTAGCAGCACCACAATCATTCTTTTAAAGTGTCTCAGCTACCTGAATAAAAATGACTCTATCCAGGTTTAGATTACCCCAGAGTGAAAACAAGCACATTTTCCTTAAGGATGTAGCAGCAGTAGCCTGTGCTCCATTAAGCTCTGTATTATGAACTTCTTGTTGTGCGAATTTATTTGCTTTTTCTATCTTCAGAATTCAACTATCACAGCTGCAGCCTTGTATGTAAGTTCACTTATTATGGATACACAAATGGATATGGTCAGAGATATTTCTAGACAATCAATCAATACTCTTTACTTATATTAATAATTAATAAACTTTATAGACTTGATGGCAAAGAAACTCCGAGTCAACATAAGCACTCTAAGAATATATTGTACTACAGAAGTCAAATAAGGATGTAAACATGTCTGAAGGTAGTACATAATACAATAATCTATTCTAAAGTATCTAAGTAAGTTACATGGTACGTTCTAGACTTGGAGACTAAACATGTGCCAGGATCTTGCTCTTTTGGATCTTACAGTCTGGGTAGTGGGGTATAGACAGACATCAACCCAATAATCATCAAATTATTATTTTAAAATATTGTAAATTCTGGAGGAAAAATATACAGTGGAAATATATAAAGGGTGATTTACTCTGGCCTGAGGAAGGCATTCATCCAGACGTGACATCTGAGCTGATGTGATAAAAAGTAGATGCCTAACAGGTAAACAGACTGAAAGCAGAAGAAACATGCCAGGTAGAGAATAGAACATCTTCAAACTCCTGTAAGTATTAAACAACTGAAAGAAAGCTATTGTGGCTGACTCTTGAAAGAACAAGAAGTGGGGGAGGGGAAGTTGGCTGGGGACAGGAGCTGAAGCCCTACTGGGTGCCAGCTCCACACCATCTTTTAGATTATGTTCTTATGCCCAAACAGTGAGAAGCCATGGAAAAGTATTTAGTAGCTCAGTGTCAAGTATATTCACCTTCTTATTAAAAACTTCTTCATTCTCTTTGTGTAACAAGAGATGGTGAGGTTATGAGTTCAGATAAAATAGGATGGCGATTTGAAAGAGGGCACTGCTGGTGAAGATACAGGGAAGGCAATAGATTCCAGAGATCATTAGGAGATAACACCTGTTAGGGACTCACTGTGTCTTCAAAATCCGTATGTTAAAGACCTGACCCCTAATATGATAATGTTTGGAAGAGAGACTTTGGGGAGGTAATTCGGTTTAGGTGAGATCATGAGGATAGGGCCACCACGATGAGTCTGTGTCCTGATGAGGGAAGATGCCCGGGTTCACTTTCTCCCTGCCTTGTGAGAACAGCAAGAAAGTAGGTGTTGGCAAGCCAGAGAGAGGGCTCTCAATGGAAGTAAATTTGATGGCACCTCTGTGAACTTCCCAGTGTCCAGAACCTGAGAAGTACACATTCTGCATGCCACCTGGCCTATAGCAGTTTGTTGTAGCGATCCAGGCAAAAACAATACCCACAGAAGAGGCAAACCAAATATAAAAGGAGGGAGTGAGTTACCAAGATTTACTTTTAGAGAACTTGCTGGAGTTATAGATGCCATAGACAAAAGAAACCACGGAAGAGCCTATATTTAGGTTTGTGGGTGCTGGGCAGACAGTCCAGATGTGGTGGAATTTGAGCTGCATTTGAGATTGTAAGTAGTGGTGTCTGCCTGAGTTGCTGGAGTTAAGACTCTACAATTCAGAGGAGGGGTCTGGGTTAGAAATATGCTTTAGGACTCATTGATTCTAGGCAATGATTAAAGGCATGCGCAAGACTTTTCAGGAAGACAGGAGGGAGTAAGAAAACAAGAGTCCCAGAGTCCTCTGGCTGATAACGATCCACAACATTTAAAAGCTCTGTGAAAGCAAAGCTGATAGAAATGAAGGAGCCACAGAGGAAGGGGGCTTGTTCGTCGACTTCATATGAGGTTTTCTTGAAGGAGGTAGACAAATTCACCGGTATATGAGGATCTAAGAGATCAAGGGGAGTGAAAACTGAAGAGTGTCATGGATTTAGTCACCTGGAGGATGTGATCACCTTAAACAGAGTCACTGAAGTGTATCAATGAGGCCACACTCTAGACTGGAGTGGGCTGGGAGCAGTGTCGATTTACAGAACAAACTCAAAGTATTTTCTGACTGCAACTAATTTTAGAGATCATCTCACAGTCTCTCTACTTTCAACACTCCCCTTTACCCCTGGAAATTTTAGGCTATTTGTAAGTGAAGAAAGAAGAGGTGAGTTATCTTGCTAAGGCTTCTTTTGTGTTCTGAATTTATAGATAGCAGATGTTATGGGAAAGAAAATACGTGCACCAAAAGAATGATGAAAACCTGCATAAAAGAGATGTGTCTGAGCTTAGTCTGAAGAATTCATGGGATGATGTGAAATGCAGTGGGCAAGACGGAAGGCTGCAAATGTTCAGTGTTATGAGACACAAAGATAGGAGAGCAGAGGTGAGGAGACAGTGGCCATGAGGATACTTCAGGGGGAAGATTGGACCCTGAGCCTGGGGAATTAGCTGGGTCTGGATGACTTTCACAGAGCTTGAATGCCAGCCAAAGGAATTCAGACACTTCTTAGACATAGTGAGGAGTCTTTGAAGCATTTGGTCAGAAAAGTAACAGGAAGAATATGAGTAATTTAAAGAAAATCAATCCCTTTTGCACATCACAGTGGAAAGAAAAAAAAAGAAAAATGACAGAAAAGAGGTACTCATTTTTTAAAAGCAGAAATTGATGTATTGTGTGTATGCACAAGATCCTTTCGTATTTTGTATAAAAATTATGTAGTCATCATATTAGTCAATATTACAAGGATATCTTAAAATATGAATAATTTAAGTGAGAAGATAAAGAAAATATAATGGCTGCCCCAATTTCCTTATGAAATTTCTGACTTTAGAAGGAGTAAAACCAGAAATAGATTTATCTCCTGAAATAGTTAATACACTTTTGAGAAGCAAGAAAGAGGGATGTGATATGCAACAGAGAAGAATTACAAAGAGATTTTTATTGAAAATGCTAACAAGTTCCCAGGATTCTAGATCTTCAGTGACCTTGACTTTCTCTGGACTATCATGGTTACAACGAGGGTCTGAAAGAGACGATCAGAATGAGTGAATGGCAGTGCTAAGAAGATAACAAGGAAGTTAGGAGTGTGTGCCTATGCAGTTTGTAAGTGACCCCCGGGCTCCTCATAGGAAAATGCAATTAGCATGACATTAATAGGTGAGGTAATCAAATTGTTGCCTACTTTCATATTTGGATATATCCATCCATCCAAATATATGCACACCCTACTAAATATTTTGTTTTTGGGGTTTTTTTTTTTTGGTGTTTTCATTGTTGACAAAAGTAGTTAAAATACAATAGGATAGCTAGTAAGATAGAGAAGAGTGTCAGAAATAATAAAAGCAATTGCTTATTTGAGACCAGGGCTCAAGAATCACTTTTTGCTACAAAAAACAACACACAACTTCAGGTCAACATTTCACAATAATGAGAGTCAATACCTCTGGAAAGAAACACTCACATACACAAATCATCACATTTTCTCTCAAAAATGAATAATATTATAGGAGTAGATGGTCATTTATTATTTTTTTCATGGTGATATTGTTGAAATTGGCTCCCACCTACTACTCTCTTACTTCTTTTTTCTTACCTGAAGGAACTAATGAAAATTACTTCTATGACCTACGTAACAGAAGCCCATAAGGAAAGAAGCATCTGCTAGAAAGGGCAGTAAACAGCCTCTTAGAAAATAGTGGTAAGGGGAGGTTTGATTTTGCACTAAAACATACTGTTTGCTTTTAAGAAAAAAAAGGAAAAATTAGCATTTTGCCTGAGTCTGCTTTAGATTCCCTAGTCTCTTTAGAGTTTCCTTTGTTAATATTCTTTTTAAAAATACTGTATCTTTCATGGTCTTTTCCAGTTCATTTCTCAGCAGTGTCTTTTTCCTGGACCTTTCTCTTTATTAGTGTTTTAAATTCTTCCTCTTACCAAGTTTGAGCCCTCAGACCACTCCGCTCTCACATGTGTCCACATGCACAAACCTACTTCGGCTGCTCTCTTTCCTTTCCATCAATTAAATATGAGCTTTTCTGAAGCGCCAACTGCCCAATATATTGTCTTTATTTCCTGCCTTTTTTGCTCCCCAAACTTTGTTCTTAGAACTCTCACATGGTAAATCCTGCAATTTAAAATGGGATTCCAATTTTCACAATTGGAGTTGGAAATATTTGGCCTTATTTTTATCCATGGGTTGTTTCCTGGGAAAACGGCCAAAGAGGATACTCCACACGTCATGATAAAGTGAAATCATGGTGGGGGCATGATGGGAGCATAGAGAGTCTCAGCCTTTGACCTCAGCAGATGCTAAGGTGTGTCAATGGTGGCAGAGGAATCAAAGTTTATCTGTGAAGACCACACATAATTAAATTTTAAATTGAGAAAGACTGACCATGAGGTACAAGTCATTTTCCAAATTCTTGCAGTTGTAGAATATACAAATCACTGAATACCAGTGATTGAAACAACTTCAGAAAACAGTACTAACTGTCAAGATATCCTCTGTATAACGTACTTGAGTGTGAGGTTTAATATTTGATGGTCACTTCATATTTTCACTCTTTCCCAAAGTAGCCTGGGATCTTTCCCTTGGGACCACACTATTCACGTGTATCTCAAACCTGCTTTTTGTACAATTCTTCACTTGAGAAAATACATTAATTTTTTTAAAGAAACTGAACTATTAACATTTCAATTGTATGGATAACCTGACTACGTGAACCATTTAATATCTGTATATACAATATATATGAATGCATACATATGTGTGTGTATATGTGTTTCTGTGTATGTGTGTATGCTTTTATCTTTCAGTTTTCTTTTATGAATTTTATCTTAATTTCTTCCTTGAATATATTTTTCAGAGAAGATAATATTTATTATTTATTAAGTGATTGGTCCAATGTCCAGATTGCAGGTAGGGCTCCATAAACATATATCCTCTATTACATCCATTAACAGAACTTTTGTTTTTGACTTCCATGAAACTTACAAGTCATATCACTGTTTATATTACTCCACAAATTACTCATTCCCTTATTTTAAACTTCTGAATGATTGTGGATGTATTTACATTAAATGCTTCAGGCCAACATTATCAGAGGGAGCCTCACCTCTGATCTCTCATTCACACCCAACAGTGGCTTCCTAAGGAATTTCCCTGCTTCTGTTGTGTCCTCTTCTACTGTCCAGTCTTAACACAGCAGGTTTAGGGACCGTTTTTAACCATCAGTCAGATTATATCATTCCTCAATGGGAAGTCATCAAAAGCCAACGTCCTTTATGCTGGTCCACAGGGCACTCTAGGAGCTGACCTCCTGTCTCACTATGCTACCTCTCATATACTTAATACTGCAGCCCACAGCTCCACAGTCTCACTTAGATCCATCCTCACTTCCTTATTCTTTCTTAATCTTCCCCTATGCACATTCCTATCACCTTGAAAATATTATATGCTATACCTATTATTTATTGTGTGTCCTAGCTCAACTGTAAGATCCATGATTCATTAAAGCAAAGATAGCTGTCACTGTAGGTCAGTGATGTAGTCCAAGTCCTTGAAATAGTCCCTGAAACTTAGTAGACACGCAATATTTTTTTTTGAATCAGAATTTCACATTTATTCTTAAGCAATTTTACTTTTGTTAACTTATTGCAATCATTCCAGTCTGTGAAGGGCATTTAAAATTTTTTAATCTTGTCATCCAAAATATAAGATAAACCTAGCAACTTTAGTTAACTTGGATATTTTATACACATGGTTTCAACAGAATTTGCTGCTAAGAATTCTGTTTTTCACAGCCAACGCCAAGTATAGAGCTGTGCAACATGCACATGTTAATCAAGATGGCATGCTTCCTATAAGCAGTCTTCTACAAAAATTCTATTAAAATAGTATAAATTAATGATTAGTGCAATCCGTTCTTTCTTAGAGAAAATCTTTCCCAAATTATTTTGAGAATATCTGTCAACTTCATGACTGAAATCAACATGTATCATGTCTACATTTTATTTTACTAGCTCCATGATAACATTTTTTTCAGTTTGGTACAACCAATAAACGATGATTTCTAAAAATCATTTTAAGAGTTCACAAATCATGGATTTAAAAAAAACTTTTATATATGGTGATTGGAATCCACTTTTCTATAAGCTTTAATAAATGAGTACTCTTTAGTGTCAAATATATTCTGGGCTTTTTTTTTTTTTTTTTTTTTTTTTTTTTTTTTTTTTTTTTAATTTTTTTTTTTTTTTTTTTTTTTTTTTTTTTTTTTTTCTTTTCTTTTCCCCATTCACCTGTATTTCTCTCTCTCTCTCCCTGGATTTGAAGACTTAAAAGTCACATTTGCATGTTCTTCCAGAATCATGATCTTGAATATTTAAACTACTTTAAGCAACTTGACAGCTCAGCATCCAAACTAAGAGACTGCCTAGAAGAATAGAAAAGATTCAGGGTAAGATTTTAAAAGGTTGGTTTCACGTTCATGAATCCCCACGTAATGGGCCGGATGCTTGGAAAATGTTGTTTCAGGTCTCTGAGGTGCAAGTTCTATATAAAGGCAGCAAGTGATATTCATTCAGTTCATCTCTCATGGGTCAACAAGAGTTAATGGATGCAGATGTGCCTTAACAGCCATCATATTAAGGCAAGAACTTATTGCAAGGTCTTTGAAGGAAGAACACACTCCATTATTTATTGTCACATTTCCTCAATGTCTAAAAGAGTATACAAGTTAATACATGCTAAACCATAATGCATTATATAATGTGGCCCAAAATTCTGTTTTTTATTATTTAGCTCTTTGATATAACTCAAAATAACATTGAGTTAAGCCCCAACAGTGGGCAAGTACCAATCAATATTAATTCTTGGGCAGTTGAAGGAGAGAAGTGAGATATGGAAGAAAGAAATCCTGTCTTCAGGAGCTCATAATTCTATAGGAAAGTAGTATTATAAGTCTCTAAAATGATGTTTGTCTTAATATTCTAGCAGCATCCTTCAGATACAGAGAATTTTATATACTGAGAAAAACTTGCATGTGCATAAGGGTGCACGTATACAGCCAAAATATGTCAGTGTCAGCCTTGATAGCTGGCATTTAAATGGAACTACTTCAGTAAATGAGTAAGTTTTAATATGACAATTCAACTATTGAAAGTCAATACACCCCAAGGTACCTGAATCCATTTATCCATAAACAATGACTTAGCATTCACTAATTAGATTTTATCACACTACGTCATCACAGTTATTTCCTATGGAAGAAATAAGGTTTTAAAACTGTTTTCTTAAACAGAATCTTAGGGAAAATTCAAGTAACACAGGACATGGCACAATAATTAATCTGTGAATTCATAAACATAATCTTTCATGACGTGTGCTTAGGTACTGTCTCAATGTATCAAGACTCACAGATAAGATTAATGCAGAGGTTGCATTTGTATGTCCGGGAGTGCATTAAGAGCTGTGCGTTCTAAGTCCAGCCAAACAAAACCAAATACAAAGCAAAACCACTACAAAAAGTATAGTAAATACTTAATAAACAAATTACATGATTAAATAAATGAAGCAAGACTTTTTTTTTTTTTTACAACCGCTTTATCAAAATTAGATCATTTCTAGAGAAAGTAGAAAGAAATCTCAAAAGTACCATGTAAATAAAGTTTTTGTCTAGTGTTGTGGACCAGTTACGCTATTTAAATTTTTACAGATGTCAAATGGTTTTATGGGAGAGGGGATACTCATTTCTACTTTGAATACATTATGGAAGTTCTGATCCATAATGAGGCCAAAAATGGTGGTAAGTATATAAAGAAAGGAGATGATTATACAAAGCATAGATTTACAATAGGCTTTCTGGGTTATGTTTTCTTATACACAAATGGAAACAAACAAATAGTGAGTGAGAAAGCACTAAATCCTAGACACCAGTGAAAACAGTGAATGAAGAAATAAGCCTCTAAAACATCAAACATATTAAAGTGTCTCTATCGATGCTAATTCTCTCCCTTTTTCAAGTACACTGAGAAAAGTGATTTCTGTATTCTAAAGGAACAATGAGGCCTAGTAAATGACAGATTCTCCACTAGTAGATCATTTCATAGTTATACTTTATCTCTCAAAACCCATTTTGAAGTAATTGTAGATATAACATTAGAAAATACTGTTTTCTATATCATAATGTAGAACATAATAATGCTGGTCAAATCATATTATTTTTGAAACTTTTAAGATATAATTCATTATATCCTATAGAAAATTCTAATTCACCTTTGATTTTCCTTAGACAATTCAGATGTCAGGAATTTGCAAGCAAACTAATCATGTGAGTTATCTTAAATGAGCAAAAATAAAAAGGGATGACATCTCATTGGGTACAATTTGGTGAACAAGTATGACCTGTAGAATGGATGTTAAGAGGCACTATTTTAGGTCCCAGCTATACAGTTAATATTGTTGCTGTCACTACCACCATCTTCTCTAAAATCACCATCTATTCACAGTATATTCACAAAGTATATATGAGATAAAACATATATGCTAGTTTTCTCATTTCCAAAATGAAGAAGCAGAGAACAGAATAAGTACATGCACATACCTGTACAAACATGAGGGGCTTTAGTGGAAGGTAAAAGTACCATTTCAAAACAATAAGAAAAAGAAAAATCATTCAAAAATTGTCCTGTGACAATTGTTAGTCATCTGGAAAAAATATATAATTAGATTACTACCTCAAACATGATATGAAAGTGAATTTTAGAATGCACAAGCATTTAGATATATGCAATGTCTTTGAAAAAAATGGGAGAATATTTCATGATTTTAAGTCAGAAAGAACACTGCAATTAAAACCTAGGAGACACCAGGAAAAGAATGGCAAGCCAATTTTTTAAATTAAAAAAATACACATAAATAACAACATAAATCTAAATCAAAGACACACTATAGAAACTTTGCAACTCCTCTCAGTAAGAAATTATTTTAAAACATATAAAATTCCTGAAAGGAAAAAATTCAAAACTCAATATACAATTGTGCAAAGAATATAAACATTTCACAAGAATTGTAAGCTCTTATGAAAACACATGCAACGTCATAATCCAATTAAATCTAAATGTTATCTTTCATTTACACTTTAAGAAATTTTAAGAAAAAATTTAAAAACTATGTTGGTAATAAAGTATGAAGAGAGAAAGTCTCATAAAAATTGTTTTAATTTTTAACATGGTATATATCAATAAATAAAGCCCATACTGGGTAAAGCTCTTTAGAGCCTTAGAGAATATTTAAAACCATAAGAAAAGAAGAAGACAAATTCTTATCCAGAGAACAAGAATTTGAAATCCACTGGCTAGAGTAAAGGTCTCTCACATTTCCCTCTGGCTTTTGCTAAGGAAGAACGACAATACTAACATCAGAATTGGAAGGTAGGTGTATTACTGAATGAACAGTTTCACAGGTAAACTTTTCCTCTCTCAGTGAATTGTCGCAACTAATCTCAGTTTGCAAGGAGAGTAATTTTCATTCCGAGTAACTAATCTCTCCCCTTTAAGATGAACTTCCAATGAGATAGTTTATTAATAGAAGAATATAAACAAAGTGATTTCTTGTTTTGCTCATGTTTCATATATATGTTGCTATTGCTCAGTCAACTGAAGCAGTGTTAATACTTCTCCATCAGGTTGTGATATGGTTAAAGGAGCTTGAAATTGCTACAAATGGTTCTTTTAAAAAAAATGATCAAAATGTTCACAAATGCCGAATATAGAAACAAACTTTTTTCCATTAGAAATCCTATGGATATTAAAGTAGATAAAGCCTGTCAAGTAAGCATCAAATGCTATCACTCAGCTTAATATTATATATTTGGTCCTGTGAGATGTATGTTTTTGACACAAAAATCCTCCTAAAACTCCTCTCTGTCTGTTGCGAACAAGATCCTGGTTAACTTGTTACAGAAAAAAATAAAATAAAATAAAATCACTGAGATACCATGGATTTCAGTGAGTTTACTCTGAATTTCACTTCTCTACTTGGAAATTGTTCTTTCATCCTTGGAAATCTGGATACACTCTCTATTTTTAAGTTTACTAGCTTTTGAAACATTTATTTTACTATTATCCCCATGAAGAATACATGAGTAATTAATTATTAACGAATCAGAAATATGAGCCAAAAGAGCATCATATGTCCTCTTGGTATCATTAAAAAGCTCAAGATGTCCTTTCACTGCAAGATATTTATGGAAGAAAAGGAAAATACTGACTTATCCCGAAATAAGCTAGAGATTGCATGTGCTCGCTCTCTCTCTCTCTCTCTCTCTATCTCTCTCTTTCTCTATATGTGTGTGTGCATAAATATGTATAAATTTATATGTATATATGTATATATAATATATTAAATATATAAATTTATATTTTAAATGTATATTTAAATTGCTATATTTTTAAGTCGTTAGTAAGACAGCCCTTTTTGCTTTAGATTTGGTAACAGATTTAACATAAATTCTGTAGCAAGCCTGCAATAAGGTAAAGTGGCATATCTGTATTGTCCATGTGGATCTGGGCAGATTCGTGTTTGCTTTGAGCAACAGGGTACACAGAAGTACTACTCTGTGATTTGGAAAACTAGGTCTCACATCTATGCAACTTTCTGCTCATTGAGACTTGAGCCACTATGTAAATCCATGAACTATCTTGTTGTAACAAAGCCCAGATCACATGGAGACGGGATATATAGCATATAGTAACAGGGTTCCATCTGAGTGCAGCCTTCTAGATATATCAACCTCATCTTACATCTAAGTCTTCAGATAATTTTAGGAGCCAACCAGTTAGGAAACCACAAGCTTTTCATATCTTCCCTTATGAGGCTCCAGAAACATGAAGCAGAGACCAGACATGCCCTGTCGGCCCCGCCTGATTTCTCATCCATAGAAACTGTGAATATAATAAAGCTTGTTGCCTTATACCAATAAGTATGGATAGTTTTGTTACACATCACTAGATCTAGAAGAGATTCTCTCTCTTAGGTATCTTTGTCACTTAGGTATGGGTTGAATTTGCTTTCTCTTTGTCATTACACCTCCCATTTCCCACATGTGGCAGAAAAATGCAGCAGCTATGATTCTAGACTGGACCCTAATGAAAATTAAAGACCACATCCTCAAACAGTAGTCATGGAAATCTCCCGACACTTCTCATCATGGTATCTCTAACTCAGGCCAAATAACTAACTGAATAATATATAAAGGGACAATGCAGTTCTTTTTAAGCCCTAAATATCATGTTCAAACTCTAAAAATCTGAGAGCGTACTTAAAGGATTTCCTATTATATTATACTATACTCTTCTCAAATGGATAACTTGTGAAAGAGTCACATTTAGACTGCAGAAATCCTGACAATTGCCTAAAGCGGTTGTTCACCTCTTATGGGAAAGTAGTTGCAGATGAGTATCATCTAACCCTCCGGTGTGTTACGGGTTGAACAAGCAAGAAGATTGTGTTCTATGGCAAAACTACAACATAATTATTTCCTTGGGGGCAGTACCATAGTTGGTTTACTTTTTATCTGATGGAATATAACTTTCATACAGTAAGCAGAGTTATAAATGTAATGGTTGTCAATCGTGAACATGTAACAAACACTTATTCACAGGAAAAAATAAGTTATACTTAGCTGATGAGAGAAACAATTGGGAGGAGGGATATGCTTCCAGAGGTATGCTCTTCTAATACTGGATATTTTTCCCTAAATCAACATCCTAGGATATATTCTGCCCCTCCTCCCTCTATTCAGCTCTAATCCCTAGTGCTTTTTTAAAATATCTTTTTATATTGTTTTCTATTTTCCTTTCCCTGTCCCCCATTATGGCATTTTAAATTTTGATAAGACATTAGGAATCCTCTAACACAAGTTTAAAATTAGCTACATACAGAAAGCAAAGAAGTGATGTAGATGAGGCAGCCAAGTGAGCCCAAAAGTAGAGTCATGAGCAAAGAGAACTGGAAACCCATGCAGAATCTGAAACTGTGCAGCTCCAACACCCCCCAAAGGGAACACAACTCAAATACTTCCCACACACTTGACGTGGCACAGTGGATCCCAAAATAGATTCTGCCGAAACTTAGAGTTTTGGAGAATCAGTAAGTTTTGTCCTTCACTTCAACTGTAAGATATTTTAAATAGTTTTAAAACCATAGGAAAAATAAAATATGAAATATGTTTTATACCAAGTTAGTGCATGGGCAACCATTAATTCACTGTATTATCCTGTAACTACTGTAGAGACCTCAGGATAAAGCTGCTTTAAAACAGTTAATCCTGTTTAATTGAAGAATATTTCGAGTTTGCCAGGGGTTGTCTTTAAACACTTAGTACACATTATTACTTACATTTGATACTCAAGATTTTTTTTATCATTTTTAAAAAATTAAAACAAAGCAAAGGGATACTTGGGAGACTCAAGTTGATATAAGATTAACATTTCTTACTTATAAGCCCTAGTTTTCAAGTTTTCTATCAATCAAAACAGACTTGTTTCTTCTAATTGAATGACTCTAAGCAAATTTTAGTAAGAAAATTGACTCTCACATGTAATTATATTGCTTTGGTATGTTTTCTACATAGAGAGTCTACAAAATATTTGATATAGCAAGAAGGTTCATTTTGCTACAAGCATGTCAATCAGTGATCCAATTTCCAAATTTTTTATAAACCAATTTTTTTCTTTTTCTTTTGGATAAATTATGCCTAGGGAGTTTAGAATGTAGTGGCTAGCCACCATATTAATTAGCTCTTTTAAGCATAAGTAACTTTCATATTCAACATAGAAATCATCTACATAAATAAATCCAATTTAGATGAAGGGTCCAAATAGCTAGACCATAGTCTGATTAATAAGCCCTGTGTCATTCATTAAAAAGAGAAAAAAAAAAGAAAGCAAATATTAAATGGACTGCTGTAGAGTTGTTTTTGTCATTTGGCTTTCTACTAGTCCTGACAGTGTTGGGATTTTTACAATGACTTTTTTATTTTTTTAATGTTTATCTATTTCTGAGAGAGACAGAGCATAAGCCAGAGAGGGGCAGAGAGGGGGAAACAGAATCTGAAGGAGGCTTCAGGTTCTGAGCAGTCAGCACAGAGCCTGATATGGGGCTTGAACCCACAAACCATGAGATCATGACCTGAGCTGAAGTCAGATGCTCAACCTACTGAGCCACCCACAAGTCTCTACAATGACTTCTTTAAGTAAATGATACCAATACCAATAGCAGCTAATGTTTATTGAGGGCGAATTATGTAATCAAGCAACTGTAAATGTTTTTAAGATTTTACCCTGCTTATAAGCCAAGTGACACTGCTTATGAGGTTTTTATAAATGGTGGCATAAAACATGGGGTTCCTAACTCAGAGACAAAAGACATCATCACTCAGGATACAGCAGGCAGCATGAGTTTCATATTCCCATTATTAACCCTTGCCCCATAAGTGTCATGGGGACCATGTGAAATAGGTTGTGTGTATGCTTGACAGGCACAAATACTGAGTAACCCCAAACTTATGCAACTCTTTGTTTTAAAGCTAGCTCCTAGCAGACATGCTGGATATTTCCCCAATGTGGAGACATTATCTTTATTAAGTGTTTACAAAAAATAAATTTCCCTTTTTCATGAAGGAGAATTTTCATCTCTATGATCCATGGTTTAATCTACCTCTATTTATCCCATCTCTGACCTATAGTTTAGACAGGCATGTCGATGCTTCTTGCTCAGAAGATACGTAGAAATAGTCCAGAGAGAATGTCCTCCCTGAACTCAAAAAGTCCTAACTCTAGATACTAAATTCTTAACCACTGTATTATATTAACCTTTAAATTGCATTAAGTGTAGCCAATATCTTAGCAGTAGTAATAAAACATTTCTTTTAATATGAAAGATATGATATCCGAAATACAGTATGAAAACATAGATGTACAGAATTTTTGTGATATGGTATTGTAATAAAATCATATTTTGATGAGAGCCAGTACAGGTTAAGTGCTTTCTAGTGCAGGAAGGCTATTTCGCCAAGACTACTACAAAAAAATTTAGGGAAAAAATATGACTCTGATGTGAATTAAATGCCTGTCAAATTGAGTCTCAATTTATCTTTAGAAAACTGAACTTATGATGTACACATTTATTTGTAAATAAATTGCAAGTGTTTGCTCTCTGACCAAGGAGATGGCACGCCTTTTCTCCATTCTGCTTTTTATTGTGATTCTGAGCCTTTAAACAGAATTTGGCCACTGAGCCTACAAGAGATTTCATGTCTATTAAATCCATTCTCTTTTATTGTGTTTATTTGAGATAAATCTATTTATTTACAAAACTTGCTCTTTGATCACGCAGAGCTCTGAACAACACAGCACGCCAGGCCCTATGCTGCATGATTTATTGCCATGGAGAAGCTTGAGCAATACCCAAACACTGTGAGGAGGGACAAAACCTTCTCCAGATTACCTGCAAAGAAACCCCATGGCTTTCAATGGCTGCAGTCCAAATACACTTAAATTGAATTAAATTGTACCCAAATATTTAAAACAAATTTTAAAAAGAGATACGACCAAATATGCTGTTCACCAGTAAATTATGTTTTTCCAGAACTAGAAACCATTAACACAAATGAATTAATGTTTGCAAACACTTATAATAGGGTCTGGCATGTAAAGCTTTATGTAAAAACTATATACAATTTTGTTAAAAACATAAAAGATAAGTATCCAAAATATGGTCAAGATGATTTTCTTTTGTATTTGATTTAGAAGTTGTCAAATATTCTATGAATTTCACATGGAAACGTATGGCCAGACACACAATATTTGCATGCAAGAAACAAAGCATTTTTTAAAGAATGAAGTGCATCTATATATATACATATATATACAAATACATACATATATGTGTATACACATATACATATGAACTATTTATTTTTTGAAATAAAGGAAAGAAATGCAGAATGGCAGAATGGCCAATAATAAAAAAAAAAGAAAGTAAACACTGAGAAGAAGCACAGGGCTGAGCCTGAGGAGATAAGAGCCTAAAGCTGGTTTTGCCATGAATCATTTGGTCAGCTGAATGCAACCTTGAACCTCAGGATCTGTTAATAAACTTACTGACTGCTCAGAGAGTCAAGCTCTACTAATCTCTTTAAAACATGACCTTGTTTAATCCTCACTACACACTTGGACACTGGGACAATTATTATTATCCCATTTTCTGGCTGATGAAACTTAGAGGCAATTCCAGAAACTGGGTTGAAAAAGGACTACAGCATATTCCATTGTTTTTTGAGATTTCAGCCTCATATTGTGGTTTCTATTCTTGATTATATAATAATGGCAGTAAAATTCCTTAAAATACTTTGGGAGTTCATTCAAGACTACAAAATATGTTTTCTACTTTTTATAATAAAATGGGAGTCTCAATCCTGCCAAGTATGCATACATTCATATTTTGTAAGATCAGTGGAAAAGTAAAAGACCCCAACCAATCTTTGTGACAAACCTTCTGATAGTCATGAGTCACCAATTCTTCCTATCATCAGTACCAGATGACTCAAAATATGGGTCTTTGAGGGGCGCCTGGGTGGCTTAGTCGGTTAAGCGTCCGACTTTCGCTTAGGTCATGATCTCGCGTTCGTGGGTTCGAGCCCCGCGTCAGGCTCGGTGCTGACTGCCAGCTCGGAGCCTGGAGCCTGTTTCAGTCTGTGACTCCCTCTCTCTCTGACCCTCCCCTGCTCACGCTGTCTCTCTCTCTCTCCTAGAAATAAACAAAAATATTAAAAAAAAAATATGGGTCTTTGAGTCAAATCACTTAATCATGTAGGTTTAATTTGGCAACAGGCATAGCTATTAATGACACCTAAATGCTCCATCTGAACAAAACAGTGCTACTATACACACAGACACAATAGACCTTGGGGAAAGGCTGACTCACAAGACAGGCTCAAGCATTTTCTGTGGGAAATGGGAGCAAGCCATAAAAGGAAGGAACAGTAGTATAAAGGGATCCTAGGAAGACCAGTAAATGGCATGTTGGGAATAAATATGAATACTTAGGTGCAGAAAACTAGTGCATACAGAAATCATTATGAACATGGCCTTTTCATTCATTTATAATTTGCCTTGTCAATCAATTTTTTTTTAAATTTTTGTGCATATGTGTAATGTCCCCATAAGTAGGCAAAAGCAGTTTGGTTGTACAAATCTGAATTTCTAACTCAGAGTACACAGAACCATTTAATGAATAAATGAGCATATTAATGGATGAATGAATGAATCAATCAATAAGTGAATGCTTTAACTAATTCTCAGCATTATTCTCCTCAGATTCCAAAACCCAGGTATTGGGAATTGTCTGCATGGTATTTAATGCATGATTTACAAGGACTTTAAAACCAAGAAGGGCTCTGATCAGACAGGAACTTATATTTGGGGTGCTAATGTGACTATCTTAAGCTGAGTTTTGTAGCCTAAGCACTACCTTTTATTTGCACTTTAATAGTAAGTGGACTTAGCTAAACTGATTTACCTATGTTGAGTTTTCATATTATACCCATAAATATCTCAGGATTCCCATATTTATAATGATTTACTAAGAAATAAAGCACAATGGCTTACTGAAGTAGGGATAAGGCTGGTTAGACTCTATCACAATGAGAAATAGTGGTTGAAGTAGAAATTGAGACAGGAGAGATAGTTTCAAATGCATAAGGAGAGTGACAGAATTAGAGGAAACAAAGGTGACTGGCATCCACTGAGAAGAGGTTTAGTGTATACCAGGCAATATTTAAATCACTTTACAATATTATATTAGCACATTTAGTCACAAAAGACCCTAAGAAGTCACATTCTATAATTACCATCCCCAGTATACAGATGCTGAAATGGAACACAGCCAAGCTAAGTGACTTACTAACGATTTTATACACACATGCCTGATAACTAATAATGCTGGGATTCTAAATCATGGAACATGGTGTCAGAGTATGCATTCGTAATTGCTATCAAATATTGTCCATGGAATGTGTTACAAAGCTAAATGGAGAGTAAGAAAGGAGACACACACAATTTATATATCCTGAAGAAGCAGAGGTATATAGCACTGCCATGTAGGTAAAAGGGAAAAAAAGTAACAAGAAATAAAGATACAATCAAAAACAAATACTCACATCTATATCGAAGATGTTTCTGTAGATTAAAAACCCAAGTCAAAACACATAAGAAAAAATGTCAGAAAAAAATCTGAGAATGGAAAAATAAACAAAACCTGGAAATGTGAGAAGGGAAAAGTGATCAGGCTTTGCCATGTGCAACATCTTGATGGACATGATTTAAATATATGCTGCAGTCAGGGGGTAGTTCACTATGTACTCAAGTACTGAAATATTCATGCAGGCAAATAGTGTTAGACATACAATGCCAGTGAACTCACAGGATATATGCCATTTAGATAAGTTACATTACAAAATTTGTCACATTTAAGGATTATTTAAGAGTATCATAATCCTTCACATATTTGATTAATAAAATGACTCCTGTTAGTTCAAACACAGGATTCGTCAATGACAATTTTGTTCCTTCTCAATCTAATCTTAGTTAGATTTCATCTGTCAAGATAATTTCAGCTTAGTTCAAATGCTATCACATATCTACAATTATTTTTTCTCAGGTTTATAGATCTTACAAAGGAAAAAACTATATATATAGTAGTGTGTATATATACAGTATATAGATGCATATATATGTGTATATGTATATATATATAGTATATACATATAGTATATAGTCATATATATATATATAGTTGACTCCAAGATGAAATTTTGTTTTCTTTTGAAATGAACATGCTCTTTTAAAACTGTGATTGATATGTTCCCCACAAACGTGATTTAAATTGGGACCTGGATATTAGGGCTATTGATATGACTCCCTAATGAAAATGTCTTCTGCTTTAAATACAGCACTGACTACTTTAAGCTTTCAGAAACAGGGCATTTTAAGATAGAAAGTCTAAAATCTGTTGGTGATATATGACTACAAATCAGATACAAAAGTTTTCTCAATATTTGTATATGGGGTAGGTGCCTGAGAACTGGTAAGCTTTCCAGGTCTAGAGATGGAAAAATGTCATATGACTAATACTTTTTGTTTCATGCTGAGTGTTAATATGTATCCAACATCCCTTTCTTGGACAGTGTCCCTCTCTAATCGGCTTTCTGAGCCTCTATTGCTCTATTTACATATCTATACTTTCTTCTCTTTTAATTTTCATTTTTCTCCTTTTTCTCTCAGTCTACCACTTTCTTATGCCTTCCCTCTTCCCCTTTAAACAAAGATAATCCCAACTTCCCCATTCTGACCTGTTTGACCAGCCTGCCTTTCATTCAATTAAAGTGTATATTTTTTGGTTGGGATTTGAACTTATGGATTGAAATTTATGGATAAAGTGTATAACTTTGCAAGCCAATAAGGATACACTGCACATCCTATATTTGGGATTTGTGGTCCTATGATAATCTAGCAGTTAGGCATTTGGAGGATGAGAAAGCAGTAAGTGCCTAAGTTCCAGACTGCTGGCAATACATTGAGAATTTCACAGTCAAAAACATTGACACAGGAAAGGCTCTGTTTCATAGCTATGTGAAGACATATTTGGCACACTAATTATATTTATGAAAGAATGTGTATTATTTAGCTTCCCCCATCCCCAATTTTTCAAATCTTAAATCACTCATTCTCTGCAAAATTTCCATCTAAATCCACAGAGATGGCAATTCCAAAACTCTCAGCTTCCCAATTTCTTGACTTCCTTTACTCTAGTGATACTGATCTGCACCATAACTCAACTCCTCTCTCCAATGACCATCCACTAGACTTTGTCTTAGTAATAAATTCCACTCTTTCATGTGTAGGCATCACTGCTTCCCCATCCTTTCCAATCTTTGTAGGTTTTTGTTTTTTTTTTCATTTTATTATCCCAACTTTAACAATTCTTTTCCATCCTGGAATTTATGGTCCAGTGATTGTATCATTTTTAATAGTTCCTTACATCCACCATGTCCTCACTTTCCTGTTTACCTCTTGTATACATACTCAACTCATTTAATTCTCTTCTTCGAATACTGAAATGCATCATTTGACTAATTTGTAACACTGGTAAAATCGAACTCTTCATTTACTCTGTGTTCATGCTTACTGGTTTCTCATGAAATTTATGATTCTTACATCCAATGCTCTAGAAACTATACAACCTTGCTCCATTCAATACCCTTCACTGTCAGATGATCCTTTCATACTTTCTTTATCATAGGCCTCTACCACTTTATCCATAAACTTTAACATGCAACTGATGATCATTCTTAGTTTTCCAATAGGAAAATCCAGAAGAAATATAAATACTATCACATTTAACTGCCTATGTACATCCTTTTCCATACTATCTGCTTTCTCTCTTATTTTTTAACTATCAATAAATACAGTTGTGATACCATCAAATTCCAAATAATCTACATGTCCATTAGACTTCTTACATTCTTAAGATAAGCACTCTATCAGTCATTCCCTCTTGATTTTCCACCCATTATTTTTCTTACTTCCTTTAGATATTTCCACCACTATATGAATATACACAATATTGGCCCCAATTCCCTATCTTTTCTACCATTTCTCCACTTTTTTGAAAGCAACACTTTGGGAAAGAGTTACCTATACTATTTCATTTTTCTTCTTTTATCTTCTTTGTACCAATTACAGTCAGCATTTGGCTATCATCACTCCATTCAAACCGCTCTCAAGACAACAAGTGACCACCATATTATAATTCCAGTAACTGGTTCTGGATGTCATCTTTCTTGACCAAACAGGGGCATTTAAACAGGTGATCACTCTTTGTTCAATGTTTTCCTTCTTTTAGTTCCAAGATATTTGAGTCCCCTGGATTTTTTCCTACTTTATTGGTACCTCTTTCTATCGTCATTTTCTGAGTCTTCTCCTGACCCCTGAAGTTTTGAAGAGGACCAGTTTAGATGTCTTTACTTGTATATCATCCAGGAAAGATGCGTTCTTATGGTTTTAGATAATAAACATATAATATTGTCTTGCCAATTTTTACACCTCTAGTGTGGATTAACTGCTGAAGTGGACTAAAATGTTCAATTTCCAACATAGAATATCTACTTCCATCTCTAATAGCTTCTTAAATTTTGATATTCCTCACCACATTTCCCAATCCAATTTCCCTTGAATTCTTCCCTAAGTAACACATTTCAAGCCTCTAATTATATATTTAATTTATATATATTTATATTATATATAAATTATTATATGTGATAATTTGTATATAATTATATATATTAATTTATATATAATTTATATTATTTATAATTAGATGCTAATTTATATATATATAAAATTTATGATAGGAGAAGCTATTTCCCTTGTTCAGTAAAGGCATAAATAAGTTAATGAATGGACAATTTCAGGAAATTAGATTAGGGAAGGATTTTAATGAACTAGACTATTTTTGCATCCTTCAGAGCAGCAGAATGAGGTAAAACTGAATATATATATATATATATATATATATATATATATATATATATATACTCTGCTGCAGTCAGGTTCTGAGAAATAAACATCTCTCTTTTAGGGATAAAGATAATCCAGTGGATTCCTGTTCCATCTTTCCTAAATGCTTTGATATTTTACGCAGCAGCCTACACACTCTATCAGGTATTTGCAAACGATCAGTTCCCTAAAGAATTCCTACTACACAGTGAAGCCTGAAGCATGCCAGAAGAAATGTTTAAACATGATTTGTTTTGTTTTGTTTTTTAATTTTTTTTGATTTATTTCTAGGAAAGAGAGAGAGAGACAGCATGAGCAGGGGAGGGTCAGAGAGAGAGGGAGTCACAGACTGAAACAGGCTCCAGGCTCTGAGCTGGCAGTCAGCACAGAGCCCGACGCGGGGCTCGAACCCACGAACCGCGAGATCATGACCTAAGCAAAAGTCGGACGCTTAACCGACTAAGCCACCCAGGCGCCCCTTGTTTTGTTTTTTTATAAAGGCCCATTTTTTCTTACACTTCTTAATAAAAAAGAACTTTCACATGCACAGAAACTATGTACTGGAGGGACTTTATCAGATAACAAGTAGCTTAGAGGTGTGGGTACAGGGGAGTCTTGAGTGACACCTTCAACAATGACACCTAAGTGGCCATGCAGAGGATTGTTTTCATTTACATATCATCACTTTATTTTTCGCAAGTGCTTTTTTTGCATGGCTTTTATGTGATTAATATATTTTTGAACTTGGACAGAATATCGATAGGCTCCAAAGCTCTAGAGCCATCAAAATGGGTAAGTTTGGGCCTTTGCTATCATTTTATCTTGAAACCTAGGTTGCTCTGTTTATATAATGCTAGAAAAAATGTTGGAAGAAAATAATGGGTTCCATAATATCATGAATTCATTGGAAGTGGGAAAACAGAGATTAAGTTGTTTTTCTAAGGAGTAGTCTTTTGTTGTTTGCATTTTGTCTTCTACCTCTAAAGGGAAAGCCCTTCCAAGATTTCTTAAGGGCTCTCATAGTTCATTAGCAATGCACTGGTTAATTACCAGGTTACTGAATCTTGAGAGAAATGTTTCATTTACTTGTTCCAGCTTGGAAAGAAGAGTATTAATAGACTGTGGATGGACTGTTTATAGTATGCTTCACAGTATTTTCTATGGCATTCTTAATTAGGCTAAGCAATTTGAACTACTTAAGAACTATTTTTTGCTACAGAAAAGGAAGAATCTTAATGTACCTGTCATACATAAAAACTGAGCTAGATTTTAGGAGCAGTAGGGATCTCTCACTTGCTGTCTCTCTCTCTTCTCAATGTCTTCTCCATGTTTGTTTCTACCAATTTTTTTCTTCTTCTCGTTAGTCTCCTTTAATCTGTTAGGACTGTTGCTCTAGACACTATAAATAAATGGCTATTATTTTCCAGTTTCTGTAGATCATACATAAGATACACTACATCATAACGGTGACACCAGCTCATGTTTAGACAATCCATCATACATATGGTGTGATAACACAGGGTATGCTAACATTGTGACATTTTCAGTTCTAATTCTGTTATTGTAAGAAACCTCAAACATTGTTTTAATTCTCCACATCAAGGCAGATGATTCAAATGTAGTTTTACAGATTTTTGTTGTTTTGTTTTGTTTAGTCATGTGTTGCCTTGCTAGGTTTAATCATTTCCCCTTAGGCATAAAAAGAGCAACAGATCTTTTTTGTCTCAGCTTTGTTTTTCAACAAGAAATACTGTATAAGTGAGTTAAAGAGCATTTCTTTCATTTTTAAAAGAATTAATTATAAACAATATTTGTTTCTCTGGCTAAAAATTTGTCCAAAATGTTTGTGAAAACAATGGGAATGTTTGCACAGAGAGTTCGCTAACCTGAATTGTTCTGAATATTGTTTTCAAATATTGTATACTGTGTATTTAAAAATTTGAAAGCAATACAAAAATGATTATGAACAATGTGCTCTATACTTCTGTAAAAAGAGGGGTCAAAAAGCTACTCTCATATTTACAAGATAATGAAACTGATAGATATGAGAAATATGCCGCAACTTTGTTTCCAGCATATCTTAAAACAAACCAAAGCAAAACAAAACAAAAACTTGATATTCTGGAATAATATGTGTTTTGGAAGAAACTGTGGGATTCATAAGGCATCCCTTGAAATTTTGAATAAAATAGCATGCAGTTCGTGAGTTCGAGGCCTGCATCAGGCTCTGTGATGACACCTCAGAGCCTTGAGCCTGCCTTGGATTATGTGTCTTCTTCTCTCTCTGTTCCTCCCCTGCTCACACACTCTCTCTCTTTTTCTCTCTCTCTCAAAAATAAAGATTTAAAAAATTTTAAAAAAATAACATGAGAGCTAATCTTATTTATTTAGCATATGAATACAAAATTCCTTTTTCTGGAAAAAGATTTTAAAATAAAATATAGAAGCTGTCAACTACGTCAGTTAAAATAAGTCCCTAATGAATACAGATGTAATGATAATTGTACACAGATTGTCATTACTGTGATCTCAACTTCAAATGCACTTTTTATAGGGTAATAATATTATTGCAACTATCAGTATGACTAGGTATGTTATTTTCAAGTAATTAAACATATTGATATTATAAATGATTAAAACAACTTATTGAAAAATAAAATTTTAATCACTTCTGATTATCTACTTAGTTTAAACATCATAGATGTTTAAAAACTATCCATATCAAGATTCTAAGTTTCCATGGTTATATTATTGAGGGGCAGAAATTTAAGAACTAAAGTTGGAAGGGTCTAATGTGGTTACACATTAGTATCTAGGGCTAGTTCTAGATACTTCATTTGTTTGGTTAGGCAGTTTTTCATTCTGTATAATAACTTCTCTTGAGCACTTGCTATGTAATAGAAAGTAACATTCCTAACTAGTAGGAAATCAGCTTGGAGGCATTAAGTGGGGTAGTGAAACTATGATTAAACTAAGGGCCTGATGTGGAGAGGCACAATGGCCAAATATGGTTAAACTGAATGCCAACATTGGAAAGGGGAACCTGATTAATATAGGTAGACTATAAATACAGATTAGAATAATGTTTTTCATTTATTTAGGGTTGCAAATGTCTTATACATACAACCAAATAAACGTGTACAGACACACACACACACACACGTACACACACACACACACACACACACACAGAAATACACATATAAAACTTCAAGGAAAGTATAATCAAACAGTATCTGTCCTCACTATGGGAAGTACACGTTCTTTTTAATAAAAAAAAATGATTTATTTATTTCTGAGAGAGAAAGAGAGACAGTGTGAGCATGGGAGGGAGGGTCAGAGAGAAAGGGATACACAGAATCTGAAACAGGCTCCAGGCTCTGAGCTAGCTGTCAGCACAGAGCCTGATGCGGGGCTCCAACCCACGAATCACGAGATCATGACCTGAGCCCAAGTTGGACACTTAACTGACTGAGGCACCCAGGCGCCCCAGTACACATTTTTAAAAGTACTCTTTCAATTTAATAATAATGAGACAAACAATCCAGTTAAAAAAATAATAGACATACATTTGGACATTTCACAAAAACAATCTATGAATGATCAGTAAGTATGTGGGGTTGAGAAGGATAAGCCTTTCTGTTTGAAATAACTGTGGTCCTTGAAGAACAAAAAAGGTTCCAGTGATTTTTCTTATTTAAACAATGGATACATAGACCCATCTTTTCTAACTCACTGTTTAAAAACAACTCATTTAATGTCATATACCATGAAGCCAGGAAACATTCAGGAGACATGTGATGTCCCCAAACCATTACAACAGTATGAGAGAAGTTTGAGGAACTGCGAACTCAGTGATTCAAAGTTAAGGAAAACTTACTCTGTTGTTATGGTTTCATTTTTTATATCTCTGCATTTATAACTTCCTGACTGAAAGCCAAATTTATTTTTTTAATGATGATGATTATGATGATGCTGATTACATCAGATATCTTTGATCAAAGATTTAATAGAGATGCCAACTTTCAGCAGTTAGATGCATTATCATATAATGCACTTAATGTATCAATAAGAGACATTATTTTATAATTCCATTTTAGAACCAGAAAAGAAAATGTAATCAAACAAATTATAAAAGTCATTAAAAATTTCAAGAATATGCCCATCTATTATTCCTGTAGTACATACTTTCCAGTTACTCTGTTCAATGTCTTAAGCAAACTGATTTTGCATGTAATAATTTCTTTCTGAAATAATAATTCTCAGGATATAAAGAATATATCTAGGTACCTTTAAATAGTATTGAACAAAATTTTAGAAAAAATAAATGACTTTGCCTAATATATGTCTCCAAAAATTAGGAAGATATTCTACTCAAGGGCATGTTTTCATTAAAAACTGACTAATTTAATGCAATTTTTAATGTACTTAAGCAAGTTTTCAGTATGTCTTTATAATTTTTTTGAATTGGAGTTAGGATTAGTGGAATGGCTATTTCTTACACACAAAGAAAAATAATTATTTTTACTAATAATTTCAGAAAAAAGTAAATTCATTTAATAACTGACATTTCATAATTCAACATCTTTGTTTTCCTAAAAAGATCAAAATATTTGCCAGCTAAATTCTTTAAAACAGGCTTCTCAAACTTAATAGAGGACCATGGGGGAGAGGAAGGGAAAAAATAGTTAATGAGAGAGGAGGAGGCAAACCATAAGAGACTCTTAAATACTGAGAACAGAGGGTTGATGGGGGTGAGGTAGAGGGGGAAATGGGTGTTGGGCATGGAGGAGGGCACCTATTGTGATGAGCACTGGGTGTTATATGGAAACCAATGACAATAAACTATAAAAAATAAATAAAAAATAAAAATAAAGCAAGTTCCTCAACGCAAATCCAAAAGTTAACTTTTTCTCTTCCCTACTTCAGATCTACCAGAAGTAAATATCATTGTTTATTATTATTACTTTAAATTCAGTGGCATGTTCAATATAATTTATGAATAAACATCTCTACTATTTATGAAATTCAGTAAGAAAAAGCTACCTTTCTTAAAATTATAAGCAACCACTAAAGCCTGTCTAGTATTTATTACATTCTTAGTAATCTAATTTGTATAAATATGTCCATTTTCTCAGATTATAACCCATATTTATTTTGCTTCATAGCTGATTTTACCACTGCCATCACTGATGAAAAAGTGCACAATTCCATTTTAATTATCGCTATGTATACTGAAATTAGAGATGTTTTTGTTATAATTTTTTGCCCTAATTATAGTTGTAACTGTGTGTGCACTAATTATGAGTGAAAAATAATGCTAGAAAAGACACTGCCTCTTAAAGAGTGATGACACCTAAGACACTTTCCTTCCTGCTTTGGGATGGAATGCAATTTATATCCTGGAGAGCAAAGTTTCACCTCAATTTATGGGATGATATATTATTAGTGATCATTTTGAATTATTAAACCTAAGACTTGGAAAATACTTGCAATTGCACTGAGCTTCCATTACTATGTGGACTGGAAAAATAAAACCATTTAAAGGTTATACTTACTTAATTTCAACTTCATATATTGTGCCTTTATGAGACTAAATAAAAATCAATAGATTTATTAGCTCTAGTTACCCTTTCTTCTATTCATATTATTTACTCCAGTTGTGCAGGCAAAAGAACACAGCCCCCATACCTTTGAGAAGTGTTGGGTGATTGTACAAAAAATGCTGGAAGTTACCAATGTTTGCAAGTAACCTGACAGTCTTTCCTTATTTATAGAGAAACTAGTACTTTTAACAATGTAATATTAGGAAAAAAAGAAAGAAAAAGAAAGAAGAAAAAAGAAAAAGAAAAAGAAAAAAAAAGAAAAAAAGACCCCTAACAGATAGAAGTTATTTCATTAACTTTTTGAAGATAACATCTATTTGTATCATAGCCAATCAACATTAAACATTGAGATTTGTAGTAATAACAAATATATTTTCATCAAGTCACATATATTATAAATATTATGAAAATATAGCCTACATATGTCTCCTGTCCTCTGCTATCTTCCTAGCCTACACCAGAGTCACCCCTGTGGTGTCACTGCACCATTCCCCTAACTACAGATCTTTAATCTTCAGATGTTTGCTCCCTTCTACTCATTTTCTGGCACATCAACCAGACTGCTATTTTTAAAATGTGTATCAGATGGTGTCGAAACCCTTTGCGATCTGTACTTAGAAAAGCTCCTAATTCAATATTTGGCTTTGATAGCTTTGCATAAACTGATTCCTGTATCAGTCTCCAAATATATCCCTAAATCTCTTATCAGTTGTGCCTCACTTCTTTGTCCCCCATTCGCTCCAACTGGTCAAGTTGCAATGTTGAAATTTGCACTTACTGGTCTGTGGATCCAGAGAATTCTTTCCCTAGGTCCTTTTCAGTTTTCACAGTATGCTTTAACAGCATTGCCTCAGAGAGTGCTTCTCCAACTACACTACTTAAAATCAAACCCTTCTTCTCATACTTTTTCTTCAAATATCTCTTAATTTCCTTCATCACATTTGCCAACAACAGCAGCAATATAGTCCCATGAGTTTGTATTGTTTGTTCACTTATTTGTCCTCAAGTATAACACAAGAGATACATTTTTCTTATTTACTTCTGTATTTCCAAAGCCTATTATGGGATTCAATATATTTTCCATTTCTTATCCCCTTAATAAAAAGTGTATATAAAACAAGATTGAGAGAGAGTAAACAACTTGAAAAAAATCATACAATAAATATGTGGTTGAGACAGGATTGAACACAGGTGGTGTGACTTCACCACCCATGGTCCAAACGTCTGCTTCGGCTGTCCCTATTATTGTTGTTTTAAGTTAACTTATTTACCTTGAGAGAGACAGAGACAGAGACATAGAGAGCATGCACAGAGAAGGGGCAGTGAGGGAGACACAGAATCTCAAGCAGGCTCTGGGCTGTCAGAGCCCAATGTAGGGCTTGAACTCACAAATTGTGAGATCATGATCTGAGCAGAGATCAAGAGTCAGTCATTTAAGTGACTGAGCCATCCAGGCTGTCAGCACAGAGCTCAATGAGGGGCTAGAATCCACGAACCACGAGATCATGACCCAAGGTGAAGTCAGACACTTAACTGACCAAGCGCCCCAGACGCCCCCCATGTCCCCTAATTATTTTAAAGAACTATCTCAATTATCCTGTCTTTCTCTTTTATTAGAGAATTAAGAAGATGCATTATTGACATATTTACTTAAGAATATATATGAAGCTACATGAGAAACTATGACTGTCGTATCTTCCAAATCATGCTAATTCATCATACTACGCTGTTTTCCCTTCAATCCAAACTCCTGGAGCTTCATATAAGCCTAGAAATGGCAGTGTGTTTAGGTCAACGGCATGAAGACATGAGCAGGAAAATGGATGACAAAGGAAAATAAGACATACCAGACAGTTAAATAGTGGCTCAGCATTAAAGAATTTATTAAGGCAGGAATCAAGATCACTGAGATCCATGCCATGGGCAAAGGTCCTATGACCAAACATTACTGAAATCTCAGAAGGATACAGACTCCTCTTTTAAAGAAGAATATGAAAACTTCAGTGAGGCTATTTCCCCTAAATTGAGTCAGATATGATATCCCTTCAATAGATTCTCATCTTTACCTGGTATAACCTAAATCATCCTCAAGCCTCTTAAAGCCTTGGCCCTTGAAATTAAATGCAATACACTTTCATCACCAAATCACTAACAGATGGATAAAGAACTCTGCCATTGAGAAGTGTCTCCCTAGAGCCAGACAGATGTACAAATAAAATATATTTGTTTATCAAGGGCGCCATATTTCTACAAATATTCAAATTTGCTGGAGAAAATATATCCATTTTAAAACTCTCTAGAAGATAACTTTGATCCTTGACTATTGGCTTTCAATCTGCCATTCTCCTAATATTCTCCTGAAACAAGTCAACCCACAAGCTGAATCCTTCCAAAAGGACTCCACAAAGCTGACAGACATCACCTTTCTTAATCTCCCCCATTTGAGGCTTGCTGGTTTCAACATAAAGAATACGACTTTAGCTGACATCAGATCAAAAGCCAGAGCAAAACTTGAGAAGAAAATAGGAAAATGGCAAATAGGTCAAAGCAGAAACATGAGGTAAACCTCCAGTGTACAGCCAATGTCAAGAAACCCCCTGAACCACAGGGAGAAGCAGTCGAAGCCACAGTTGGATTGGACTCTAACTCCTGATAGGGACTGATGACTGGCAGACACCAAATTTGGGATGTGGAGATGGGACTGAGTGAACCATGTCACAAATGGGAAGTCTGCCCTATGACCTACTCTCTGCTAGCTAGTAGCATGATGCCTCTTTAAGATTAGTTTCAGCGAACAGTTTATTGTAAGGAGATAATTTTAGAAACAATGACAAATGATATATAATTTATTAAGTGCTTTTACCTGATCTCATCTTATTTGGAAACATGATTTCACAAGACCATGAGCTCCACAGGACAAAAATGCTTGTAATCCTTGCTTTCCAGTAAGGAATGCAAGAATCAGAAAGGTTAAAAACTTCACAAGCATATACAGTTGCTTTATGGTGAAGCTCAAATTCATATGCTGTGTCTTGAATCCAAATGCCATTTTCATTCCACTATACCATATCAATCTAAGTAATTCAGTTCTCAAAGTGAATTGGAAGGAAACATGAAGCTAAATGTAATATTTCAGGGAGATATAGAATGAATCCAAACATATGAATCCTGAGATAGAACTCAGATTGTAAATAACCAATCTTGTCAAGATATAAAAACCATTGCAAGCTATAAACTGAGATGTGATTTAAATGCCATATTTGAATAACAGTCCTCTGATCCATCATCTGCCATACATTTTATGATCTAATTTTAGAGAAAATAAAAACAAACAACCCCTTTTTTCATGCCAATATATAAAAGTTGTAGAATATCCTATGAATCTTTGAGAATCAAGACCTAAAATTTCCAGTGAATATTTTTAAAGTCATTTCTTCTTTCTGATCCCTGATCCTTAGGACGAATATAATGTTCTGTTTGTAATTAACTATTAACAATGAAAAACTAGCAAAACAAATATGTATTTTTATCTTTAAGTTTATTTATTTTGAGAGAGTGAAAGGGAAAGGCAGAGAGAAAGGGGAGAGAAAATCTCAAGCAGGCTCTGCACTGACAGCACAATCTCACGAACCATGAGATGAAGAATTCAGCTGAAATCGGGGCGCCTGGGTGGCTTAGTCGGTTAAGCGTCAGACTTTCACTTGGGTCATGATCTATTCAGTCTGTGACTATTTCAGTCTGTGACTCCCTCTCTCTCTGACCCTCCCCTGCTCACACTGTCTCTCTCTCTCTCTCCTAGAAATAAATTTAAAAAATATTAAAAAAAAAAAAAAAGAATTGAGCTGAAATCAAGAGTCAGACACTTAACCAACTGGGCCACCTAATACCTCTAGCAAAACAAATATTTTAAACTTCCCTATAAAGAAAAAAAATCCATTGATATGTTAATTGTGGAAATCTTATTAGTCATTAATTTATAGAGAAGAAATTCTATAAGAAATTAGATTCAGGAAGTTTTTTCTGTTTTTAATTTTTATATTTTATTTTATTTTTGAGAGAGAGATAGAGACAGCATGAGCAGGGGAGGGTTAGAGAGAGAGAGAGACACAGAATCTGAAGCAGACTCCAGGCCCTGAGCTAGCTGTCAGCACAGAGCCTGATGCGGGGCTCGAACCCACAAACCGTGAGGTCATGACCTGAGCCGAAGTCGGATGCTCAACCGACTGAGCCACCCAGGCACCCCTGGAAGGTTTTTTTTTTTTAATCAAAAGTTATTCTCTAGTAATAAAAAGCAGTAGTTACACATACTCATTCTGAGTCAACTGTTCTAGCTACCACTGTCATAAAAACCAGGTTAACTAATTCAGCCAATAAAATAAATTGACATCCATTTATCAAGATCTATATGAGTCGAAGAAGTAGGGATGGAAGCACGTCTTGACATTTTTTACCTTTTCCTTTTTTAATAGGTTTCTTATCACCTCCAGATGAGGTACTAGTCTAATATTCAATCTCCTAATAAGTACTAGAATTTCCAATTACACATGCTGCCAACCTTTTTTGTTTTGTTTTCATCTAAATGTCTAAATCCCCTTATCTATAAAAATAATGGTATTTGACTACAAACCAGAAAAAAAAGGAAGTCCACCTATTCAACCTTAATTTAGGAATGGGGGAAAATCACAACTCTGTACTTAATAAAGTATAAAACTCAGAAAATCCTGGTCCCTACAGTCTGCATACAATATAGGTACTAGAGTCACCACTCCTAATACTAAGACTGCACTTTCAGTGGCAACTTCTTAGACTGGTTTAGATGGTAGAAATGTATGAATTCCCATCCCGTTTCAACATTTCCCATACTTAGAGAATTACTTGTACCTAATGGTGGTACCTTCTGTTTTTAGAGTTCATTTTTACTGTGTGCCCATTTCTCTCAATATCTTTGTTTAAAAAAATACACACATAATTCATCACTAAATATTAAGCTGGTATGTTTGCTGATACCAGCTTAATATATGGATGCATGGATACACCCATGCTACACTCATTTCCTCAATACCTAGAGTACATGCCAATATTAGTTGGTGTAGATTTACTTTTCCCTACTTACCCCTTCTAAATACAACTAAATGCTCTAGAAATAATCCAAATACAATTAAAAAGGATCTGAAAGTAAGAAAGTCAAAGTGTGCCCAGATAGGGACTCAAGGACTAAAGAAATGACATGACAGTAAGTTGCCTGGGTTTTCTTTTTCATTTACCACAAGTCTTAGCTTGGCTTTCAGAGAAGCCTACAACCTGGAACCATCAATAACAAACCAGAGGAACCTGTTTCTCTGGCCCAATCACCCAGAAAGGAGCAGCCAAG
The DNA here is from genome assembly GCF_003009895.1 of Hyaena hyaena. Taxonomy (NCBI): domain Eukaryota; kingdom Metazoa; phylum Chordata; class Mammalia; order Carnivora; family Hyaenidae; genus Hyaena; species Hyaena hyaena. The sequence continues at coordinate 194,530 of NW_024081471.1, read as the reverse complement.
CAAACACAAGTGAGCAGGACCCACCCCCATTCCACACCCAGGACCATGGAGGGGCAGAATCTTTCATGGTGGCAGGAAACCCTAGTATCTCCAGACCACTACCTAGAGGCATGAGGGGATCCAGACCCAGCAACTGCCAGACCTTCAACAGTTAAAGAGAGTGAATCAAGCTTGGTGACTTTTCCCCACATGCTTTTCTCCACTTGCAGAAGATGGGACAAGAATACACTATGTGATCCTGTAGGCAGCACCATTAAGGACCAAGCCAGAAACACAGAATCCCCAGGAAAAAATAAAAATAATAATAAAACAGATGAGAATATATTACAAGGGACTTGAAAATTAAATTGAACCCATAGTCCACAAAGGAAGGCTAGAACATATACAAAAGACTAAAAGGGCAACTGCTGACATAGTCGATTTAAATAGGATGCAGTCTCCTAAGCATAACCAAAAGGTCCAGGATAAAATCCCAATACTCTCATCATACCAAGAATGAAGGCATTCATGATACGGTGAGAAAAGACAACCAGCTAACATGAATACCAAAATGAATCGGATCTTGGAATTATCTGATCTTGGAATTCTTTGGAAGAATTTTCAAACAGCCATAAAAAATGTATCAACAATCGGTTATGAATTATCTTGAAACAAAGGAAACGGTAAAAAAATCTCAGCAGGTAAATAACCATTATAACAAAGCAACAATTAGTGGTGGCGGGGACGGGGGCACCTGAGTGGCTCAGTTGGTTAAGCGTCCCACTTCAGCTCAGGTCATAACTCGTGGTTTGTGAGTTCAAGCCCCACGTAGGACTCTGTGCTGACAGCTCAGAGCCCAGAGCCTGCTTTAGATTCTGTGTCTCCCTTTCTCTCTGCTCCTCCCTTGCTCATGCTCTGTCTCTCTCTCCTTCAAAAATAAATCAGCATTCAAAATTTTCTTTTTTTAAAAAGATACCAAATGGGAAATATAGAAATGAAAAGCCCAAGAAGAAAGACAACACTGCACACTGGTTGGGAACAACAACAGAGGTAAATGACAGAAGACAGAATCAGTGAACTATAGTACAGATCAAAATAATTTGCTACATCTTGTCAACACAAAGATGAAAAAAACAGCAGAGCCTAAGCAGAGCCTCAGGGATCTTACAGAAAGATAATACTGATGTCATTGTAGCTGCAAAAGGGAAAGAGTGTAGAACTGAAAAAATTACTCATAAATACACTGAAAACTCCCCAAATATGTCATACATAAATTTACAGATTTAAGAAACTGAGTGAACCCCATAGTGAATAAACCCAAAGTGATATGTACCAACATATCAGAATTAAACAACTAAAAAATAATATTGAGAAAATAGTCTTAAAAGCAACCAAAGAAAGGACTCATCATCTATAGAGAATAGCAATTTGAATGACAGCAAATGTCTTATATGAAAACAGAGGTCTGAAGAAAGTAGCACAGCATTTTTCAAGTACTAAAAGTAATGTCAACCATGAATTCAATATTCAGTGATTCTCCTTTCAGAATGGAGGGAAATGAACACATTTTCTGAGAAGTAAATGTGAATGTTTGGTCATCAGTGAATCTCTCCTTTAATCACAGCTAAAGGAAATCTCTCTAAACAAAAATATAATTTAGGGGCACCTGGGTGGCTCAGTCCCTTGAGCTTCTGACTTCACCTCAGGTCATGACCTCACAGTTTGTGAGTTTGAAGCCCGCAGCAGGCTCTGTGCTGACAGCTCAGCGCCTGGAATCTGCTTCAGATTCTGTGTCTCCCTCTCTGCCCCTCCCCCATTCACACTCTATCTCTCTAAAAAATAAATAAACATTAAAAAACGATTTAAAATATACAATTTAACAGAAGGGAAGAAGTACAATAGAATGGATAATGAAAAGAGTATATACAATATACTATCCTTCTTATGAATTTTTTAAACCGTATTTCTTTGCTAAATCAAAATAATTACACCATACGATATGGTGCTCAATGTATGTAAAGGAAATATTTAAGACAATCTATCTCTTTTTTTTTTTGATGTTTTATTTATTTCTGAGAGAGACAGCATGAGAAGTGGAGGTCAGAGACAGAGGGAGACACAGAATCCGAAACAGGCTCCAGGCTCTGAGCTAGCTGTCAGCACAGAGCCCGATGAGGGGCTCAAACCCATGAACCGTGAGATCATGACCTAAGCCGAAGTCGGCCTTCCAATTGACTGGGCCACACAGGCGCCCCTAGACAATTATATTTCAAAAATGGGGAGAAGAAAGATTCTAACTGAACATAGATGGAATACTAAATAATCCAATAACCAGTAAGGAAATTAAGTAATTAACTTACTCCCATAAGAGAAATCCTTAAGTCATAACTATTTCTCTAGGGTATTTACCAAACCTTTAAAGAATAACTAACACCTATTTTACACCATCTCTTCCAGAAAGTAGAAGAGGAGGGAACATTTTCCAACCTGTTTATAAGGCTGGTAGTCTTGATCCAAAACCAGACAAAGACAATACAAAACAAGAAAATCACAGAATAAGATCACAGTTGTAAAAATCTGTAACAAACACTAAAAAACATTAATCCAACAAAACATTAAAACAATTGCATACAATAATTTAGTCGTATTTACTCACGACATACAAGGCTGGTTACATATTCAAAAATCCAACATAATAACCACCAGATTAACAGAATATAGAAAACAAAATCATGATCGTATCAGAAAAAAAACATGGGTGTTACAGGTAAACTTGACAATAAACTATTTAAGAAAAAAAACAATAATAAATAAAAAGTGGAAGTTACAGGTTTTCCAGTGGCTTCTAGAAAAAGAAAAAAAAAAAAACATTTGACAAAGTCCAAAACCTATTCATTATAAAGCACTTAGAAATCTAGGATTAGAGATACTTCTATAATAGAGAAAGCACGTCAGCCAAAAAAAATCTATAACTAATATATTTGATGTTATAAGAGGGAATGTTTATACCCTGAGATCAGGAACAGGGCAAGAGTGTTTGTTCTTCCCACTCTTATTCCTCATATTCCTGGATGTTCCAGCCACGGCAATAGGAGGAGAAAATAAATTAAGATATACATACTGACATGACTTAAACTTTCTATCTTATGTAAAAAATAGGCTCACAATGAATCAAAGGTTTAGATGTAAATATAAAACCATAAACTTATAGAAAAACTAATTTGAAAAAATCTTCAGCAGATTCACATATATATGAATATATATCTCATACCTCTATATATAACTTATATAATATGCATGAAATACAAATTACATATCTTATTTCTCTATATCTATATTTATAAAGAATTCTACAACTTAACCCCAAAAGCACAATTAACAGAAAAAAAATGATATATCTGACCTCATGGAAACTAAGAACTATTGCTCTTTATAGTCTTTGTTAGCAGGCTGAAAAGACAAAATACAACTACAGGTAAATATTTCTAAACTACACATCTGACAAAGGGCTTATGTCTAAAATATATAAAGGACTCTCGCATCTCAACAATAAACAAAAAAGCGATCCAATTAGAAAATGGGGGAAAGAAGTGAACAGACATTTCACTGAAGAAATCTTTAGATAAGTAATACAGATAACATATAAACACTTAAGATGTTTAACATTGTTAGCCATTAATGAAATGTAAATTAGAACCACAATGCAACATCATTAAACATCTGTTAGAATGCATAAAACCAAATATACTGATAAGGATGTGGAGAAACTGGATCACTCATTCACTGCTGGTGTGAAAGTACAATGGTGCCACCACTCCTGGAAATAGATTGTCAGGTGCGCCTGTGTGGCTCAGTTGGTTAAGAATCAGACTGCTGGTATTATCTCAGTTGATAATCTCACAGTTTGTGAATTTGAGCCCTACATCAGGCTCTGTGCTGGCAGTATGGAACCTGCTTGGGATTTTCTGTCTCTCTCTCTCTCCCTTTCTGCACCTCCCATGTCTGTCTGTCTGTCTGTCTGTCTCTCTCTCTCTCAAAACAAAAAAACTTTAAAAATAAAGAATTAAAAAAAAAAAACAGATTGGCCATTTCTTCTAAACTATAAATACATCTACCATCCAAAGCAGCAAATGTACTCATGAGCATTTATCCTTGAGTACTGTTAACTTCTGTTTACTCAAAAATTTGTACATAATGTTCAGAGTAACTTTATTTGTAATAATCAAAAAATGAAAACCCAAATGCCCTTTAACGTGTGAATGGTAAACAAACTGGGAGTTATGGAATACTGCTCTCTAATAAAAATGAATGACATAGTAACATGCTCAATAACGTGGATGGACCTCAAGGGACTATATAACATTTTTGAAATAAAGGAATTAGAGGGATAGAAACAGGTTAATGGTTACCATTTGAATGGCTTTGTATTTGGGTTACAGCACTAGGGAGTCTGGGTGATAGAGCAATTCTGCATCTTCATTGCTGTTAAATAAAGCAAAGAACTATACATATACACATAGACAAATGAGAGCATATATAACAGGATCTGAATGTTTTATGGATCGCAAAATGTGAATGGCATGGTGTATTCCATCTATGCAGCATGTTGATGTTGGAAGAGAAGAAGTAAAAAGTGAACTGGACCTCCCTCTACATTTTTAACTTTCTGAGAATCTAGAATTATTTTAAAATAAATGTACAAAAGAAATGTATTCCACGTGCCCAAAGTTTCCTCAAGAACTCAAGCAAGGTAAAAACAAAACAGAAACAAAACACAAAACTCAAGCAATTGTATTAAAGTAGTCAAGATGATTCTTTGCCGTAATACCGAGGTCTAAGCAGTGGATCAGTTTAAGCTTTCCATGATTGAATGGTTGACCTACTTCTTAATCATAAGAAAGTTATGTTTAATAAACCAAAGTAAGTGCAGCTACAAATGCAGAATCAAATATTATATTAGTCATCACAGAATTATATGCTCTCAGATTGTTTCTTTCCTAGGCATAAAAGGAATAATACTAAGTCTATTCTTAATATTCCCCAAGAGATTGTACCTTAAAAATGAGTTTTCCTTGGTCTTCTACTTAGATCCTAGTCTTCTGTTTAGAAAAAGGAAAACAGGGTTTGAAGTATGTGCATTTTTCCTCCTTTCAATGCTTGAGAACAGAATCTCATCTTAGTATATGACACAGAGGTTATACTACTTCCTGGCTTCCTGACAGAGTCTTTGACATAGAGCCACTGTGTGTGACATCTCACTCCTATTTTAAAGTGTTGCACTAAATAGGCCAGACCTGCATGCTCACGGCTCAGTCTTGTGTATTTGGAAATCACATGTAAATTTTTGATTTAAATCATATCAAAAGAGAATATAAACAAAGCAACATACTGTTCTTTTCAGAATTGAGGCTGGGAAAAATGTTTAAAGTAAGTACACTATCCTGTTTTAAATGAAGTTCATTTGTTTTGATTTTGCTGAAAAGTAGGGAAGTTATTCTAAGTTTTGGCTAAACAATACATGAGGTTTGCTTAATAGATAAAATATAGTCACAAATTATTCGGTCAATTTTAGTCAAACAACTGCTTCCAGTTGCAAAAGGGAGGGGAAAAAAGCCGTGTTTCATAATATTTATTAAAAAGTAACTATGAAGGTAATTCTACCATGACATGTGGAAAACGGTAACTGTAATCGTGAAAATTTTCTGTCACTAAATTTTTTCTCCATACCAGCTGTCGCTACTAATGACTGTCTGACCTTTAAGTTATCAGATAAACCATACGATGTTGATGTCAACAAACAATGGAGTGCACTCAATCCTAAAATTAAGAACCTTACTTCAAATAGCAATTGTATACATACATTTGATATTTAATGTGTTATTTTACATTGCATATGGATATTAATAAATAGTAAGGAAATATTACCCTTACTACAAGGCTTAACATTATTTATCAAAAGTTTGTCAGCCGGCAGACAAATACTTTCAAACTCACACTGTTTTATTAAAATCTTTTCACCACAAACTAAAGAAAATGATCAGGATCCGTTGCCTCACTTGGAATGGGTTATGCATTGCTCAGGTTCAGTGACAGTAACTGGCTGTTTTAAGAATGAATCAGTTTAACTCATGCTCTTGTGCACTGATTATATTTGATTAGATCCGGGGTGAATAGGTTTCAAGTTCAGTTTCCGCTCCTTTCAACTGGCTGCAGCAGACCTGAGCACAATTTTGAGGAAAAATACAAGGCTCAGTGGGAGAGAGAAGACTTGTCTTCCAAGAACTTGCGACTCAGAGTGTTACGGCATACCAGCTGAGATTTTTTGCTCGAGGTGAAACCTCAAAATTCTGTAAACATAAACAAGGTTGAGGGTTTGTATATCTGTGGCATCGTAAACCTCAATTTACTTAAAAGTAAAAATCATAAAACTAGAGCAAGTGCATCTTTTCAAGGATTCTTATTCCAGTCTTTCTATTTTCTCTAGAATTCCTTTTTTTTTCCTTTAAAATATACTATTAATTGACAACACATTTAAAATGGACACTTTACTTTCATTCTTATCCTCAGGAAGTTAGAAAGTGTTGGGATGTAGCCTATTTAATTTGTAGCCCACTTATGCTGTGCCTGAGAAGCCTAAACAGAGTTAATCAGGGATCAGAAATCATAAAACTGAGTTAATTATCAAATAACAAACCAAAACAAACCATACTCTTAGCTATAGAGAACAAATTGATGGTTACCAGGGGGGACATTGGTGGGGAGGATGGGTAAAACAGATGAAGGGGCTTAAGAGTAGATTTATCGTGATGAGCACTAAGTAATGTTTAGAACTGTCGAACTGCTATGTTATATACCTGAAAGTAATATAACACTGTTAACTATACTGGAATTAATTTTTTTAAAAACTGGGTAAATTATAGTCACTTTATTTTACAGTATCCAGAACTCTGGATTCAGATATTTCTGGTAGGAGTGCTAAAATTATTGTACTGTAAAGGCATTTTGCGTAAGAATAATATTTGCATCTTAAGTATACTCTCTGTTTTTCAATTAGGTAGTGAAAGTAAGGGGGGTGAGAGAAAAAGTAATAGCTGTTTGTTATCATTATTCTGCCTTGCTTTTGATTTCTCACCATTCAGAGGTATCCATCCAGATGGTTATAAATATTTAGAAATCTGAGGCATTTCAAAGTCATGAAATCTGTTACATTCGAACCACAAAAGTGACTAATTCTCAACTCACTTAATTTGAAAATCTAGAATTAAAAAATAAATATATATTGTGTGTAAATGTAAATATAGGTATATGCCTTCATTCTTTTCCTGTATGATCATCCTGATTGTTCTGTTTCCACTTCAAACTGCAACAGCAGCTGAACGATAACCTGAAGCCTTTGCTTCCCAGATTATATCGTACTTTGAAGACTTCCGGCTTACTGACCCCTTTGTGTGTCCATAGTTCTCTTGGTGCTCTGAAGTCAAATTACGTGTGAGGACGCACACATACGTCATCTAGTACATTACGTGGCTCTACCTATAAGACTCTTCATTAATCTCTAGCTCAATCTCTCTGATTTCATAGAATAGATCCAAAAAAATAGTTTCTCAAATAACTTAATGCGATTGTATTTCCCTACCTTTTTAAATTTTTCACTACCTTTTAAAATTATCAGCACCTCTCCAGTTGATCTGACTGCGACATAGGAAAGTTTGCAATTATTCCAGACCTCTAAATACTCCGTGTATATTCAGATTCCATATAATTTATCTACCTATATGGGAGAAATGTAGAGCAAAAATTCTGATAGAAATGAAGATCTCTCAGGTCCTCACAACAGTGAAATGATTACAGTTTAAAAACAATTACTGACAACACCTTACCTAATGTTTTAGAGCAACTAGAAGCTCTAAAACAGAAAATGAATCTATGGAAACTATACCCCTTGAATTGCCACAAATATCTATTTTATCCATTTTTTATTATTGAACAGGGAGATAAGACCAGTAAAGAAATGGTTTCTATATTAATAAATGAAGCAATTACTTGGGTTATATTTCAAAAGACTCATCTTCTAGGAAAGAATTTCATGTGAGCAGCCCCTCTCAAAATACTCATCACAGGGTTCCAGGAAGAAATGGATGCACGCTACTCACAGATTACTTTGAAAGAACATAAAATCTCAGTTATATCCTAAACATGCAGAATATCTATGATTAAAACATATTCAGCATATCTCAAAATTATTTAGAAAGAACATAGTGAAACACAACAAAATACATGAAGTCCATGCACAAAATAATGAATATGTTAAAACCCAAGAAATGAATGTGTTCTTAATACTTTCAAAAGGAAATACTCTTTAATTAATTAATTAGAGCACTGTTTGTGGTTTTGTTCTTGGTTTCAATTATTTTGGCTTCAACACAATGGATAGTAACAATAAGCAATCTTTAGAATTTCTTTGGTTTGTTAATTATATTCAACAGGCATTATTGGTAGGCAGAAAAATTCCATTCAAATAAAATATGAAATGATTAGAGTTTAAAAACAATTACAGAAAACACCGTAACTAAGAATATCACACATATCCTTCTCTGCCAGAAAAATGAATCCACTTTGCTGTTCATCTTAAGTCTGACACAGTGATACATAGCTTGTTTCCTGAAGTAGATTTAATAGTGTAGATTATTTTGCAGACTAGAAAACAGCACAGAAAATCAGTACATTGCTTTCTGTCATCCTGACATAGCTTTTTGTCTTGCCGCCAAAGCACAACTGGAACATTAGAATCTAGTCAAAATATGGGAATGTTTGATTGCTATGATTTTTGTCTGCATGTTATGAGAATTTAAGGGTGGCAGAGCGGGAGTGGGGAGTTAAATGTAAAAAAAAAAATATTTCATCAGTCAATTATGAGAGTTTTAATTATTTCTAGAAAAGGGGATATCTCTTAAACAAAAGAGCTGATGAGTATTACGATCTACAGCTATAAAAATCTAAATCCATAGCTGAAAACTATTGAAATCATAGCTATCATTTTATAGCATTTTTAAGAAGCTATAATCAACGAATCCACAGAATTTAATTCTACCATATCTTTGCATTTCATTTCAGGCCCTATCATATTACCTATACCTCATAAATACTCTAAAATTACTACCTAAATCTAGCTTTTGTATCATTTAGGATTTCAAACTGGCATATATTCACAGTGTTTGTCACTTTTCAAAAAGCTGCTACTACCACTTAATAACTGTGGGTTATTTCTGTTAATATAACCAACTTAATTTTAGGAAAAGAAAAGGTGAAAAGACTGGAATCAGTTAAACTGATTTTTTTTGTTTAGTTTTATAGAAATACGCATGAGTGCTGTGAAGAGAAGGAGTAAGATATGAGTCCTAAAAAAGTATATTCAATGTGAAAATTGAAAGGATAGAAATATCAATCCATATTTAGAAGATTATAAAGTTCTCATTGGATACAGTGAAAAATATGCTAAATTGGGTTGTCATATTTGGGAAATGACCCAGGACAACTTTAGATAAAACCATACAGAGTTTTATATTAAATATGTCTTTAATTCATAAAAAGTCAGAAGACCAAAAATCAATAGACATTTAAGGAAAACACCTCAGTTGGAATCAGAGAAAAAGAAAGCAAGGTAATCTGAACAGAGTTCTAGAATGCAGATATTATATTCTAAATACATATAGATATTACTCTATATATTCTAAATATTCCAAATATATATGCATTTCCCAGTTTTTTTCTTTTTTTTCTTTTGTAAAACTTGCTGCACACTTGAAAATTACATCAAGCAACATAAGAAGCATCTATTAAGGAAAGTCATAATCTCAGAGGCTTCTGGGTGGTTCAGTTGTTTGAGCATCTGACTCGATTTCAGCTCAGGTCATGATTGGGTGTTTTGTGGGCTCCATCCCTGTTCTCAGCATACAGCCTGCTCAGGAGTCTCTCTTGCTTCCTCTATGTCTGCCCTTCCCCTGATTGCTCTTTCTCAAAATAAGTAACTAAACATTAAAAAATGATGAAGAAAAGTAGTAATCTCAGAAAAAAGGGGTTCTTGGAAATTAAGGACATTACTGTAAAATTAAGGACATTACCGAAAACTGCAGTTTCGGGGAACAGTGAGCAAAAGTACTCATCATTTCATGATAGTGTGAAGATGACAAAGAGAGAGAAGGTTCAAAACTGTAGCATTATTGGAATATGTACAATAAAGGAAAAACTGCAAAAATATTGTGCCTGTTTTAATAATTTTAACAATTTCATCAATTACAGTAAAAGTGGGGAGATATTAATTTAAGTTTGGTCCCCACCTCTGCACAAAGGAGTTCTTATAACCTGTGCTTATACTGATTTTATACTATTTTAATAAAATGTTTTAAGAGGATAGTTAAGAGATAGTACTGCTCTTAATTTTAAATATGATAGAGTGGCCAGGTAAGCCTGGGGACCAAAGAAGTGGTAACATTTAAATTTTATGGCACTTAATGAACATTATCAGCTGTTAAGAATTTAATGGAATGTATAGATAGCAGAATCAGAGTTGAAAAAATTTGAGCAGAATGAGAAAGAATTTCAGAATGAACAGGAGGGCACATGGGTGTCTCAGTCAGTTAAGTGCCACTCAGTCGTTACCTCACAGTTCATTAGATTGAGCCTCATGTTGGGCTCTCACTGACAGCACAGAGATTGCCTGGGACTCTGTCTCCCTCTCTCTCTGCCCTTCTCTCTCATATTTTCTCTCTCTCTCTCTCTCTCTCTCTTTCCCTCTCTCCCTCCCTCCCTCTTAAAAGTAAAATAAATAAACATTAAAAAAAAAAAAAAGAATGAACAGGAAAAAACACAAGCCATAAGTGGCTACAAGTTCATGATTAATAGCTATACAGCATAATGGGGTATATATAGCTTTATGGATCTATTCACCTATTAAATAAGCTTGTTGACCAAGAGAAATATACCTGCTGTAAATACCTTTTGTATGAGATATTTCATCACAAAAACCAAATTTATATATAAAGTTTCAGATATCCAAGCATGAATACACTGTTTCATATTTTCTCTCTCAAATTCTAAACATAGTAAGAGGCATTTTTACAATTAAAAAAAAAAGTCCACTTCAGAGCAGTCTGCTGGTTCCATCATAATTAGTTGAAAATTGGCTATATCTTATTTACATTACTGTGGTGTCCTTATAAGGGAAAATAAGCTTCCACAAACTATGCTTCATTTGAAATCAAGGGAAAAATCAGAAGACATAATTTGAAATGCATGTTTCCTTTCTCACTGGAAAGCCATGCTATGTATAATTTGGTATCTATGTATAGATACCAAATTGAAGTGAACCTTAGCTAACATTTTCCACACTCTCTTTTACGAATAAAATGTATTTATACATATAAGAAAACAAACATATGCTCATTTTTAATCCTTTACATATGTCCACTCTCTAAAAAGTACTTAGGAATTCTAAAGTTAGCACTCATTACATTTCTTAGGCCTCAAAAGGTTATAATAAGTTTTAGACAACAGCAGTTAGTATTAAATTGGTATTAAGTTAGTATTAGTATTGCTACTAATGTTAAAAGGGGTATTTAATTCCATGGTTAGCCTCTCTATCAATTACTCCACAGGATCTCCAGTAAAAGTGTCCTAAAATATTTCATGATACTTTATATTCAATACAGGTTGAATTTCAAATTATAGATACTAAGAAAGCATTTAGCATTAAATTATTGTCCTTTCAAACTCTATGAAATAGCTAAACACATATAAATATATGTTAGTAGTGGAATATTTATGATATTAAAATATGTACATATATATATTTTTATACGTGTATACACACACACATACATATTTCTCCTATATAACCAACATATTGAATAACTGCCAACAACAGCTTCAGAATAACAAGAAGACCAGATGCAGACATTGTCGAGTTAAACAACAGTAAATGATTTCTTGGTACAGGTGGATTTTAGCAGTCAGGAAGTAGGGCCGATGGGTCAGCAACATTCTTCAAGGGCACAGTTACAAATGACTCGACAAATGATGCAACATCACACTGTTTTAAAAGTTTAAACACTATTCATACAAATACACAGAATATGTTGCAAAATAGAACAGCACACATGAGTTCATATCTTGTTTTTAATCCTAGCTTATCCAAACATCTACAAACTGGCTAAATAAACTCCTTTTGGGCTGCAACCTGGGATCCGTTGGGTCCTGATAACAGGCTCTCAGTATGATACAGGGAGCACTTTACACAGCCTTTTCCTCTTACATTTTTGCCATTTTATATATTCTTTCAGCACATATGGCTTTTTGCCTATCAAGCTTCTGGCATGTGCTAGGCAATAAGAGTAACAGAGTAAAAATAAAGACCTGACCCCTGGCCTCACGTAGCTTACAGTATCCCTTTGAAACTTCCTGATACCACGAAATAAAGTGGATTCCTTGTATTTCATTTCCAGTAGGATAGAGACTAGCACTGACAGATAGCAGGGCATTTTTCCATACACTTGCTATATTTTGAAGTGAAGCACATTTGTCATTAAATATCATAGAGTTTCATAACCTCAACAAATATGATAAATATTGATATAGAGTTAGAGAATCTTATGCAGCTTTATCCTTAGACTATTCATGGGTGTTAATCCTTCTCAGAGATTTTCACACTTCAACTCTTGTTTTCAGTTGTCATACATAATTCATATAAGAATCTCAAAAGCAGAAAACTGTGAACTAAGAATACCTTAGTAAAATCTCAAGTAGTCAAGGTGGATATAAATCTGATTTATCTATAAATAAAACCATATATATGCATATATACATATATATGGGCTACATAATTTTTAATAATATATATTTTATTTCAGTTTTGGTAAACATCTAGAATGTTCTGGAGAATAAAATCTCTTCTTTAGTTTGGTTAAAGTGTTGGGCATTCCCATTTTGTGTTTCTCATACTATTGAAATTAAGTATCTTTCCCAATTTTATTGACCATTTTTAGGAGATATTAGCATTAGGGAATCTGTGTTTAATTTGACCAAGAATGAACAAGAAAAACATTGAGAATCATTTCTGTACTTTCATAGTAATTTAAGACCTGAAAGCAAATGTATATACATATATAAAGTGTGTGTGTGTGTGTGTGTGTTTGGAAAGCGTGTCTGGAAATATGAAACATAAAAAGTAAAACATATATGAAAGTATTTTACCAAGAAGGGAATAATTTATCTATTGGCTGTGTTATATACATATAAAGGTTTATTTTTAAATATCTACATAATATTTGCATACCTTTTTGCTTTAAGACATGCATTGCAGTCAACCATGACCGAAGTGTTTCTAGTTATCACTTGTTACATGGATATAAAAAATTAGCTAAATACAAAAGGAATTTTCAACAAAATTCCAATAATCTAGTATTGGACTTTTAGGTTAAAACATGCCTACAATTTTTTAAGAGGTGATATTGGTATTGCTCTTTGGGACTATGAGGATTGCATGTATTTTCTTTCTTTACTTCCATCATCTATTATAATTGTGAACTTACGCAAAGAGAGGACTATTTGTTTTCAGAGTTAAAGGGCTCTTCTGAGAAAATCAAACCTGCATTTTTATTAAGAGGATATTTTCCATTAAAATGTGATATTTGGATAATTGATAAAAGGACACACTTTACCAATGATTTTGATGTTTACGTATTTCATTGATGAGTCCATTTTAGGGGCACCTGGGTGGCTCCATCAGTTAAGCGTCCAACTTCGGCTCAGGTCATGATCTTACTGTTCGGGGGTTCAAACACCGCATCGGGCTCTATGGTGACAGCTCAGAGCCTGGAGCCTGCTTCAGATTCATCATTTATAGCATCACTTATAAATATTATTATTACAGATGGTTTTAACCTCATTTTTTTCAATCATAACCAGTTTCTTCTGCAATATATTTTTGTAAAATTTGCAAGAGTATATTAACTTTTCTTCTGACAAGTATCATGAGTATTCTTTATAATTCCTTCTGATTTTCTGATATCTTACATTTTATAATTCATTCCCAATGAATAGTATCTTGTTGGAGAAGATTTTAGTTGATTTCTCCAATATTGCCATGCCTTTCTGTCAGGTATCTTCTTTAACCTTGAGTATGAACTTTTCTTGATTATATAATTAATGCTTTCATGTAATATTATTTACTTGTGGACTATTCTCTTATGATTTCTCTCTCTCTCCCTCCCTTTCTCTCTCTCTCTCTCTCTCTCTTTTTTTTTTTTTTTTTTTTTTTTTTTTTTTTTTTTTTTTTTTTTTTTTTTTTTTTTTTTTTTTTTATAGAAAGTACATATGTGTGAGCCATATTTATTATTTAGAAAAATTTTATGAGTAGAAGAGATAATATGGACCCAGTATTACATCCATATTTAATTCATGTATTAAAAGACTCCATAAGCTAGAAAAAGCAAGGAAAAATTTTTTTAAAAATGATTATCTTTGATCATTTGACATACTTAGGTCAGCTATCAAACTCTGTCAGATAATATTACCCTATGTTTTCTAGGAAAATCTTAAAGAGTTTCACTGTTCTGCTTGAGTCTCAGAAAATAGTATTTAAAGTATTCATTATACACGATCCATTTAAAATTCTATGGTGTCCCATCTAATTCACCAAGGCAGGAAAGATTACTGAGATTATCATTTCTCTTTTGTGACTCACTGACACTATGTAATGACAAAGGAACTCTTTGTATGTCCTTGGATATTAGATTTTTTTAATTTACTTTTTGATCTCAAGTTTAAGATTGACCCAGACTTATTGTGATTAAGAGATCTGAAAGAAAAACAACATAAACAGCAAATGAGCCATCATAAGCAAAACCCTCATGGAGAAGTCAACATCTATACCCTGTTTACTCATTCAGATTCCACAATTTTTCACAAAAACATCTATTTACACTATTCTCATTTATGAAGTCTTTAAAAAGAAACTAGTTTACTTCTTGAGCTTCTACATTGTGTTGGCATACATTATTTTATGAACTTTCCAACAATACTCAAGAGGATGACAATTATTAAGTAACTTTCATTCCAATCTAACTTGACTTAAAGGCATAAAACAAAGATGCTGTCAAAAAATAAGAATAGTGGTGTGAAATGGAAAAAAAATTAATACCCAGAATTTTTAATTTTTTTATTTATTACTATTACTTATTTACTACTATTTACAAAAATAATGTTTATTTACTTCTTTTGAGAGAGAGAGAGAGAGAGAGAGAGCGAGCGAGCAGGCAAGGGGCAGAGAGAGAGAAAAGAGAGAATCTGTGCTGTCAGCACAGAGTTGGCTACGGGACTCAAACCCATGAAGCCCAAGATCAGGACCTGAGCTGAAATCAAGAGTCGGATGCTTAACCGACAGACACACCCAGGTGTCCCTCAGATGTATTTAAAGTCTATCACGTCATCAAAAAGTTTTACAACTAGATCATGATAAAATATCACAGAAAAGTCATACCAAGGATATTTCCATATATTGTATCAGAAAATGCACTCAGCCAGCTGCATAGTCAATGAAGGCACACAAAATGGGTTAGTTGTGCAGATAAGTTGAAGAGAACTTGAGTAAATTTTTGAATTGTAACATGAAACTATACATTTAGAATCCAAAAAATATGCATTTTGGGTAGCTCTATTATAGGAACTAAGCTAAGAAAACAATCAGAAATTCAAAATATGGGAGTAAAAATGACCACAGCAATGATGGCAGCAGCAACAGTCAGACATTGAAAAGCCAACCATAGTGGTCTGGATATGCATTTTTATACATTCGTTCAACATTATATTGAAATATTTAAGGCTACCAGAATATCCAATTGTGTATCATTTCCTGCAGAAATTTAAAACCCATATATGTGCAACATGTGGCATAAGGAAGTGATTACATGTATATGTGCTCTAAGGAATATTTTTGTTTACAGACATTTTTGAGTGGTGGGATTGTAGCTGGTCTTAATTTTGTACTTTATGCATTTTCTACTTGTGCATAAAATAATAAATTGGGGGGGGTGCCTAGGTGGTGCGTTCTCTGCCCTTCCCCATGTGCACTCTTTCAAAATTTAAGTAAATGGACATTTAATAAAAACAGGCAGATTAAAATAAAAATGAACAATGCAAGCATAGCAAAGCTATAAGGTATTTTTTTTTTTTTTTTTTAAAA